>NC_042970.1:41530868-42130868 GCF_901001165.1 Salmo trutta | reverse complement strand
CAAAAAGCACTTTTTGCCAGTCCTGTCTGGTCCATTGACGGTGGGTTTGTGCCCATAGGCGACGTTGTTGCCAGTGATGTCTGGTGAGGACCTGCCTTACAACAGGCCTACAAGCCCTCAGTCTAGCCTCTCTCAGCCTATTGCGGACAGTCTGAGCAATGATGGAGGGATTGTGCGTTCCTGGTGTAACTCGGGCAGTTGTTGTTGCCATGCTGTACCTGTCCTGCAGGTGTTATGTTTGGATGTACCGATTCTGTGCAGGTGTTGTTACACGTGGTCTGCCTCTGCGAGGAAAATCAGCTGTCTGTCCTGTCTCCCTGTAGTGCTATCTTAGGCGTCTCACAGTACGGACATTGCAATTTATTGCCCTGGCCACATCTGCAGTCCTCATGCCTCCTTGCAGCATGCCTAACTCATGTTCACACAGATGAGCAGGGACCTAAGTGGGGGAACTGGGGGAAATGGGGGAACTAAGTGCAAAAAGTGCTGTAATTTCTAAACGGTTCACCATACATGGAAGAATATACCCTCTTTAAGCTGACAGTCTGCACTTTGACCTCATGGTCATTCTATCATTTGAAATCCAAAGTGCTGGAGTACAGAGCCAGAAAAACAACACATTTGTCACTGTCCCAATACTTTTGGAGCTCACTGTACATGCCCACCTCATTGCTGGTTCTGCCCACTGTGTTAATTTTTTCCCATTATAAACAACGTAGATTACCCATCTTGGGTTAGCTATAAGTACGAAGCTTTGCTACCAGGGTGTATTTCCAGATTGGATTTGTAATTTACTTCATTATCCACAAGATGGCGATAATGGTATGTAAGCTAAAGCCTACATCACAGTGCCATAAAGCTAGTATGGCTCTGGTCCATCAGAAAGAATATAGACCTCTGGAAATGAGTGGGTGGAATATGTTAGCAAGAATATAACTTCCAGGAGGAATTACCACATCTGATATTGTTTCCTCTTGTTTGCATATAATCAGCTAATCTTGATTTACAAAATATATTTATGGTCAATTTCCCAGGGTATCCATTCCATACCCAAGCATGCAGAGCAAATCCAGAAATATGGACTATAGGTCTCCTACCTTGAACCAAATGTCAGCCTATTGTGTTAATGTGCAGGTTGTACTCAGACTCAGAAGTTGATAGTGTTGGTCATTTGAAGTGATTTTACCTTTGCACATATAGATGACCATAATTTGAGCTTGTTACCCTTTTAAATGCCTCATATGGGCTCAGCCATTAAGTGTGATGATATGTCAGTCTCACACGAAGGTCAAGAGTACCAGAGAACATCTGGAAAGGGAATGTTGTGGTAATGTGTGTTTTTGTCAGGAGGTATCAATGTCTATGTTAACACAGCTTCTGTCCCCTATGGTTTTGAGGGATATATTGTATCACATGTAAACATGGTTTCCCCTCTCTGGTCATGTGATGAGGGAAGCCCATTGTAGTTCTGCTTGTTACTCCTCGGTCCACCACGCTGCCCCCTCTCCATTCCTCCTCTTCCCACCCCGCTGCAGTGTCAACACCATCCACTAACCTGCTGGGTGTCTCTGTGTCTCTTTCTCCAGCCTCCTGCTGGTCCCTGTGTGAAGACTGTGAACCTCTGTTAACCTCTCTCTCTCTCTCTCTCTCTCTCTCTCTCTCTCTCTCTCTCTCTCTCTCTCTCTCTCTCTCTCTCTCTCTCTCTCTCCCACCCTCTCTTTTTCCTCTCTCTCACTCTCTCTCCCTCCCCCTCTATCTCTCTGCCCAAATTCTTGTTATCTATCTGTTAGCAGCACAGTGTCCTCAAACTCCCTGTTTGATCAGTCCTGTTTCCTGATACCCAATCCTCCTACCTAGCACCTACCCTCTCGGGTGTTTCCCAGGACATGCAGTGAAGTTGATTTCAATCTCCATAAAGAGGGGACTCGGTGGCTTGGTGTGTTGTTTTTTTCCGGTTATCTTGGCTCCACCTGAAAGAGATGAGGAGTGGAACAGGGAAAGGCCACTTGAGACAGATGTGCTGCCTCTGTTTTCAATTGACTGGTACGGAGGGAGATTGGTAAAGTTCCTCTGCTCTAGAGTCCACAGTAGAGTGGCAATGGCAGCCCCTTACTGCTCAGCTTACTGTTCTTCTGTCCATCCCAACTACTTTCAGATTACATAATTCATCTGTTCACCATCTTTGTTCTAGGACTGCTATTTGGTGGCATGCCTCTCCTCCATCTCATTGGCTAATACTAAGAGCTGGACAAGAACAATAGCTGTACCCTTCTCACTATCTGTGCCTGATTCTTACCCACAGCAACCTGATGGAATGTTAGCTACCAGAGTTGAATGACTCTTCTCAGCCCTGCTTCCAAACCCCCTTTGTGACGCAGGTTGAAGTTTATTGTCATGAGTCCTGGAGGCAGAACTGAGCGATTTCCCCTTAGATAGGCCAGGCACAAAGTCAAAATTGGCTATATTGTACTATATATTTTGCAGAGCTGCCTCCAGAACAAGATTCATGATGAAAAACGGTAACTTGCCTTTGTGACACCGACAACCATCGGCTTTTTCCAAAGCCTGCATTTACCAAAGGGCCCTAAAGGCTAATAGTTACAGCCAGGTCCTGTTGTAAGTTTAACTAGGCCTAATTAGCATAATGATCTCAGGTTGTTAGTGTTAAAACCCTAGGATTTAACCCGTTCCCAAGGTCAGAAGCCCCCAGAGAAGTCTTTGGGCCCCCTGGAGGAAGGGTAGGGGGGCAGACAGAAGAACACTGCCTGCATCCGAAATGGCTCCCTATTTCCTATGTAGCGCACTACTTTTGACCAGGGCTCATAGGGCTCTGGTCAAAAGAAATACAATAAATAAGGAAGAGGGTGCCATTTCAGACACAGCCAGAGTTGGAATAGTGTTTGAAACTCAGAGAACACCCGTTGATTTTGTATGGAAGGGGAATTTTACATTTCCAAAAGCATAACTTTCAGTGGAGATGATAAACTAAAGGTTGGTTTTCAGTTCAGTGAAGCATCTTCTTTCCTCCATCGTTTATACTTGGATTCTCTTTTTAATTACTTCCTATGTGGAAACAAAATACTTAGAGAAAAAGGGTGCTCCTGAGATGGTTGCTGTAGATACAGGGTTGTGGAGCAACTGTTCTGTTCCCTCCCTCCCTTCAAACAGCTGACACCACCAGGTGTAAAGCCCCTCTCATCGCTCTCTCCTCTCCTCCACAACCTGAGCATCTCAACATAGGACAAAGGCTGGGGATTTCCCTCTTTGTCCGAGCCTGCCCACCACTATTCCTCTACCCAGGGGGTTTTCAAGTGGGGTGCACTCTGAGGGAGATGACTAGGGCTGTGATGGTCATGTAATTTGGATGACGGTTATTGGTCAGACAAATGATTGTGGTCATCGTTATAATCGTTTGAAAGATGCACATTTTCTCCTCTCCTCCGCTTCTAACTACAGGGTGGGGGGGTGTTGCCTTGGCAACCAAAGACTTGTTCGCTATAATACCTTGCTTTTTTCAGCAAGGAGCAACAAAGTTTCATCACTTTGTAAAGAGTCCATGTTACCGCGACAACAGACTTAACTGCACGAATGCCCGGCCTTCCAGTCTTCAGTCAGCTGTTCGTTCTACAAAATGAACGGCTTTTTAAAAAATGGTTATGGTTATTTTATTTTCATGACGGTTTTCATCCATAATTGTCGGTTAAGACGATTGTACAGTAATTGTGCCAGCACTAGAGATTACAAATATATCTCATTTGTGAGTGGTGTGCATATTATGGTCCTCAAAGTCACCCATTAACAACAGGTTTTCAGTACACTACAGGATGTGGGTATGATTGTGATTGTGGGTATGATTGATTGTTTCTCATTGTGCCGAAACCTCTAGAGAAGGGACTAGAGTGAAACACTGGGGGTGGTGACCCTCTAAGAGACATATCATGGGAAATATTTAGCCTTATCTTCAAGGACCTTCTTGGTGGGATTCCATATGCTTGTTTTTCTTACTGTAGGATGAGACTGCCCCAGCCCCACCCCCCAACCACCCTACTCCACTACCCACCCTACTCCCACTCCTCGATCACCCCACTCCCACTCGTCAGTCTCAGAATGTCCCCATGCATCCCGATGCCACAATTCAACAACAGCCCTCACAGAACATAATCCCTATTGGCTCTGTGAGACCAATGTATTAGTATTTTAGCACCAGACTTGATGTCTGAGCATGGACCGAAGATGAAAAGGCTAGCTCACCATCAGGAGTGGGCTGGAGAAGAAAAAGAGAGGAGATGAGAGGGGAAGTGAAGAGAAGGGAAGAGGAGAGAAGGGAGGGGGAGAGAAGAGAACAGAACAGAGGAAGAGGAGAGGGAGGAGAGAGGGGAAGATGGTAGAGGAGAGGGAGAGAAGAGAGGGAAAGAGGAGAGGAGAGAGTGTGAGGTGCATCTTAAGCAGATGTGAAATTATTAATAAATGGGACAGCGTTCAAAGTTGTTTTTGAAGTCCATCGATCTCCCAGAGGGCAGAGTGGCCTGGGTTTGTAGTTGCGTCTCTTTGTCCGGCATGCCCCGCTGTGAACCTTATGATGGCTAAAAGATCCACTCCACAGGGGCCTCCCTTTGCAACCAAAAACTAAATTGCTACAAAAATCCCATTAAATGTCCAGACCACACTAAAGTTTGTTTTTCCAATCTCTATAGGGTATTTCCTCAGTCCTACACCATTTTGAGAATACTAGAGTGAGCTCTACCCAGAATCTAAAGAGGGCTTCTTGTACTCAGTTTTACAATGTCCAGGAAATGTCTTGTGCTTCATTACCTTACAATTTATATAGTATCTATATCTTCTCAAACTCTGTCAGGTTGGATGGGGTGCGTAGCTATACATCTATTTTCAGATATCTCCAGAAATGTTCGACCAGGTTAAAGTCCGGGCTCTGGCTGGGCCACTGAAGGACATTCAGAGACTTGTCCCAAAGCCACTCCTGCGTTGTGTTGGCTGTGTGCTTGGGGTCGTTGTCCTGTTGGAAGGTGAACCTTCATCCAAGTCTGAGGTCCTGAACAATCTGGAGCAGGTTTTCATCAAGGATCTCTCTCTACTTTGCCGCTGAAAAACATCCCCACTGCATGATGCTGCCACCATCATGCTTCACCGTAGGGATGGTGTCAGGTTTCCTTCAGATGTGACGATTGGCATTCATGCCAGAGATCAATCTTGGTTTCATCAAACCAGAGAATCTTGTTTCTCATGGTATGAGAGTCTTTAGGTGCCTTTTGGAAAACTCCAAGCGGGCTGTCATGTGCCTTTTACTGAGGCGTGGCTTCCGTCGGGCCACTCTACCATAAAGGCCTGATTGGTGGAGTGCTGCAGAGATGGTTGTCTTTCTGGAAGGTTCTCCCATCTCCACAGAGGAACTCTGGAGCTTTGTCAGAGTGACCATCAGGTTTTTGGTCACCTCCCTGACCAAGGTCCTTCTCCCCAATTGCTCAGTTTGGCCGGGCGGCCAGCTCTATGAAGAGTTTTGGTGGATCCAAACTTCTTCCATTTATGAATGATGGAGGCCACTGTGTTCTTGGTGACCTTCAATGTGGCAGGAATTGGAACCCTCCCACAGATCTGTGCCTCGACACAATCCTGTCTCAGTGCTTTACGGACAATTCCTTCGACCTCATGGCTTGGTTTTTGCTCTGACATGCACTATCAACTGTGGGACCTTATATAGACAGGTGTGTGCCTTTCCAAATCCTATTCAATCAATTGAATTTACCACAGGTCTACTCCAATCAAGTTGTAGAAACATCTCAAGGATGATCATTGGAAACATGATGCGCCTGAACTCAATTTCGAGTCTCATAGCAAAGGGTCTGAATACTTATGTAAATAAGGTATTTCAGTTTTTTATTTGTAATAAATTTACCACAATTTCTAAAAACCTGTTTTTAATTTGTCATTATGTGTTATTGTGTGTAGATTGCTGAGGATTTGTATTTATTTAATCCAGTTTAGAATAACTCTGTAACGTAACAAAATGTGGAATAAGTCAAGGGGTCCAAATACATTCCGAAGGCACTGTACATCACAGAAGACTGAAATATAACAAAACCGTTCTGAAGAATATTAATAGCATTCCAACCATGAGGCCACTAGAGAGCAATTTGGTCATTTGACTGCAGGAAAGGGCTACCAACAAATTTTCCTCAGCTTCAAAAGCATCTGCATTCACCAAACGTTGTGTGGTTATCCTTAGAAATATTCCCCAGACTTTCCCAGAGGGAAATGTTGATAGGTTGTAAAATATTTATTTTAGTTAACATGCCAACAATAGTATTTTACAGATAGAAAGATGAAAAAAGTATTCATCCACAATCTGATCGGTCCTGGAGTGTCTTAATTAAGAAAATGAAACCAAAATATTTAGGCTGACTTCATCCAGTGTCCCAAAAAATGTATTGATATACAGTGAAATACAAATATGTGCATATTTAATGAGTTATCTACTCATTTGTATATTTTAAAAAAATATTTCAGAAAAATTGTAATACAAAAAAGTGTTATATTTGTGTGTACATTCAACTGGTAAAAGTTGATTGTGACATGATTAAGGAAGATAAATTACCGTATGAGGGTGTGGTGCCTGGCCTTAAGAAATACTTGATATTGTCGGTCTGAGGTATGAAATGACAGATTAATTCTGATTGTTATGTTTAAAATTCTTGAACTTATATCAGTATTGAAATTACTGAATATGAATTGCTGTTATTATCATCTGGTTATGTAAATGTTTATTATTCAAAAATGTGTGAATATTTATTTGCCGTTATTGGAACGTGAATACTTTTATGATGATTTCCTTTATGACATATAGCATATTATTGATGATTGTTTTAGCCTCTGATTTCAAGTACACACGTTGAAGAGTGAGACAAAGGAATATCCAAATCTCAGTGTCCTTTCATTCCCTTTCACCAGACCATCTAACCATGGTTCACCTGTTCACCGAGTCCTCCTCCTGGCCTAACCAGTCACCCGAGTGCCCACACTCATTTTCAATGGTCCTTCGAACCAGATGGAGGAAGATAATATAGCAGATGGTCGAATGGAAACATAGCCACAATACCAACTCGAGGACAACACTACCCATTCCCTGGGGGCTAGACCCAAGGATATGTCCATGTCCATTCCAGGAGGACTATCAAGGCTCCAATGTGAGAAACGCCTCCCTCCCCCTTACCAAATAATTTTGTAGCAACATTGCCAAGAGCTGGCAGAGGCCTAGACATCCCAGGCTATGGATATGAGGCAGTATATCCGCTGACTGCTGATCTCACCTTTAACCCTCCTATCACCACTAACCCACCTCTCGGGAACGTTTGAGGAGGACACACAAGGACAAGTGGATGTGACAGCGGATCACATCTCAGGATAGGTTATGTGGGAACCCGCACAGGGTCATGGGAAGGCGAGTTCCCTTTCCCTTGTCCAACCCCAGTCAATTAGTCCTTTAACCAATTCCACTGAAGAGTAGCCACTGGTATCAAAGGCCAATACCACACCACAAGAAGTAGTCCCAAGCTCAAGGCCGCTCTCCTTTAGGTCCAGTTCCACAGAACACTCAGGATCTAGACACTCAGGTCAGGGCTCCAAGTCCAAATTCAGACACTTCAAGAGTGGGAGCTCCACATCTGATTCCACATATTGTAGTGGCACCTCTGAGAGCGTTGCCAGCCGGCAGCATTCAGTGGCCCTCGGTGACTCTCAGACAGCTACTTTAAAGGAGAAGATAAAACGGATGGATTTGGAAGAGATACAGCATCAGATTGAGGATGAAAAGGAAGCGGATGATATCTGTAAGCAGATGGATGAACAGTCACATGCAGCTTAACCTGAACGAAATATAGAATGGGCAAGACAGTGATATGGCCGCTACTCCTTTTCCCTCTATCACACCTGCGTCTACCCCACAGCAGGTGCCAAACTCACATCCTAACACAAAGTCTCTTGGCATTCAGGTGAATAAAGCACGTGCCATACCTGCCAGTCCACTTAGTGACAGAACCCTCTCATTCTGTGCCAGATTCCCATCAAAGGAATACACCACCGTCCTCCCAATTGTCATCTTCTTCACTTTTTTCGCCCTCATCCCGGTACAGGGGCGCACCTACACCGCCAGGAACAGGGGCAATCCCTTCCAGAGTGGAGAAGGCCTCAGCCATTGCTCGGAGCCAGTGGATGCTGCTGAGGGGAGGAAAGCTCATAATAATGTCTTGAACGGAGCTAATGGAATGGCATCAAACACATGAAGACCATAGCTGTGTTCGAATACCCATACTAACATACTGTAAACTACATACTTAATAATGAATGAATAATGTAGTATGTTCAAAACCGGAGACAAATAACGAAGTGCGTGCCCTCATTCACACGCATCACAAGACTAGAGTCCTAATGAGAGACACCTTGAAAAACTACAAGTACTTGCTCATTTTTCAAAAAACAAGCCTGAAACCCTTTCTGTTGACATCTAAGACTGTTGACATCTAGTGGAAGCCGGATGGATTCTCCTCGGGTTTTTGCCTGCCATATTAGTTCTGTTATACTCACAGACATTATTTTAAAAGTTTTAGAAACTTCAGAGTGTTTTCTATTCAATGCTAGCTATTATATATATACACTAGCTTCTGGGCCTGTGTAACAGTCAGTTTACTTTGGGCACGTCAGTCATCCGAACTTCCGAATACTGCCCCCTAGCCCAAAGAGGTTAACCTGTCTGAGAAGGTGGGATGCTTGCGTCCCACCCTAGTCAACAGCCAGTGGAATCACGTCGCGCAAAATACAAATACCTCTATATGCTATAACTTCAATTTCTCAAACATATGACTATTTTACACCATTTTATAGATACACCTCTCCTGAATCGAACCACGTTGTCCGATTTCAAAAAGGCTTTACAGCAAAAGTAAAACATTAGATTATGTTAGGAGAGTACCCTGCCAAAAAAATCACACTGCCATTTTCAAAGCAACTAGCATGCATCACAAATACCCAAAACACAGCTAAATGCAGCACTAACCTTTGACAATCTTCATCAGATGACACTCCTAGGACATCATGTTACACAATACATGCATTTTTTTGTTCGATAAAGTTCATATTTATATATAAAAACAGCATTTTACATCGGCGCGTGATGTTCAGAAAATATTTTCCCTCAAATGATTCCGGTGAATCAGCGCTACAATTATAATTTATGTCCCAATAGTTCCTTCTTGTTAGCGCGTTCCAAAGGCTACTCATAATGTACTGAAGCGCGCGGGACTTGTCGTCACGAATGTGCAAGAAATATATATTTACGTTCGTTCAAACATGTCAAACGTTGTATAACATAAATCTTTAAGGCCTTTTTCAACCAGAGCTTCAATAATATTCAAGGCGGACGATTGCATTGTCTTACTAAACGTTTCGGAACAAAAGGGTTCCCATGGGCGCCCGCGTCATAGTAGTAATGGCCCTCCCCCTGTGACCAACTTCCCAAGCCTCTCTTTGGGTCAGTTTCTACTATAGACGACTCAAACCACTTTGTAAAGACTGTTGACATCTAGTGGAAGCCTTAGGAAGTGCTAAATGATTAATAAGTCCCTGTGTGTTTCAATGGCAAAGCTTGAAAGTGATTCCACACATCAGATTTCCACTTCCTGTTAGGATTTGTCTCAGGGTTTTGACTGCCATATGAGTTCTGTTATACTCACAGACACCATTTAAACAGTTTTAGAAACTTTAGAGTGTTTTCTATCCAAATCTACTAATTATATGCATATTCTAGTTACTGGGCAGGAGTATTAACCAGATTAAATCGGGTACGTTTTTTATCCGGCCATGCAAATACTGCCCCCTATCCCCAACAGGTTTTAAGAGGGTTAGGGATTTGGGGTTAGGGTTAATGTTAAGATTAGGTTTAGGGTTAGGGTTTAGGGAAAATAGGATTTTTAATGGGAATCAATTGTTTGGTCCCCACAAGGATAGTAAAACGTGTGTGTGTGTGCCTTCACCTTCTTTCCAACGCCCTGCTACTGAGAAGAATCATGAAGATGATGACAGTCTCAAACCAGTTATGCGCCACGATATGGTAGTTTGTCTTCCTCAATAACCACCAGTGCTTCCCCCAGCCATGATAAATGGGGAAGTACAAAAACATATACTTGGCAACACATTCTGGATAAGAGGGCACACAGTGGAGAATAACTGAAGATATTTCGATCCCCACAAGGGAAAAGGCACAGTGGCGACCGACATTCAGGGCAGGTGGATATAATTTTTTTTTTGGGGGGGGGGCTTGCCTGTTTTGCATGTTAATTTGGCATTAATACGTGTCACATATCAGTTTGCCAACAATGTAAAAAAATATATATATCATTGAGTTAATAAAGTTACATAAAATCAGGCAACTTCAAAATGCAGGTCTTTCAGCCTAGCTCAGTGCTTTCTGTGGTGTTGGGGCAGGCCAGCAGAAAATAGGAGCATTGCACCATGATTGGCTCAGCATTGTACCGTGATTGGCTCAGCGTTCTGTCACTTATGGGACACTACGTCACCAACCTTTAGTAAGGGGAGACATCAAGAATGTGAGCCTTCCTGTGTCCTGCCATAGACTTAGATTAGAAGTGCCCTTCCAAGAAGGCTCAAGGTCATTGGCCACAGAAATGATGTCAAATCACATTATATTTACAGTAGCTTTGATTGGACTGATCATGTCAAAATCTTACTTTCACAATCTTAGCTAGCAGTCATCATCATGATTCATGAATCAAGTCTTCTGGCAAATTCTTTTTAATTCTTGTCATATGAAGAGAAATAATGAAGAGAAAATATAGATAAAACGTTAAGGTGCTCATCGGCCATTGGACATAAACAATTTGGAGATCGCAAATTCAACAATGAGTAAGGAATCGGTGACAGTGGCTAACTGCAAGCATTGCAAGTGGAAAAATACGTTTTGAACGGTTTTTCAACTTGGAATTGTAAATCCGGCATCTTTCTCTTTGATAAAATTTGCCCACGAAGGACCGCTGTGCCACTTTCCTGTTCAAACACATCACAACAACCGTGGGTCCAAAAATGTCTTATGCTGATTCATAAATTACATTTGTGGGCACTGTTTATCACCATTATAGTGCAATTAATGTATTGTTTAGTGTTGTGTTGTGGCATTGCTGGCATTGCATACATTTTTTTTTTTAAAGATTAACATGCTAAAATCGCCTATGAAAAGGCTATTTTAGGCTTAAGGGTTAGGGTTACAACTAGGGAAATAGGATTTTGAATGGAAATCAATTGTTTGGTCCACACAAGGATAGTAAAACAAACGTGTATCTTTGTCTGTGTGTCCGTATGTGTGTGGGCTTGGGTGTTTGTGTGTATTTGTGTAGTGGATTTCAGCTACGAAAAATGACTGTGTATTGCAACCGTCAACCTTCCTCCTGCTTCACGTAGTGGTCTTTTGGTAGGCCTTGAACAATGGGGATTGCAAGGAGACAGGGAATTCCCAGAGGCCTTTGCTCTTTCTAGCTGCAAAGTAGAGTGTTGATAGGATACGTACGAAGAGGGAGAGAAGTGAGAGCAAGACAGAGAGAGAAAGAGAGTCTCCTCCTTACGTGTGTCTTAATTAGTAAGCATCACACTGGACTAACCTGGCCTCTTTACTGCATCAGCCCTCTTTTGTCAAACAGAGGAAAAACAAAACAAAATCTAATCAAATCAAATTTTATTGGTCACATACACATAGTTATTCAGTGGCAGGTAGCCCAGTGGGTAAAGTGTTGGGCCAGTAACCGAAAGGTTGCTGGATCAAATCCCTGAGCTAACAAGGTAAATATCTGTTGTTCTACCCCCGATGGGCTGTCATTGTAAATAAGAATTTGTTCTTAACTGACTTGCCTAGTTAAAAAATATGTATATTTTGCAGGCGTAGCGAAATGCTTGTGTTCCTAGCTCCAACAGTGCAGTAGTATCTAACAGTACACACAAATCTAAACTAATGGAATTAAGAAATATATTAATAAGGTTCTGTGTGGAGAATCACTCTTTCTGGATATAACCCCCATCCTCTCTGTACACCTGGGACACAGGATATGGAAATGTGTTTCTACACACAATCTGGAGGCCATATTGAATGTCCCATGACTCTTCATTTGTATTAAGTGGTTCCTCTTATACCCGTTAATGGTGATTCGATTTGGTCCCCAGATTGGAGAGAGAACCAGCAGGAGCAACTGAGCAGCCAAACATAGCAAATAGTGTCTTAGAGCCTAACGAGAGCCTTGCTCCTTTTTAGTGTATTATTATATATATTTTTTTTCTTTCTTAGTAGCAGTTCACACGTTTTTTTTTTTTACCTTTTCATATGTGAGTTCCAAATATCTCTAATGGTCGCCCAGTGTGAGTTGTTTTATGCACGTGATGTCAGAATGCACTCAGTGTGATTGTTATGCAACATGACAGTTAACACGCGCTGCCTGCTAATTATAGGCTGTTTCAACTTGTTATGTTTGAGGCTTTACTGAGCCAGACAAACTTCCCTCTTCGAGGAGAGCCGTTCCCCGTTTTATCCGCACATCAGGTATGCAGACATTTGTGCAGTCTTGCACAAACTGTCACATTTTCTGTCTGGTGCTCGCATTGCCGCCATTGTTATTTTCCTTACAAATAATAACTTTGGACATGTGTGCGTTCCTATCAAAGTTAGTGCCTTATTTTCTGTATATCGTGTTGTCGTTTCTACTGTAGCATGATGTATGTATTTATGTATGGAGCATAATGTATTTACTGTTTTAGTCACATGTTTTCAAGTACTGGTGACAAATAATGTATTACAATTATTTCATAGATTGTAATGGACATCTATGATGTGTGTAAAATACTTTTTTGAAGGTTGCACTGATAATAATGAGCTAATGCTAAGCTATTTGCCAGCTATGTGTGGCACCATGTTTGTTGACATCATACAATGCATTCTGGGTGTCACGTAAATGTCTGTCAGACCAAAGATGTTGTAATGTGGTGAAGGAATGGTTCGTTCATCTTTCGGGTAAACTTCCGGAAGTGAAGGAAGGAAGTGAATGTTTGTAGACGACACACACCCTTTAACATGCATACTGCAAACAGACAAAACTCATCTTGTTTCCTCTTACTATCTTTGGTAGTCGCGAAAAACAAACATGGTGGCATGCACAAACTACCCATCATTGGATTGCTTTAGATTGCTAGAAAGTGTCTTACTTAATTATTTCAATAAATGTTGAGCTTACCCGTTATGTGATGAATTATAAATAGCAATTGCTATTAGCTAATTCATATTGTGGTTTCTGTCAACCGAGAGTTACCTCAATATGACCGCTTGTGTTTTAGCAATCTTTCCTCAGTTAGCGCTAGGACTAATGTAGCTTACATTTTCCGGTTTGGATGATTGTATATGCTGTTGCTACTTCTGTGAATGTCTGAACATTGCATCCAAAAATAAACTTGTCACATTCAGGACATAACTTTGTAAGGACTGTGTTTGTGCAAAATGGCTAGCTCAAGTGCTGACTGTTGCGTCAATCAAAACTAGATGTTGTAAATAAGCATTCTAATCAATCCAGTTTGAGCGTACATTGCAGGGACCACAGTAGAATGATCACACCCGTTTGTTGGTATGTGTGAAAAGGTTAAGCCTGCCGATCTTCTTTTCTTTTTTTTCTTTTTTTTCTGGACGTAAGTAAAGGCAGTGTTCACAAAGATAGTGTTATTGCAGTCCTTAATTGCTGCAGCAGGCTTCAAGGGTGTGTTGTGAGAGGGGGACAGAGAGAAGAGAGAATGACGGTAGAGCTTTGCATTTATTAAAGCCCACTGGGTACACACTGGTTGAATCAATGTTGTTTCCACGTCATTTCAATTAGATGTTAAATTGATGTCTGTGCCCAGTCTAAGGCCCTCTGAATGACTAATGAGAGAGAGTGATGGAGAGAGTCGGAAGAGTGAGAGAAATATTTGTTTTTATTGTTCCACGGTTGAGGCTGAGGAGGACAAACATATTGACACATTTTCTGATTGTTTTCAGAATAATCTGATTTGAAGGAATTCTAAGATCATGAAACAACATGATTACTGTTTCATGATGTTAGCATTCATTTTGTCCCTACATAATGGCTCCGGAGGGGATGGCTGCCGTTTTATGGGCTCTTAACCTCTCTAGGGGGTGTGGGGCGCTACCGTCGCACCTGGCTAACATCCAGTGAAATTGCAGAGCGCCAAATTTAAAAACAGAAATAGTCATTATAAAAATTTATGAAACATACCAGTGTTATACATCGGTTTAAAGATTAACTTCTTGTTAATCCAACCACGGTGTCAGATTTCAAAAAGACTTCACGTCGAAAGCAAACAATGCGATTATCTGAGAACAGCGCCCAGCAGACAAATCATTACAAACAGTAACCAGCCAAGTAGACGAGTAACAGAAGTCAGAAATAGCGATAAAATTAATCACTTGCCTTTGATGATCTTCATATGGTTACACTCACAAGTCTCCCAGTTACCCAAATCATTTTTGTTTTGTTCGATCAAGTCCCTCTTTATATCCAAAAACCTCAGTTTTGTTAGTGTGTTTTGTTCAGTAATCCACTGTCTCAAACAACATCCGGTGAAATTGCAGAGCGTGAAACTCAACAAAACAGAAATTCTCATAATAAACATACATAAAAGATACAAATGTTATACACCAGCTTAAAGATAAACTTCTTGTTATTCCAACCGCTGTGTCAGATTTCAGAAAGGCTTTATGGCAAAAGCAAACTATGCGATTATCTGAGAACAGCGCCCAGCAGATAAATCATTACAAACAGTTAGCAGCCAAGAAGAGGAGTAACAAAAGTCAGAAATAGCGATAAAATGTATCACTTACCTTTGATGATCGTCATATGGTAGCACTCCCAAGACTCCATGTTACACAATAAATGTTTGTTTTGTTCGATAATGTCCCACTTTATATCCAAAAACCTCAGTTTTGTTTGTGCGTTTTGTTCAGTAATCCATTGGAACAAATCGCGGTCACAGCATGCACACGAAAAATCAAAAAAGAACCATAAAAGTTCATAGAAACATGTCAAATGATGTTTATAATCAATCCTCAGGTTGTTTTTGTCATAAATAATCGATCATATTTCAACCGGACAATATCTTCATCAATAGAAAAGGAGAAACAAGAAAGGCGCGCTCCCGGTCACGCGCTGGACTTATGTCTGGAAATTTCCACTGTCCTCTCATTGAAAGTGGTGTTCCTCCCTCATTTTTCAGAGTAAAAGCCTGAAACAATGCCTAAAGACTGGCCACATGTAGTGGAATCCATAGGGATCGTCAACTGCGTCATAAGTCTTTGTATGGTGGATAGGCTTTCAATGGAAAAACAGGCATTTCAAAATAAAGGCACTTCTTGGATGAATTTTCCTCAGGTTTTCGCCTGCCATATCAGTTCTGTTATACTCACAGATATTATTTTAACAGTTTGGAAACTTTAGAGTGTTTTCTATTCAAATCTATGCATATCCTAGCTTCTGGACCTGGGTAGCAGGCAGTTTACATTGGGCACGCTTTTCATCCTAAATTCCGAATGCTGCCCCCTACCCAACCGTGCTATTTTGTTTGTTTTTACACATTGCTAGTAACTTATTTTATACATAATGTTGCTGCTACCATCTCTTATGACCGAAAAGAGCTTCTGGACATCAGAACAGCAATTATTCACCTTGAACTGGACGAATAATTTTTCTTTAATGAGTCGGACAAGAGGGATTTACCAGACACCAGACGAGGCCCTCATCCCCGCCATTCACAGGAGAAAAAGACGGAGATATTGCTGAAGGAGATCAGCGTACCTTGTAAGGATTCAGCAACGAGTGGCTAATCTGCCATTGCCATTGGTACTTTTGGCCAATGTACAACGCTGGATAATAAAGTGGACGAACTACAAGCACGTATATCCTACCAACGGGTCATTAAAAACTGTAATATCTTATGTTTCACTGAGTCATGGCTGAATGACGACATCAATAACATGGTAAGACAAGGGGTGGCGGTCTATGTATATTTGTAAATAACAACTGGTGCACGATATCTAACGAAGTCTCGAGGTTTTGCTCGCCTGAGGTAGAGTATCTCATGATAAGCTGTAGACCACACTATCTACCAAAATATATTTCATCTATATGCTTCGTAGTCTAATAGAAACTAAATGCAATCAGATCAAATGCAAACAGACTGTCCCACTGGGCAAAGATGTCAATTCAATGTCTATTCCACGTCTATTCCACATTGGGCTGTTTCCTGAGTGAGGGCGACACCAGGCCCAGTGAGGAGCTCCTACAGCTCTATGAGAAGTTTGGTTTCCGGGTCTCCAGCTTCCAAGAGGCCACTCTGGTGGTTAGCGCCTCCTTCCCCACTGGACGCCCCTGTCAATCTTCATCGGGGTATCGAGAGTCTAACACCAGCTGGACAGCTACATCAAGGTAATCTACAGTGTCACTGACTGCCTTCTGTTTTCTCCTTTGCTTCGCACCCCTTTGTATATGCTTTCCTCTATTCGTCCCTATCCATCCTTGTCTATGCTGTCCTCTACCCCAAGAATCATCCAAGTCCTTCTCCATGTTTACTCCAGCCCTCAGCTTCCCAGTCCTCCCACGATTGAGAACTTATATCCACTCACTCAGTATAGGAAAGTGAGTAATTGCGGAGTTTGAGCCAAGGGTTTCTCAAGGTTTAATCATGCATTCTGGTACAGGTGGCATCACCATGGGCAGCCAGCCAGCCACAGTAGCAGCACTGAAGAAAGTGTGTTGTGTGTGTGTGTGTGTGTGCGTGCGTGCGTGCGTGAAGAAAAAAAAGTCTGCATCCCCTGGCTGGCACTGTCATCTGCCCTGGTGCTGCTAATGCCTGGCCATCGTCACTCAGTGGCACTTGACCCATTTGTACAAGGCCAGGCGCTGAACACTGGCCCTAGTCTTCTTGGGCCAGTTGCCTTGGACTCTAAAAAAAGTATTTTCTTTACATCTAAGGAACAGAAGTTCTGTATGTCTTTCTTTCGTTAACTGTCTGATATAGTCTTCTGCCAGTTGTCTCTCCACTTCTTAGGCCTATACCATCTGCCTTTCGTCTTGGGGATTTACAAACTAGTGTTCCACTTTAGCTCCTTGCATTGATACATTATGATTGTGAAAATATGATTGCTGTCTATTTAACCATCTGTCAATGAGTCATGGTATAGTTCCCAGTTTCAGGGCTAAACCAATCTTTACTGATACTCTCCTGCCTCTGTCATATATTATTTTACAGCACCCTTCATGATGTTATTATTGGGTGAATTAAACATTGGAAATTGGTTTTCATATTTCAAGACCCAGTGCAGTGAAACATGATTTTTTCCCCTGTGTTTTATATATATATATATATATATATATATTTCCACACTATGAGGTTGGAATAATACTGTGAAATTGTGAAAGTTATGACAATGTATCACATTTCAGGTAGAACCCAGATGCAGACAATGCCAAAGTAACAGTTTATTAATCCAACAGGGGCAGGAAAGAGACAGGTCAAGGTCAGGCGGGGGTCAATAATCCAGATAGGTGGGGAAAAGGTACAGGACGGCAAGCAGGCTCAGGGTTGGCAGAGGTCAGTATTCCAGATCGGTTTAGCAAAGGTACAGGCCAGCAGGCAGGCACAGGGTAGGCATAGGTCAGTAATCTAGATCAGTGGGGAAAAGGTACAGGATGGCAGGCAGGCTCGGGGTAGGCAGAGGCCAGTATTCCAGATCAGTTTGGCAAAGGTACAGGACAGCAGGCAGGCTCTGGGTCAGGGCAGGCAGCAAAGGTCATCACCAGGAAAACCAGAAAATAGGAATAATCGAGAGACATGAACAGAGGGAAAAACGCTGGTAGGCTTGACGTAACAAAACAGACAAACAGAGAAGGTATAAATACACAGGGGATAATGGGGAAGATGGGCGACACCTGGAGGGGGGTGGAGACAATCACAAAGACAGGTGAAACAGATCAGGGTGTAACATAATGCAATTTTAGTGTAAGAGCTGTTTGAAAAGCATTGGCCTTTCCATGGTGACATCACCATGCGATACGTTTGTTTATAGACCAATAAGAAAGAGTTCCCAAACTCTCTACCAATAACAATGAATTTTCAGTTTTCTCCTCCCCACTCAGACCACTCCCAGATATTCTTGATTGAAGAATGACTCTTTGCTAAGAAGCTATTTTTGACATAAGGTACTTCATTGTTACCCAGAAATTATTTGATATTGAGATCAAAACGGCTGCATTGGACATTTTTAAAAGGTCAATTTGCAGTTGCTACATCCATTTTTTGACTTGCAAATTAATAATATACCCACTGATTTTTGAAGAATATTACTTTTCAATGCCTTATGAGCTAAATTCAACAGTCGTACTCTAACATAACCCAAAATCTAAGCTTGCTTTATTCCAATGTTTGTAAACAAAGTAAATGTTACCACGTATAGCCTTTAAACATGGTTAAAACTATACTTTCTATATCATGGATGGTCAGTCCTTGCAAGAATTTGAGAGTGGTTACATTTCTCCAGCCCCATTGCTTTTTACCAAAACTGACCAGATTTTATTTCAAAAGTCAAGCTTTGATAACAAAATAGATCAGTTGTTGTGTCACTTGTGAGACACAGCTGAGCATAAGTTGAAATAATTAGTTTTTTTATTTTACTGAACTGATGGTACCTGCATCTGACGGTCAGTCTCAGCGAAGGGAGAGAACAGCAGAAGGTCCACCTCTCACGGTCCCTGCTCTCTCCTTTCCTCTGGTGAGACTGACCAGAGAGAGGGGACACCGTCTTCCACCTGATGGCGAAAATTACGTTACTTCTGCCTCATGCAGAAATTCATGTTGTTCCTATGAACAGAGAAAATGAGGTCTTCTGAATCAAGTGCACTTACCGCCAACAGCGCAAGACGAATGTCTTGTGAAATATATTAGATTTGATTGTATTTGTAAGATATATTTTATTACAAACAAGAAGCACTTTTCAATGAGAACAGAAATCCACGTTGGGTATAAAAAAAGGACATCACCAAAAACATTACAACATGAGTAAATTAATAGCTATAAATAAAATGCATACAAAATACATAAAACGACTTCTTAGTTATGGCCTCTAAAGGGGCAATAAGGTGTGCCTCCCTGGCAGTTACCTCCTTCTCCAGAGGAGCTCACAGCCCACAGAGATGATGAGGAGATGATGATCAGTGGGATGATGGAGTGGCAGCCCCCCAGCGCCTCATCCATCACTGCATACCACTTCCAGGATGCGGCTGTGGCCTCCCCTCCCTCTGTGCTGACTCCAATGGGGGGAGCTTTCAACTCCTGGAAATTATGGAAAAGAATGGCTTTCAGCATCAAACATACTACATGTAAAGCCCTGTAAATTATATTATGCAGTACATTTCTCTGGACTATTTGCACTTTTCTAATATGTATATCTTCACACTTACAGTACATGAATATGCCGGTGAAGCATAGGAAATAGATGGGAAAGTGTTGTTGCTCTTCGAGAAAAGGGGAACTTGATTAACCAACCACAGTACAGCAATAAATGTGAAGATAACATACAGCAGCATACCGTGTACTTTTGCTTATGGTTTTCCCATTTCTTTCTCACCCATGCAGGTGACAGCTGCCCCTCCAGCACACAATCCTTTACGTAGATCCTGAAAATACATAAAATGAAGAACAACATTAACCAAAACATGAGAAAAGTATAGTAGTGTGAACTTTATGTAGATAGCTAGACTGCCACATACTTTGTCAAATTGGAGTACCAAGGGGCTTGAGGCGTCACTACAGACCTGGGTTCAATCCCAGGCTGTGTCACAGCCGGCTGTGACCGGGAGACCCATGAGGCGGCGCACAATTCGTCCAGCGTCGTCCGGGTTAGGTAAGGGTTAACCCGGCCGGGATTTCCTTGCCCCATCGCGCTCTAGCGACTCCTTGTGGAGAGCTGGGCACCTGCAAGCTGACTTCTGTCACCAGCTGGACGGTGTTTCCTCTGACACATTGGTGTGGCTGGCTTCCGGGTTAAGTGAGCAGTGTGTCAAGAAGCAGTGCAGCTTGGCAGGGTCATGTTTCAGAGGACGCATGGCTCTCGACCTTCGCCTCTCCCGAGTCCGTAGGTGAGTTGCAGCGATGCGACAAGACTGTAACTACCAATTGGATATCACGAAAAAGGGGTAAAAGTACAACAAAAAATAAGTAGACCATTACCTCTTTAAGAATAATGAATATTTTAAGGCTTGCCAATGCATTGATATTCAAATTATTATTACATTCTAAAATATGTGAGAATAATGTGGACTTGCCAGACTAAATAAATTGGATGCATGCATGAGGATTTTTCTATAGCCTATGTGGCCGACGCAAGCACACATAATAAAACCATCAACAGCGGTACCATTAATCTCACTATCGCTGTTTTTATGAGAAAGCGACCAAAAACTAGGTTCCTTTTGTAATGGAAGGATTTTTATGGAAGGCCAAGCTGAAGCCAGCATTAGATGTTGTCATCTTCATAATACCTGCATGTGGTTTTACCACAAAAGAGTATCGCAACACCCTTCAATTGAAGCGGCATGAAACAAACTAACGTAGCCACACTTCTCACAAATACTGAGAAAAAAAGAAATCACATATAAATGTGAAGGAGCAGGAGAAGTTATGAATTGGATACAATAATTAGGACCTTTCAAGCACCAAATTGAGGAAATGACAGATTTTCAAGGTAGGCCTATTCCTGTAGGCTACTTGTCACGTGTTCTCCCTCTCCGGCCTTTAGGTCACCAAGCTGCTGATTACTGCACACACCTGTCACCATCGTCATGCACATCAGCGCCTCAAGACACTCACATGGACTCCAATACCTCCTTGATTATCTGTCCTATTTATGTCACTCCCTTTGGTTCCTTCCCAAGGCGTTTTTGTTTCTGCATCAGTTTCATGTCTGTGCATTGTTCGTGTTTCTTGTTTTGTATTTTGTTTCGTTCATTCATTTAATGTATTCACTCCCTGAACTTGCTTCCCGACTCCCAGCACACACGTTACAGAATATCGCCTCTCCAATGGGAAGCATCAGGGAGTGTTTTGTGTGTGTGTGTGTGTGTGTGTTGGAGGTGATGTCGGGTCCGGGTGTCAGTACCGGAGCTACCGGTTCGTCGGACTCTCATGACTCAGCTTTCTTGACAGGTTCCCATGCCTCGGCGGGTTTGACGGGCTCCCATGCCTCAGCTGGCTCGACAGGCTCCCTTGCATCAGCTGGGTGAACAGGTTCCCATGCCTCGGCCGAAGCAACCGGGGAGTTTCAGCTGGCTCGTCAGGCTCTCACGTTTCAGCCGGTTCATCAGGTTGCTGAGCCTCAGCGGAGGCGACTGGTCCGCTCCTGATCCCCGGGATCGTCCCTTTGGTTGGCGTCCTGCAGCTGGACCCGCGCACCAGGGAGGGGGTACTGCCACGTTTGCTCTCTCTGCCGCTCTAGGTCGCCATACTCCCGCGCCTCAGCCGGATCGACAGGTTCCCACACCTCAGCAGAGGTGATCGGTCCGCTCCTGATCACATGGATTGTTATTTTGGTCGGCGTCTTACGGCTGCAGCCCTGCATCAGGGAGGGTGTACTGTCACGGGTGCTCCCTCTCGGGCCTTTAGGTCACCAGGCTGCTAATTATTGCGCACACCTGTCACCATCGTTATGCGCATCAGTGCCTCATGACACTCACCTGGACTCCATCACCTCCTTGATTACCAGTCCTATTTATGTCACTCTTTGGTTCCTTCCCCAGGCGTTATTGTTTCTGTTTCAGTTTCATGTCTGTGCAGTGTTCTTGTTGTTTTGTATTATGTTTCGTTCATTCATTAAATGTATTTACTCTCTAAACTCGCTTCCCGTCTCCCAGTGCACACGTTACACTACTTAAATTTCTAAACTCCAAATTAAAGTAGGACACGGCCAGTATTTTCGTGTACCTGCAGGAAGAGAATGAAGGACCATGTTGAGGTCATAAGCCACGTCCTGTTGCCACAGGAAGCTGAACCTCAACACAGGGCATCCCTATAAGGTGACTATGGGTTTTATGTAAGGATGGTTAGCTAGCTCAATCGCTGTCCAGGGTGGCGTCATAATTATGTAAGGGCTGTAAGTAGTGCTTTTCTATGGAAGAAATGCCTTGTTCTCTGTGGGAATAAGTTTTGTCTATGAAGAGTTTATTTCACATGGTCAGGTGTAGGCTTGCATTCATCGGGAGCATCTTCTGAACAATCCCACATATGAATTGTGTTTCTAGCATCAACCGTTTTACTGGTGTCACTCAAAATCACCTTAATTCTACGTTAGGCTTCAAGTGAGGCCAAACTTTTTGCCATGTAGAGGGGGAAGGGGGAAATGAATTCATTTTTAATTAGATTAGGGTAATGGCTAGGGTTGAGGCCCTATCCCAAGCTTCATGTCCACTTCCAGCTCGACCCTAACTCAACCTTCAAGTCCACATTCCGGTTCAACCCTTACCTAAGACCCAACTCTAACCCTAGCCTCATTCCTAACCTTAACACAAACCGAACCATTCCTAACCCTAGCCAAGGTCTTGAGTTTGGCTATTCACCTGGATTCAGCAACTCTTCTCTGGGCTAAGGTCCAGGAGGCTTTCATCTCCAGACCGGTGATGCTGAGGGAGGTTGTGGGGTGTGTTTGAAAGTGTTGGACCAGGTGTGTTTAGTGTTCATTTTTGAATATCTTTTTTATTGTGTAGAGGTGTTTGAGGCATGTCAAGTCTGTGTGGCTGGTTTCTCCTGCATACAAGTTGTGACATACTGTAGTATGCATGCCGTGGCATAGACAATGTTAGTGCTCTAAATGGTCATGAGTTGTGAGATAGCAATGGAGGTGTGTGCATGTCGATTTTGAATGTGTGGGAAATAGTGCTGTAGTGCTGTAGTTCAATGGGTGGTTTGCAAAGAAACCACTACTGAAGGACACCAATAATAAGAATACATTTGCTTGGGCCAAGAAACATGAGCAATGGACATTAGACCGGTTGAAATCTGCCCTTTGGTCTGATGAGTCCAAATTTGAGATTTTTGGTTCCAACCGCTGTGTCTTAGTGAGACACAGAGTAGGTGAACGAATGATCTCCACATATGTAGTTCCCACCGTGAAGCATGGAGGAGGAGGTGTGTGGGTGCTTTACTGGTGACACTGTCTGTGATTTATTTAGAATTCAAGGCACACTTAACCAGCATTCTGCAGCGATATGCCATCTCATCTGGTTTGTGCTTAGTGGGACTGTCATTTGTTTTACAACAGGACAATGACCCAACACACCTCCAAGCTGTGTAAGGGCTATTTGACCAAGAAGGAGAGTGATGGAGTGCTGCATCAGATGACCTGGCCTCCACAATCACCCGACCTCAACCCAATTGAGATAGTTTGGGATGAGTTGGACTGCAGAGTGAAGGAAAAGCAACCAACAAGTGCTCATCATATGTGGGAACTCCTTCAATACTTGGAAAACCCTTCAAGGTGTATTTCACCAATTTACCAATTTCCATTTTATCACCAACTTATTTTGCCTTGAATGCAATGTATTGAATTATGCGTCAAATCAATTGATGCATATCTTTTTACATTAAAGGCAATGTCCAGTCTGTGGAGGTGGGAGAGAGGAGAGAGAAAGGAGAGAGAGAGTCGGTTGGACAGGGAAAGAGAGGAGAGAGAGAGAGTCGGGGATAGAGAAATAGGAGAGAGAGTGAGTCGGGAAAGAGAGGAGAGAGAGAGAGAGAGACGGGAATAGGGAAAGAGAGTAAGAGAGACTCAGGGGATAGGGAAAGAGAGGAGAGAGAGAAATGTATGACCAAATTAGAGACAAATATTTATCTCAGATTACACAGACCCACAAAGAATTCGAAAACAAACTCCCATATTTATTGGGTGAAATACCAGTGTGCCATCACAGCAGCAAGATTTGTGACCTGTTGCTACAAGAAAAGGGCAACCAGTGAAGAACAAACACCATTGTAAATATAACCCACATTTATGTTTATTTATTTTCCCTTTTTTACTTTAATTATTTGCACATTGCTACAACACTGTATATCGACATATGACATTTGAAATGTCTTTATTCTTTTGGAACTTTTGTTTACTGTGTAATGTTTACCGTACGTTTTTATTGTTTATTTCACTTTTGTTTATTATCTACCTCACTTGCTTTGGCAATGTTAACATATGTTTCCCATACCAATAAAGCCCTTAAATTGAAATAGAATTGAATTGAGAGGAAAATAATTAATAGGAACGAGTGAGCTGGAGAGACGGATTGAGGGAGAGAGAGGGTGGGAGAGGGTGGAGGGGTGAAAGAAGAGGGAGGAAGAGAAGGAGGTGGGGATAAAGAGGTAGAGAGCGAAAGACCGAGGGAGGGGAGGGAAGAGGGAGGGAAGGGAAGGGAAGGGAGGAAAGCGAGAGCGTGAAAGAAAGGGGAGGGAGGGAGAGAGGGTAGAAAAAGGGAGAGGGTGAAAGAAGAGAAGGAGGGGAGATTAAAAGGAGATATAGAGACAGAGGGAGGCACATAGAGGGGGAAAGAGAAATGGAGAGCTGGGAATGGAGAATAAATTGAGCGAGAGATAGAAAACCGACAGACATGAATGCAATCGATTTTTGTGTCAACTACTTGATGCATATCTCTGCGTCAATATCATTGAATGCAATGTATTTACTTAGGCATTATGTCTCTGATTCTTGCTCTATTCGTCAATATTGTGACACTTATCTTCACCACATTGAATGTGATGTATTCACATAGAAACTGTACCGGATTTATGTTTTTAAATGATATCATGTTGCTCTCACTCTCTATCTGAGTAAATGAGTGGATTGTCATCAGGCATTCTGAGACTCACAAGCATGTTGTTCTTTCAGTCAAAGTTGGTCAGTAGAATCCCTAGTCCCTACCAGAATGACTTCTCAGAATAGCATTATTTGATTTTTGCACGATCCACCCTCTAAAATAAAATGCATCATAATAACATAATAGCAACCAATGATTTGCACCCAGACGTTATATAGAGTCTGTTGTGGAAATACTACACAGGGACACTCGAAGTCAATCTTAAATGAATCATTGTTTAATATCAGCATGCTGGAGAGGTTCCAACCAACTCAATGCACCAAGTACACGTTGTTCAGGAGCTCTACTGGGGGGCAGTCCCATTAGTTCTCTTATATACAGACAAGTTCTATTTGCATGATTTAGCTTATTCATCATTCATAATTAATTCATCATTAACGTTTGCTTCCATCATGTGACTGACCAATACTGGGTCATGCATGTGACAGACCAATACCTCATAAGGCTTCTTCTCTAAGCTGAGACCTTGAAACTGAGATATCCCTTTCTCAAAACAAGATTCTGGGCATACTGCCAAATTCCAGATACTGATAGTGAGGATTCATTCAAACAGTCACTTGCATGAACACAGAAATTGGTTATTAGAAAAGCACAAGCTTAAAATGTCCATCACATCAGTTTTTCTTTCTCCACTGATTTAAGTACCCTACTTTCATCCCTAAAATATGCTGTGTAGCAAGTTAGTTTTGTCTGGCCAAGGTTGTAAGAGGGGAGCAAGATAATGAAAATCTCCAATATATTTATTTCAGTAATGCAATAACACATTTTTGTTAAAAGCCAGACATGATTTGTTCTGCCTTTTCTTTCTCTTTGTTCACAGGTGATAGTCTATAGTATTCAAATATATCTTTTTAAGAGCCTTTTTGAAAACCAAACATTGCATATAAAACATTTTTACATGAATTGTATCTGATGCGTTATCAATTAAATCAATTTGACCTTCATTCATAATCCTAATATGTACATCTTCAAACATCCAGACTGAGTTATTTGATGTCAAGTGGCAGAGCGTATTGTGTGGCCAACCACTGATGTTCTGTGTGCTTCTTCACACACTCTTCATTAGCAATTTCATTTTGGTCAAGATGCAAGGGGATCCTCATTTCAATGATTCAAAACACAATGTAGTTGATTGGGCATCAACTCCTGAAGGGGGAAGAAGAGTATGGCGCGAAACAAGTTTTATTAATGAGTAATGAATGTGTAATAAACAACACTGCAGCACATAAAGCCTATGGTGTTTAACCATGATGGGCTCGCACGTACATAACACACGCACACACAGACACACACACGCACGCACACACATACACAGTGTAAGCCACCCAGATAGCAAAAAATGTCCCTCGCTTGCTGTTTCCCACTGTCGCTACTCCCAAGGCTATAAACTCCTACCGCCAGCATTTGGAGTTTGGCATTCTAGACGTGATTTGCATCTCTGGCGGGTAGCCACCATTCAGAGGACCGCTATAAGCCCTCAGCAGGCCACATTTGCATCTCTGGCATTTAGCCTCCACTCAGAGGACAGCTATGTGCCTTAGGCAAGCCATCTAGCCATGAGTTAATTTGAAAGACAATAGCCAGGAATGTATCTAATCTCAAATTCTGCTGCAGCTTCCAGGCTGGAAGCCCATTTTAACCTAAGCCTTGCTATTGTATTAAAAGCACATCTTTTTTGCTTTATTCACACACTCAGAATTCACTGCTTCAACATCAGTAGCCTAACTCTCTTCTCCTAGTTGGGCGTGTGAGTTCAAGTTTGCCAAGTAGGCCTATGTGTGGTCTCATTAAAATAGAGTAGGCTGCCTACATGGGCGGAGAATCACGTGGCAGATATCTTTCCAAGGAAATTAAATTAAATATGATTAGACTGTAGTTTAAATAAATATTGATAATTGAAATAAGTGGTGACGAGTTGTATAAAAAATTGAAAAGGTGAAGGCACAATGTACGCATAGGTTACTATGTTGAGTGAGCGTTGTGCCTTTTCATTTCAATAAGAATTTAATACCCATTTATTTGTCTCTGCCTGCAAAACGTACAGACATTTGAATATAGACAATGTCTCCATTTTTTGTCTGTTTGGTGGAAGGCTATTTCATTATGGGTTCTTACATCAAACCAGACTGTTTCTGATCTGCCGTTCAATATCCCTCTTCATTATCTATCATTATCAGTAAGTGCTCTCCTGTTCTGAACTACACACTCCAAATGGGTGTGATAGGCTCGCTGGGCTGTACTTCATACAACTGCCTCCATGACAATTGAAGAGAGCTGTTGAGAAGCTCTTTTCAGATGGTACTTGTCAGTATGCCATCTGTTCAATAGGCACATTGCCCACTGCTCAACTGAGTATTTGTTTATTTTCCCTTGCATCCTGGGGGAAGAGACTGTTGTCGTGCCCTCTTCACGAATGTGTTGGTGTGCTTAGACCACCTTAATGATGTGGACACCGAGGAACTTGAAGCTCTCGACCCGCTCCACTACAGTCCCGTAAATGTGAATGGGGGCGTGTTCGGCCCTCCATTTCCTGTAGTCCACGATAAGCTCCTGTGTCCTGCCCACTTAGAGAAAGAGGTTGTTGTTGTCCTGGAACCACATTGCCAGGTCCTCCTCCCAATAGGCTGTCTCATCGTCATTGTGGATCAGGCCTACCACGTTGTGTCGTCGGGAAACTTAATAATGATGTTGGAGTTGTGGGCGGCCACACAGTCGTGGGTGAACAGGGAGTACAAGAGGGGACTGAGCACACACCCCTGAGGGGCCCCCGTGTTGAGGGTCAGCATGGCGGATGTGTTGTTGCCTACGCTCACCACCTGGGGGGCAACCCGTCAGAAAGTCCAGGATCCAGTTGCAGAGCGTGGTGTTCAGTCCCAGGGTCCTTAGCTTAGTGATGAGCTTGGAGGGCACTATGGTGTTGAACGCTGAGCTGTAGTCAATGAACAGCATTCTCACGTAGACATTCCTTTTGTCCAGGTGGGAAAAAGCAGCATGGAGTGCAATAGAGATTGCATCATCTGTGGATCTGTTTTGGCGGTATGCGAATTGGAGTGGGTCCAGGGTTTCTGGGATGATGGTGTTGACGTGAGCCATGACCAGACTTTTCAAAGTATTTCATGTTTACAGACGTGAGTACTATGAGGCGGTAGTCATTTAGACAGGTTATCCTGATGTTGTTGGGCACAGGAACTGTGGTGGTCTGCTTGAAACATTTAGGTATTAGAGGTTGAAAATGTCAGTGAAGTGCACGTCCTGGTAATCCGTCTTGCCCTGCGGCTTTGTGAATGTTAACCTGTTTAAAGGTCTTAATCACATCAGCTACGGAGAGCGCAGTCATCCGGAACAGCTGGTGCTCTCGCATGGTTCAGTGTTGCTTGCCTCGAAGCAAACTTAGAAGCCATTTAGCTCATCTGGTAGGCTCACTTTGTATTCCGCGACGAGTGTCAGAGCCAGTGTAGTAGGATTCGATCTTAGTCCTGTATTGATTGATGGTTCATCATAGGGCATTGCATGATTTCCTATAAACGCCTGGATTAGTGTCCTACTTCTTGAAAGCGGCAGCTCTAGCAATTAGCTCAGTGCGGATTTTGCCTGTAATCCATTTCTTCTCGTTAAGATATGTGGGGACAATGTCATCCATGCACTTAGTAACGATGCTGGTGACTCATGTGGTAAACTCTTCAATGCCATCAGATGAATCCTGGAACCTATTCCAGTCTGTGCTAGCGAAACAGTCCTGTAACTTAACATCTGCTTCATTGGACCACCTACGTATTGTGCGCGTCACTGGTGCTTTCGGATTGAGCCACCACAGAGATACTGCAGCAATCAACTAACTCTCCAACTGACCTTTGCACTACAGAAAAGCATGTTTCTTAGCAGCGTGACATTGCTTCGACTGTCAGATGATAAATTGTGAGGCTTATAAGGACAGACGGGCACAGGCGAGACGAGTCCAGTGTACACCACATGCAATGGTCTGGTCTGTGTGTAATGATTTGTTGTGTTGTCAAAATATTCTGATGCTATTTAGCATATCCTCCCTCTCTTCCGTTTCATCTGACTGTCTTATCATAGAGCCACACAGACAGGGATGGATGAAAGTCGACTTTTCAGCATGTATGGGCAATATGGGATAGACTTATATAGGGAAAACATGCAATAAAATGTCACCAGGACATTTCAGTGTATCACTGCACATCTGGTACTGATATTAAATCTGATACAGATATTAGATCTTGGAGACTGTGAATGCATATTAGATCTTGGAGACTGCGAATGTATATTAGATCTTGGAGACCGTGAATGCATATTAGATATTGGACACAGTGAAAACAAAACTCAGTGATATTCTGCCTCAAATCAAGGAAATTGCAGTATTCGCTAAACTTTACATGTGATGGAGTGGCACAGCGGTTTAAGGCACTCCATCTAAGTGCTAGAGGCGTCACTACAGACCTTGGTTTGATCCCGGGCTGTATCACAACCGGCTGTGATTTTGGTTGTCCCTTAGGGCGGCGCACAATTGGCACAGCGTTGCCTCGGTTAAGGGATGGTTTTGCCGGGGTAGGCCATCATTGTAAAATAAGAATTTCTGACTTGCCTAGTTAAATAAATGTAAAACATAAAAATCTCCTCCTTTGTGGCGGGAAATGCTAGCCTTGTCTATGTCAGAATGAAGTGACGTTGTTGTAACTCAATGTCGCATAGAATATTGCCTGTATACTGTCCCAATGGAACAACAACTAGCTGAATATTATCATTTGACATCATTTCAAAAAGTAATTTGTCAAGTCATTTCAACCAGTTTAGCCCACTGGGATAATGTCTCAATGCAGTTATGAGCCCTGGCCTGATACTATGTGCTGAGCATTTCTGTGGTGGCTGACACTCTGGGTGTACCCCTGTGGTGAGACCTTTTCAGAGGAACTCATCATTTAGCATGGCTGGCCTGTCATGCCAGAATGAAGGCTGTCTGTCTGGCAGACAGGCACTCTGAGTGGACGGCCCAGATTAGGGGGTGCTGGGGGGCCTGATATTTGGACACCAAGACGGTAGACCCTTGACCGGCCCTGGTGTTTGCTGTCTGGCTTTTAGGGCTATGTCACATCACAGATGAGAGACGACCCTGGCATCTTGAGACTGGAGTTTAGAGTTTGGGGTGGAGAGGATGGGGGAGTGGTGTAGAGAGGCGCTAGCGTTGACATTTACAGAGATCTGAGGGTTAGTGAAACTCTGATGACAGAACATTTGTTTGCTCCTGGGCACCGACAGGGTCTCTCACCAGCACAGAGAGGGACAGAGTTGAATATAAAGCGACTTTCAAACTTACTTTAGGCTAGGTGAACACAATTGTTATTTTCCCCTACAAGATGCCTGCTGATAGATGCTTGTTTGTAGGTGAGTTTGGTATGTGACTGGCAGCTAGCAGTGCTTATTGGCCTAGCTAGTCAGTCAAAGGCTCAAGACATCTGCTAGTCCGCAGGGCCTGTGGAACAGTAGGGATCAGTTGCCCTATGAGCAGAAACACTCATAAATGTCAGGAAAGGACATGGACAAAGTTGAAAAGGTGGTGTAGAATGAGTGAGCGATATACAGAAAGAGAGAGGGACATAAAGAGTGAGAGAGACAGACGCAGAGCGTAAGGGAGGGAAGACAGTGTTGTGTAGGGGTGAAGCCTCTAAACAAGGCCTGGTCTTGGCCTGCCATCTAACTCTGGGCTCCCAGATTCAGCTCAATCATTTGGGCCTACAAGTTCACAGGAAGCCACACTTTGGCCTGGTCCAGGTCACCTGGAAGATGTGACGACCGCTCAAACACCTGAGCACGCTCCACATGCAGTACAACTGGGACATGCATGAGAGCCACAAAAACACAGTCAAATTGAACAACACAGAAAGTAGATCACTCTGTCACTCTTTTAATTTGTAACAGAGAAGCGTATGAGAATGAACCTCACTGACTCATCTTTCCGCCTCACAATCCTAATTCTGTACCTAGACAAAGGAAAGGCATCACTTTTCCATTTTGTCTTTGCTGTAGCCTAAGAACGCATTTTGGGGATGATTAATTGTGTTTGCTCCTTCTGTCTTGGCTACAAAACGAGTGCACTTTTTTCTTTCAATTGGGAGTGAGTCATTCCTCAAGAGGAATTCATCAGAATACATTTTTAAAATGGGAGCCAATCAGAAATTAGTTATCTCTTTGAGTCTCTCACTGTTTATAGCAGAGAGAACAGATTGATGCCGTTTTATTCTCAATCCCCTCTGTTTTCTCAACCTGCATGTTTGTGTGTGCATGTTTGTGTGTGCATGTGTGCTTGTGTGTGTGTTTTCATGGACTATCAATACAGAGTCGTCTAAGATATCACCATTTTCCTTCATAAATCCATCCTATTCCTATTCTCTGACTCTCCTCCTGTTACTTTGTAGTATAGCAAACAACCACCGGCACTGCGAAGGCAAAATTAGAAGGTGCTTTACCAAGCTATGGAAATTAAGGCTTTCTCTGCTTTTCAACAATTCAATAGCATGAGACAAAGGGGAAATATGCAGGAATGTTTAGGGTCTATTTGTTTAGCCTTAGGCTTCAGTTTAGATTGCAGGCTCGCTGTGAAGTAATAATGTGGTTTAATATTTTTGATGCAATTATGCTGAGAGCCATGAGTCATTTGATGTGACAAATCTTGTGATCTATACCTAGGCTAGCATTCAACCAGAGAATATTACCAGGTCGAGGAAACTGGAAAAGAAATGCAAAGCACTCTGCTTTCTAAGCTAAGCACTCCACTTCTCATACGTTCAAACCAAGCCATGACAATGTTTCCCCAGCCCTTACTGTTAGCCAGTGCGTTTAGCCTGTTATTGTGGTGTTGTGTTGGGTTAGGTCAGGTCCAGTGAGAGCAGGCTTGGTTGGTTGGCACTGAGACAGATATCAGACAGGGTCTGACCCAGGTCTATTTACTGGGGGCTCTATGAAACACACACACACTGGAGGCTCTGTGGACCTTTCTCGATCTCGCCAATAAAGCGCTCAAACATGACTTTAGTCGTCTGTCAACAGGGAATCCACAGGCATTTGTTAGCACTAAATGTCACATTTGAATATGATTGATCTGATGTAGATTTTATTTCGGACGGCTGTAGTTCAGGACGGGTGCACCGGCATATTTGCAACTAATTTACTAAGGAAAGAGAGAGATGGAGATTTATTTTATGGCCCATACAGACAGTCAGGCTACCTCTGGTGAGCACATGGAGGGCTGTGCGGCCCCTCAAAGAAATGCCACCCCACACCATGACTGACCCACCGCCAAACCGGTCATGCTGGAGGATGTTGCAGGCAGCAGAACGTTCTCCACGGCGTCTCCAGACTCTGTCACGTCTGTCACATGTGCTCAGTGTGAACCTGCTTTCATCTGTGAAGAGCACAGGGCGCCAGTGGCGAATTTGCCAATCTTGGTGTTCTCTGGCAAATGCCAAACGTCCTGCACGGTGTTGGGCTGTAAGCACAACCCCCACCTGTGGACGTCGGGACCTCATACCACCCTCATGGAGTCTGTTTCTGACCGTTTGAGCAGACACATGCACATTTGTGGCCTGCTGGAGGTCATTTTGCAGGGCTCTGGCAGTGCTCCTCCTTGCACAAAGGCGGAGGTAGCGGTCCTGCTGCTGGGTTGTTGCCCTCCTACGGCCTCCTCCACGTCTCCTGATGTACTGTCCTGTCTCCGGGTAGCGCCTCCATGCTCTGGACACTACGCTGACAGACACAGCAAACCTTCTTGCCACAGCTCGCATTGATGTGCCATCCTGGATGAGCTGCACTACTTGAGCCACTTGTGTGGGTTGTAGACTCCGTCTCATGCTACCACTAGAGTGAAAGCACCGCCAGCATTCAAAAGTGACCAAAACATCAGCCTGGAAGCATAGGAACTGAGAAGTGGTCTGTGGTCACCACCTGCAGAACTACTCCTTTATTGGGGGTGTCTTGCTAATTGCCTATAATTTCCACCTGTTGTCTATTCCATTTGCCCAACAGCATGTGCAATTTATTGTCAATCAGTGTTGCTTCCTAAGTGGACAGTTTGATTTCACAGAAGTGTGATTGACTTGGAGTTACATTGTGTTGTTTAAGTGTTCCCTTTATTTTTTTGAGCAGTGTATAATGAAAGCTATTACTGCAGCCAGTACAGGCATTGTGAAAAACACAAGGCTTGTTGTCAATGAATTGCATGGTATTCATTGGCAGTTTCTGACGTGTGCGAGTGATCTAGTGATGTCCCATACCTTAGGCCTTATTTAGCTCTCCCTACTACTAGTTGCTCCGTTTTCTTGTTCCACTCCTCCACCGAAGGACACTAGAAAACGAGGGGGAGGGCCAAGGGGGGGGGGGGTATTGGAAATGAGCCTATAACTGTCTATATAGCCTAACTGCCATTAGGTACCGAGATGAGATCCTCAGACCCCTTGTGAGACCATATGCTGGTGCGGTTGGCCCTGGGTTCCTCCTAATGCAAGACAATGCTAGACCTCATGTGGCTGGAGTGTGTCAGCAGTTCCTGCAAAAGGAAGGCATTGATGCTATGGACTGGCCCGCCCGTTCCCCAGACCTGAATCCAATTGAGCACATCTGGGACATCATGTCTCGCTCCATCCACCAACGCCACGTTGCACCACAGACTGTCCAGGAGTTGGCGGATGCTTTAGTCCAGGTCTGGGAGGAGATCCCTCAGGAGACCATCCGCCACCTCATCAGGAGCATGCCCAGGCGTTGTAGGGAGGTCATACAGGCACGTGGAGGCCACACACACTACTGAGCCTCATTTTGACTTGTTTTAAGGACATTACATCAAAGTTCATTATTTTTGTGTGATTTTGTTGTCAGCACATTCAACTATGTAAAGAAAAATGTATTTAATTAGATTATCTCATTCATTCAGATCTAGGATGTGTTATTTTAGTGTTCCCTTTATTTTTTTGAGCAGTGTGTTTCTCATGCAACAAATACGTACTTACCATATGAGCAACAAATGAGAACAGCAGAACCACAATGAGGAGTACCCATCCTCTGGCTGTGGTTCAACTTGGAGTAATAATGAAGCAGGACTTTCATTCCATAGCAGTTTGACATGTAATAGTTGCATTTCCTGCACTCAGTCATTACCAGTGGAAGCATTGTAGCTAGAAAAATGTAACCACTGTTCCGAACTAATATTTATACCAAACAGTTTAGGGTCCATAAACAGATCGGCTACATAGGGTTGAAGTCTGAAGTTTACATACACCTTAGTGAAATACATTTGAACTCAGTTTTTCACAATTCCTGACATTTAATCCTAGCAAAGATTCTCTGTCTTAGGTTGGTTAGGATCACCACTTTGTTTAAGAATGTGAAATGTCAGAATAATAGTAGAGAGAATGATTTATTTCAGCTTTTATTTCTTTCATCACATTCCCAGTGCGTCAGAAGTTTACATAAACTCAATTAGTATTTGCTAGTATTGCCTTTAAATTGTTTAACTTGGGTCAAACGTTTTGAGTAGCCTTCCACAAGCTTCCCACAATAAGTTGGGTGAATTTTGGCCCATTCCTCCTGACAGAGCTGGTGTAACTGAGTCAGGATTGTACTCCTCCTTGCTTGCACACGCTTTTTCAGTTCTGCCCACACATTTTCTACAGGATTGAGGTCAGGGCTTTGTGATGGCCACTCCAATACCTTGACATTGTTGTCATCTAGCCATTATTCCACAACTTTGGAAGTATGCTTGGGGTCATTGTCCATTTCTAAGACCCATTTGCGACCAAGCTTTAACTTCCTGACTGATGTCTTGAGATGTTGCTTCAATATATCCACCTCATTTTCCTCCCTCATGATGTCATCTATTTTGTGAAGTGCACCAGTCCCTCCTGCAGCAAAGCACCCCCACAACATGATGCTGCCACCCCCGTGCATCACGGTTGGGATGGTGTTCTTTGGCTTGCAAGCCTCCCCCTTTTTCCTCTTTATGGCCATTATGGCAATTTTTGTTTCATCAGACCAGAGGACATTTCTCCGAAAAGTATGATCTTTGTCCCATGTGCAGTTGCACACCATAGTCTGGCTTTTTTATGGCGGTTTTGGAGCAGTGGCTGTAGTAATGCCTTAGACCGCGGCACCACTTGGGAAGCCAAACATTTTTTTTAATGAGGAGCAAGGCCAGCTTGTAAAATTGTACATTTAATTTGCAGTACATGCTTTAGCTAGCTAGTTAGCTAGCTAGATTCTTTACATCCACTGGAATTCACAGATGACAGCCTGGTTTTCTGGTTTGCTCAGGAGTCCTTAAAACATTAAACGACACGAATTACAATTCATAGAAATGTCAAATGCCCACAAAACAAGCTAAATGTATAGCTAGTTGGCTAATGTTAGCTAGTCAGCGGGCTTGTTTAGTCGCAATTTTGGTCAATAAACTTTATGACCAAAAAATATGCATAATCATTTGTCTCTACATTAACTAACACGTTCCCCACTGGGCACAGATGTCAATTCAACGTCTATTCCACGTTGGTTCAACAACATTTCATTGAAATTACATGAAAACAACATTGATTCAACCAGTATGTGCCCATGTAGGACCTCTTAACTGTAAATTTCTTTGCATGATTCACTACGAAGTTATAATTACTTGCGTTTGCTTCCAACCTAGTGTTTTTGTTAGCTATCTTCCTGAAACAACTTTAGATCCTTTGGTTACAGAACTTCATGGGAGTTTTGATAATTGCTCGATAGGAAGTCTGCATCTTGGTTTGATTTGTTTGGAGAGCCAACTAGAGGGCTGAAAAAGCACTACCCCTTGTGACTATCAATGTGACTACTGGGATCGTGCAAAATGGAGGGGAGGGCTAACGGGGGGGGGGGGGGTGGAATGGCTAAACTGATCCTAGATCAGCACTCCTACTCTTAGATGCTTTATGAGTAGCCTGCAAGCCCTGGTCTTGGTGATGTGTGTTGGATGAATGACTGAGAGATGGGAGATGGGTGGAGCGGAGGTGTATGAGGTTGTGTCTCTGGAGTGAAGGGGGCATGTCTGGTTACAGAGGAGATGTGTAAATTAAACAGAGAACACTGACCTCTGTGGTCAAAATGAATTGAGAGCTTTCCTCTGCTCTCACTTTATCTTTTCCTATTCTCATCATACCTCTCTGTCTGAGTGCTGTTTGTTTCCTTAATTGGGAAAGGGAATCTCCTCAAAAGACTTGCAGGTCTCATGTATACTTAATGAGTGTGACCTTTGACCCTTCAGTTTACCCTGAGGTGAGAGGTCAGCGAAAGTGATACAGTTGATGATTTGATCATGATGGAAGATAAGTCTTGGAGTGAATGTCAGATGTTAGTGCACATAATATCCTTTGGGGTTTAGAACGTTGATATTAAGGTTTATATGTTTCATTTAGAGACCCACTCTCTAACTTTACAAACATTCTTTAAGAACTAAACCTAAACCTGAGTTGTGTATAAAGAGTGGGACTATTGAGCAAGTTGAGGAAGCTAAACTCCTAGGTATAACATTGGATGGTCAATTACTGTATCATATTCAAGTCATATTGATGTTGCTCAGGCTCTGGTGTAGTCCCAAATGGAATACTGTCCGGTAATATGGTCAAGTGCAGCAAAGAAAGACCTAGCAAAGCTGCAACTGGCTCAAAACACTTTAACACACCTTGCCCTTAAGAGTGTGCTCCTAATCTCAGCTCGTTACCTGTATAAAAGACACCTGGGAGCCAGAAATCTTTCAGATTCAGAGGGGGTCAAATACTTATTTCCCTCATTAAAATCCAAATCAATTTATAACATTTTTGACATGCGTTTTTCTGGAGTCTTTTGTTGTTATTCTGTCTCTCACTGTTCAAATAAACCTACCATTAAAATTATAGACTGATAATTTCTTTGTCAGTGGGTAAACGTACAAAATCAGCAGGGGATCAAATACTTTTTTCCCTCCCTGTAGTTCGTTGGTGATGTGGACACCAAGGAACTTGAAACTCTCGACCCGCTCCACTACAGCCCTGTTGATGTTAATGGGGGCGTGTTCGGCCTGCCTTTTCCTGTAGTCCACGATCAGCTCCTTTGTCTTGCTCACATTGAGGGAGAGGTTGTTGTCCTGGCACCACACTGCCAGTTCTCTGACCTCCTCCCTATAGTCCGTGACATCGTTGTCGGTGATCAGGCCTACCACTGTTGTGTCGTCACCAACCTAATGATGGTGCTGGAGACACCCAGATACTCAGACACCCATACATACCCCACAAGACATGCCATCAGGGGTCTCTTCACAGTCCCCAAGTCGAAAACGAATTCACGGCAACTCAGTATTATACAGAGCCATGATGGCATGAAACTCCCTTCCATCTCAAATGAATCAAGCAAACAGCAAAACAACCTTCTAAAAATTTAGAAAGCAACATACATGGCACAATAGGGACTGTGATCTGACACACACACAAACACACGCAAAGACAGACCTACTCTAAACCACTCTAAATCTACACACACATCATTCTTTAGTTGTATTGTTTGTATGTCACTGTATTTTACAATTGTGTGACTGTTCTTGTCTATTAGTGTATCAGTGTTTTGTTACTTTTCTTGTGCTGCTTCGGCAAAAGCTAACAGAGAAATTATTAAGCAAGTAAACAAGAGCTCACTCACTCTAGGCTCTGTCTTTTGGTGCCGATTAAGTGGAACATATTCAAGTCTTCAGTTGAGAAGCAGGTACACGTGGAGCTTAGGGCTACTCTGAGGGGTTTGCTTGGAGGTTGAAGTCAGGCACCTATGTAACTTGCGTACATAGGTGCCTGATCAATGGAGCAAATGGAGCAGCTTCAACCCCGTTCTAAAAAAATGATCATGATCCATTGGGTAATTTGTAATTTCAAATGATTAGTCATGTTTGGAGCTAATCAGTAATAAAATAGATATGTCCTTTTTATATATGATATAAAAATGAACAGATTACATTTTGCAACACCTTCCCCCATTGCCTCAAGATGAATGATTTTGACCACTGGAAAGTTTTGCTTAGCTCCCGAATACCATTGTTTTGGGTCAGTGCAGTTAAAAATCACTAGTTGCAACACTGGAGTTTAAAAGTTAAAGGCGCCTGTAAAACATTTTGTACAACTTTTTTTTAAATCTATTTTGTTGAGCTGTTGTTACATTCCTATCGTTCTTTCATGTCCAATGGTGGTATTACTATATTTTGAGCTGTGTGCACCATCTGAAAATGTATCGCATAATTTCACTTTGCCTGTAAGAACCATGATGAGCACGGTTGTGTTTGATTAGGCTTCGCTGGAGCGCAGACTCTAACTCCGAGGAGCCTTCCATCAGCCTACCAAAGGTTGCACCTTAGCAGGAAACTGCATGTCTGACAGCCGTCCATAAGTAGCTCGCAAGTAGATAGTATGAAATAATCAGTAGGCCTAATACTACATTATTAAATCTGTAACAAACAAAATTATCCTCCCCATGCCATTTACATGCATTTAACTCCATTATGCATTTTTGCCTTCTATTTTCACAACTTCAATCGGTTAAATGACATTGTTCAAATGTTTTAATTCAGTTACAAAAGTAACATCCTGGCTGAGCCCCATATGTGAGTGCACCATGACCACTTCACGTTTACAATGTAGCCAAGCCCAGGATATTTGCATTTCGATAAAACAGCTCTGCTTGGCTTGGTAGTAATATCGACCAAATAAGGAATTTCTGCCCTCTTGCATCAAATATGTATGCTACTGAGACAAGTTCATTTTAAACATGTACTGTACATGCTGACAGTGCTTCAAACAAAGGCTCCAAAGAAAAGTACATGTTGGAGGAAAAAAGCATGGTCAGTTAATGTGCTTGCTGAGACTACACTTTTGTTGTTCTTCATAATTTCTATAATTATTCTGTTTCTTCACGATTCGTTGTCAAGTATGTAGTCTACTCACTGTGGTTGTTGTTCAGAAGGCCACTATAAAATAAAATTACAACAATTGATAGTAGCCTAGTCCTGCAGGCAAAACCCTTTCATTTTCTCTTGTCTACACAATAATTGTCCTACACAATAACAAAATATGCAGGCTGTATACGAGTAGCTTGCGCAAAATAGTTTTTGTATGAAGTAGCCTTTGTGAAGAAAAGGTTGGAGACTCCTGCTCTAGCCCAAATATGACCCATATTACCAGAGCTACATTTTTTTTATTTATTATTATTTCCTTATTTTTACCAATTTTTCTTCCCAATTGGTAGTTGCAGTCTTATCTCATCGCTGCAACTCCCGTACAGACTCAGGAGAGGCAAAGGTTGAGAGCTGTGCATCCTCTGAAACACAGCCCAGCCAAATCACACTGCCTCTTGACACAATGCCCACTTAACCCAGAAGCCAAGAACATCCCTGCTGTCCAAACCCTCCCCTAACCCGCACAACGCTGGGCCAATTTTGCGCCACCCCAATGGTCTCAAGTTTGTGGTCGGCTGCGACAGAGCCTGGACCCGAACTAGGATATCTGATGGCACAGCTGGCACTGTGATGCAGTGCCTAAGACTACTGCGCCACTTGGGAGGCCCAGAGCTATATTTTGTTCTTTGTATTACAGATTTTGGACCGCAATTTATGTATGTACATTTATTTACAGTACCAGTCAAAAGTTTGGACACACCTACTCATTCAAAGGTTTTCTTTATTTTTACTATTTTCTACATTGTAGAATAATAGCGAAGACATCAAAACTATGAAATAACACAAATGGAATCACTTAGTAACCCAAAAAGTGTTAAACAAATCCAAATATATTTTATATTTTAGGTTCTTCAAAGTAGCCACCCCTTGCCTTGATGACAGCTTTGCACACTCTTGGCATTCCCTCAACCAGATTCATGAGGTAGTAACCTGGAATGCATTTCAATTTCAATCTTCAAGTGCAGTCGCAAAAGCCATCAAGCGCTATGGTGAAACTGGCTCTCATGAGGACAGCCACAGGAAAGGAAGAGTTACCTCTGCTGCAGAGGACAAGTTCATTAGAGTTACCAGCCTCAGAAATTTTAGCCCAAATAAATGCTTCACAGAGTTCAAGTAACAGACATCTCAACATCAACTGTTCAAAGGAGACTGTGTGAATCAGGCATTTATGGCCGAATTACTGCAAAGAAACCACTACTAAAGGACACCAATAAGAAGAAGAGACTTGCATGGGCCAAGAAACACGAGCAATGGACATTAGATCAGTGGAAATCTGTGCTTTGGTCTGATGAGTACAAATTTGAGATGTTTGGTTCCAACCACTTGTCTTTGTGAGACACAGAGTGGTGAACGGATGATCTCCGCACATGTGGTTCCCACAGTGAAGTATGGAGGAGGTGTGATGGTGTGTGGATGCTTTGCTGGTGACACTGTCTGTGATTTGTTTAGAATTCAAGGCACACTTAACCAGCATGGCTACCACATCATTCTGCAGGGATTTGCACTTAGTGGGACTGTCATTTGTTTTTCAACAGGACAGTGACGCAACACACCTCCAGGCTGTGTAAGGGCTATTTAAACAAGAAGGAGAGTGATGGAGTGCTGCATCAGATAACCTGGCCTCCACAATCACCCAACCTCAACCCAATTGAGATGGGTTGGGATGAGTTGGACTGCAGAGTGAAGGAAAAGCAGCCAACAAGTGTTCATCATATGTGGGAACTCCTTCAAGACAGTTGGAAAATCATTCCAGATGAAGCTGGTTGAGAGAATGCCAAGAGTGTGCAAAGCTGTCATGAAGGCAAAGGATGGCTACAGTGGTTGGTCCTTTAAAAGGTGCAGTGTACTGCAGCACAGCTTACGTGCTAGAGCAGAATTTCTATGACACTTTATTTATGTTCCAACCACTGGTCCCATTCATGCTAGTTAGTGCTAGTTTGACCACCAGAGGGCATATTTGAGAAGCATTTGACAGCCTTCGATAGCAGCTGTACTAGAGAATTTAAAACCTTTTTTTGTAAGAACATAGTATATCGTTAATTTGCTTAATATTATGGAGTTTCTATTCCATTAAAAATTAAAAGCCCTGTGGGTTTCTGCTAGTATGGAATGGAAAATATGGCACTGTACAACATGACGGTTGGGAGTAGGCTACAGTGCTGTGCAATTTAGCTAAAGAATTCTTCTGTCGTGAGGGTACGCAGGAGACTGGGGTTCAATTCCCTGACAGGGAGGAAGGAGTACACTGTCCTTGTAAAGAATAATTTTTTCTTAAAACCTCTTGAGACTCTCATCCTGTTAGCGGGATCATTTTCCAGCGAAAACTCCTAGCGACATTAGCATAACGAAATTCAATATATATTTTTTCAAATATAGGACTTTCTCATATCGTTTTATAGATACACCTCTCTTGAATCGACCCTGGTCGTCCGATTTCAAAAAGGTTTTACAGGAAAAGCACAACATTAGATTATGTTAGAGGAGTACATGGTAAAAGTAGCATCATTTGAATTTTCCGACCAACCACATGCATCACAAATAACCAAAAAACAGCTAAATGCAGCACTAACCTTTTACAAACTTCATCAGATGACACACCTAGGACATCATGTTACACACAGCATGCATTCTTTTGTTCAATAAAGGTCATATTTCTATATAAAAACAGCATTTTACATCGGCGTCTGACGTTGGCTAACTATTTTCCCATAAAATGCGTCCCGGGAAACAGTGCTACAATTTCATAAATTACTATTCGAAAATGATTATTTTATTTTATATTGTCAATCTAAGATTTATAGATGAATATCTCTTGAAAACACCCGTCATAACAGATTTTAAATTAACTTTACAGGGTAATCACACTTTGAGATAAAAGGGGATGCGATACTCAGAAAATGAGCTAGAAAACCTAGCTCTTCGCCATCTTGGAACAATTGCAAATCACATCTGATCTTGTATAATATTGTCAATAATCCCTTACCTTTAGTTGTCTTCATCAGAAAGCACTTCCAGGAATCCCAGGTCCACGACAAATGTATTTTCGGTCGAAAAAGTCCATCCTTTATGTTCCATTAGCTTGCTGTTGTTAGCGCGTCTGAAGGCTGTATCCAAATGTTGATCCGGGCGCGGGACTTAGGTTACGAAAAATAACTTTTTTCCCTCCTTTAGGTTCGTTCAAACATGTCAAACGTTGTATAACATTAATCTTCAGGGCCTGTTTCAACAAGAGAGCCAATAAGATTCAGTTGGGACGATTGCAATGTGTTTCAAAACGTTTCCAAAGGTGGAGGGTAGACACGGCCGCCGACTTCACAATGCTGATGGCCCTCCTACTGTGACCAATTGCCACATCGTCTCCTTCACTGAGTTTCGACAGTAGAAGGCTCAAAACACTTTGTAAAGACTGGGGACATCTAGTGGAAGCACTAGAAAGTGCTCAATGAACGATTTTTCACGTTGTGAATTACAGGGAAGGCTGTGAAGTCGAGTCCACAATTCAGAATCCCACTTCCTGTTTCAATCGGTCTCGGGGTTTTGACTGCCATATGAGTTCTGTTATACTCACAGACACCATTCAAACAGTTTTAGAAACTTTAGGGTGTTTTCTATCCATATAAAATAAGTATATGCATGTCCTAGCTTCTGAGTTTGATTAGTAGGCCGTTGAAAATGGGAACGAATTTTTTCCAAAATGCGCTGTGGCGCCCCCTATGGTAGGATATCCTCAAGTGTTATTTCATAGTTATGATGTATTCACTATTATTCTACAATGTAGAAAATAGTCAATATAAAGAAAAACCCAGGATTGAGTAGGTGTGTCCAAACTTTTGACTGGTAATTGCTTAATTCATTTGATTAATATTGTGGTGTTTCTACTCCAAGAAAAACGAAAAAAAAACCTCTGGGTTTCCGTCAGGATGGAATGGAAAATATGGCGCTGTACAATGTGGCAGTCGGGAGTAGGCTACAGTGCTGGGCCATTAAGCTAAAGAATCCCCGTGTTGTGCGGGCATGCGGGAGACCGGGGTTCAAAAAGTTTGAAAGTGAGTGATTGAAATCTGAATAAAGACCAAAATAATATTTGTAAAGGCCAAAACATTTATTTCTGTTTTTAGACTGAGAGAAACGCTTGGTCAACTTTCCGCCACCTTATGGGACTCCCAATCACGGTGAGATGTGATACATAGTAATAATAATTCTTAACTTAGAACCTAACTTAGAAATACATTTGACGATATAATTCTCCTCTACCCTCCTTCTAGGCAAGTCTACTGTACAACAATTTGTTTACCTTTACTAGACAACTTTGTTCCAATATTTCTGTAATTCAGTGATATTTATTCCCATAGTAATTCGTTATGGATCCATAACTAAATAAACATCTGCATTTTGAAAAAGTATTTTTATAATCATTTTATTAATGAAAGCATAAAGATGTTGATGAAGAAATACTGTACCGCTGTTTTGAGTTAGAAATGTAACACTCCAGAGTACTTAAGCATCGAATACATTGCAGGTAGGGGGATGTTCACACCTACAGTAGCCTGGATATAAAGAGTCTATTGTCCTGCTAATCGGGCTACAAGTGTTTGAAAACCTGTTTTCAAAATGCCACCAGCTGTCCATCACTACTGTAAATAAAAACACAGCATTTTGTTTACATCTTGTTTACATTCTTTATTGTAACCACATTGCCAACAAATAATTTGTATTTACCTTTCCAATTACTTTTAGAGTTTGTAATTAATTTGATTTATATTAATGTGTTTATATTCCAAGAAAAACGAAGGGTTTCCGTTAGGATGGAACAGAAAATATGGCGCTGTACAATGTGACGGTTTGGAGTAGGCTACACAGTATTGGGCTATTTAGCTAAAGAATCCCGTGTCATGCGGGCAGGCCATGCAGGAGACAGAGGTTCAATTCCCCAACGGGGAGGAAGGAATAGGCTGTCCTTGTAAATAAGAATTTGTTCTTTTAATTGACTTGGCTAGTTAAATAAAGGTTACACTAAGAGCACAACATTTTACACCAGAAGTTTTGTCTAACCAATACCCAAACAGAGATTCAGTCAAAATAAAAATGTCATTGATTTATCAAGACCAGTCCCCATGCTTGTCTCAGAGCAGAGGAAAACGGTGCTAAAATAGTTGTAGGCTATTGCTTCAAATCCTATTGCTTCTAACTTCAATATGCTCTTTAAATAAATAAGACCTTCACCACTTTTAACAGCACATTACTCAACACTAGTGAGACTCATGTCGCCTACGTTATATCAAAAATTATGATGTGACTCTCTGCCAATAATTACATATAGAGGATTGGAGGATTCTAAATTAAAAGCAAAAGCCGCCTCATGGGTCTCCCGGTGGCGGCCGGCATGGGTATCTGTAGCCTAGGGCGTCGTTAAGGGGGGAACATGAATGATTCACGGGGCCCCTAAATGTTTAGATAATTATTTGTTTATCATTTAAAAAATGATAGACAAAAAAATCTGTGACGTAAATTAAAACGTATAACCATAATCAGATCAGCCATCTCTACCCAACCATGCCGTCAAAAATTTCATCGGGTTTCCAGAAAAGGAAAGAAAGGAAATAGAGACAGATACAGCAAAAATCAGGAACATTTTCCCCGGAAAAAAAAACAAGGAGAAGGATTTGAGTGGTAAGTCAGTGCAGACGACCTGCCGAACTGAGTAGCCTAGCTAACCAATATAGCTAGCTTGATAGCTTGCTAGCTACAGGTAGCTGCCTACCGTGGACTCACTCAGCTCAGTCAGAGCAGTAATTATTAACACTATGATGATGAGCTACCACTACCAGCTATGTCTAGCTAATGAGCTATTATTTAGATATTATTATAACTTTATTCCCTAATATTTGTTAGCTAGGTAGACTAAAATTAAAACCTAACATGTAGCTTACCGATCCATACTGTAGATGCTACTACTACTACTGCTGTAGAAAAAGATCCCAACGTGTGTCTAGTACATGAAGTTGAAACAGCGGACCTTGGAGCTGAGGCAGTTGTTTTGTAGCAGCACCAGCTTAAGTAGACCATTTTCAAATTGTAAAGTTAGGCACATGATGACTTAGACACACTTAAAAACATATTCTGTTTGATATGTATACTATTAAAAGTTTTTTATTTCAGTAGTAGATTTTTAGTCTGGTAACCTTTGTAGGAGCGAACATTAAACCTAAAATTCCCTTTGTTTACTCACTTCCTAGTTCCTAGAGAGCCCCAGGTAGGCAGAATCTCAGCAGAAAGCTGTCAGACAGACTCTGATGCAGAGGAGAGCAGGGAGGAGAAAGAGGAGTTAAAGAGTAGCAGCAGTGCCAGTTAAGGAGTGACAGAAGAGATTGAACAAGCAAGTAATAAGGGAAATGAAGAGGACAGATTCGAAGCTAGGAAGATGAGGTTTTAGATGATCCAGCACTGTGGCCAGAGAAAGTATAAGACCATGAAAGAGAAGCTATTGTTCACAAACTAGCCAACAGGTCTGGTGAGGAGACAGAACTGTATAAAATCATACCCCCAGACTCAGACGGCCAGCCTTTCCCCAACTATTTACAGAGTCAGCAAACGGAAGAGAAAAGATGCAGAGTCTGGCTTATTTATAGTAAGAGTGTAAAGGCATTATATTGCATTCCATGTGTTCTTTTTTCTCATGCGCAAAGTAAACCATCACCCAGTTCTCTGAATAGTAAGGATGGCTATAAGATATCATCAGTGAAATGGCGGAGAATGCATGACAAACTACCAGAGCATGAGGATGGTGTGTCTTACAAGAACTGTTACTGGAAATGGAAAAATCTGCAGCGTACAGTAACAGCTACAGGTATAGACAGTCAGCTGCAGAAACAAATCCAGTCAGAAATGTATTAAACAGCACTTCTAGAAAGGATTTTGGATGTGACACTGTACAGTCGTGGCCAAAAACTTTTGAGAATGACACAAATATTAATTTCCACAAAGTTTGCTGCTTCAGTGTCTTTAGATATTTTTGTCAGATGTTACTATGGAATACTGAAGTATACTTACAAGCATTTCATGTGTCAAAGGCTTTTATTGACAACTACATGAAGTTGATGCAAAGAGTCAATATTTGCAGTGTTGACCCTTCTTTTTCAAGACCTCTGTAATACGCCCTGGCATGCTGTAAATTAACTTCTGGGCCACATCCTGACTGATGGCAGCCCATTCTTGCATAATCAATGCTTGGAGTTGTCCACCCGCCTCTTGAGGATTGACCACAAGTTCTCAATGGGATTAAGGTCTGGGGAGTTTCCTGGCCATGGACCCAAAATATAGATATTTTGTTTCCCAAGCCACTTAGTCATCACTTTTGCCTTATAGCAAGGTGCGCCATCATGCTGGAAAAGGCATTGTTCGTCACCAAAATGTTCCTGGATGGTTGGGAGAAGTTGCTCTCGGAGGATGTGTTGGTACCATTCTTTATTCATGGCTGTGTTCTTAGGCAAAATTGTGAGTGAGCCCACTCCCTTGGCTGAGAATCAACCCCAGACATGAATGGTCTCAGGATGCTTCACTGTTGGCATGACACAGGACTGATGGTAGCGCTCACCTTGTCTTCTCCGGACAAGCTTTTTTCCGGATGCCCCAAACAATCGGAAAGGGGATTCATCAGAGAAAATGACTTTACCCCAGTCCTCAGCAGTCCAATCCCTGTACCTTTTGCAGAATATCAGTCTGTCACTGATGTTTTTCCTGGAGAGAAGTGGCTTCTTTGCCACACCAGGCCACCCTCCAAAAGTCTTTGCCTCACTGTGCGTGCAGATGCACTCACACCTGCCTGCTGCCATTCCTGATCAAGCTCTGTACTGGTGGTGCCCCGATCCCACAGCTGAATCAACTTTAGGAGATGGTCCTGGCACTTGCTGGACTTTCTTGGGCGCCCTGAAGCCTTCTTCGCAATAATTGAACCGCTCTCCTTGAAGTTCTTGATGATCCGATAAATGGCTGATTTAGGTGCAATCTTACTGGCAGCAATATCCTTGCCTGTGAAGCCCTTTTTGTGCAAAGCAATGATGATGGCACGTGTTTCCTTGCAGGTAACCATGTTTAACAGAGGAAGAACAATGATTCCAAGTACCACCCTCCTTTTGAAGATTCCAGTCTGTTATTCGAACTCAATCCGTGTGACAGAGTGATCTCCAGTCTTGTCCTCATCAACACTCACACCTGTGACCAGCTGACATCACTGACATGATGTCAGCTGGTCCTTTTGTGGCAGGGCTGAAATGCAGTGGAAATGTTTTTTGGGGTTTCAGTTCATTTGCATGGCAAAGAGGGACTTTGCAATTAATTTCAATTCATCTGATCACTCTTCATAATATTCTGGAGTATATGCAAATTGCCATCATACAAACTGAGGCAGCAGACTTTGTGAAAATTAATATTTGTGTCATTCTCAAAACTTTTGGCCACGACTGTACTTAGCATCTAGGAATCTACCATTCCGGGGGAAATCACTCAATCTTCATGATGTGCATAATGGACATTACCTAGGCTTACTTGAACTGTTGTCAAATTATGACCTGCTATTACGTGAGCACTTACAGAAAGTCAGGGACAAAAAGAAAGGAGTACGATTGATTCATTATCTCAGCCCTGAGAGCCTAAACAAGTTCAAAGGAATATGTGAAAATTTGAAAACAATACTTTATGAAGGAGAAGATGCAATCTATTACTCGGTTTTATGTGATGCAACTCCAGACATTTCCCATACTGAGCAAAATTATTATTGTTGAGATACAGTATGTACACAAAGATAAAGTTCAGGGAACAGGTGAATGGGAAATAATTGAACGTTATCTTGAATTTAAAGACTTTGCTAGAAAGACAGGCAGTGACATTTCTGAAATGATTTTGAGTGCATTGGAAGGGCATGATATCGACATAGCAGACTGCCATGGTCGAGGCTATGATAATGGTGCAAATATGTCAGGGAAAGTGAAAGGAGTTCAAGCACACATACTGCAAAAGAATCCACTGGCCACATACTCACCTTGTGCCTCCCATACTCTTAATCTTGTGGGTGTACATGCAGCTCAGTCGTGCCCAGAAGTATCAACCTTTTTTTGTCTGTGTGAATCGAATTTACAATCTGTTCAGTGCCAGCCCAGAGTGATGGGCCATTCTCAAGGAAAAGACTGGCTGCTGTCTTAACCACCTGTCAGACACGCGATGGAGTGGGTGTAATGCTGTGGTCCAACCAGTGGCAACTCATTTACCATCTATCATCAAGGCCCTAGACATGCTTCTTGCTACTTGCAGCCTGACAAGCACAGCCAAATCTGAGGCAAAAGGTCTGAAAAGCTTCTTCATGTCTTTCAAGGCAATCTTCCTGCTCACTTTCTGGGTAAAGGTTCTGCAGTGTATTGAGAGTAGAAGCCTAGTTCTTCAGTCAGGAGACATTTCTCTAGACACTGAAGCAGCTCACATTAAGGCACTACATGAAGAAATACAGGCTCTGTGTAATCAATGGGATGCTCTTCTGGCAGAAGCCTCCATGGTGGCAAATGAAATGGGTGTAACTACTAAGTTTCACAGTGAACAGAAGAACCGGCAGAAAAAAAGAAAACATTTCCCTGATGAGACTGAAGATGACACAGCAAATGAACAGAAGTCAGACACTGGATTTAGCAAACACAGTGTTTTATGTGGCTCTTGATAGTATAATCAGTAATTTGGGCATGCGGTTTGACACAATTGCAGCTATATGTGAGGAGTTTTCACCAATACTTACATTTAGGAAAATTACTGAAAACCAAATTTGTGTATATTGCCACAAATTGAGAAATAAGTACTCCAAAGATCTCACAGATGGATTTGAAAATGAAGTGCGACATTTAAAGACGATATATAGTGACACTTTTTCAGATGGTCTTTCTCCTGTAGAGCTCCTAAATACCATCCACAAGATGCAGCTACAGAGCATTTTTGGAGAGGTGTGCATTGCACTGCGAATCTTCTGTACAATGCCTGTAACAGTTGCTGGAGGTGAACGTGCCTTCAGTAAGCTGAAACTTATAAAGAACTATCTATGATCTATAATGTGCCAAGACAAGTTGAACAGCCATGCCATCCTTTCAATTGAAAAACTTTAAAGAAATTTAAACTTTAAAGACATTATAAATGAGTTTGCTCACAAGAAGGGAATAAACACAAGGAGAAATGCCTTAACCTGTTCTACCCAAGTCTGCCCGGGGATGGGCAAAATACTGTTTCAGAGTATTTTCTGCTATGGTTTATCTCCTGTTGAACTTACTCAGGAATGCCCACATGATGTCTTGACACTAGAGTTGCAGTTTCACAGATGCTTGTTCTCTGTAGGTACCACATTTATGCCTGCAGTCCACATAGTTCCGGACTTTTTATTTATTTTGGGTATCTTAATTAGGCTTATATTTAGGATTTTTTTTACCTTTATTTTACCAGGTAGGCTAGTTGAGAACAAGTTCTCATTTGCAACTGCGACCTGGCCAAGATAAAGCATAGCAATTCGACACATACAACAACACAGAGTTACACATGGAACAAACAAAACATACAGTCAATAATACAGTAGAACAAAAGAAAACAAAAAGTCTATATACAGTGAGTGCAAATGAGGTAAGATAAGGGAGTTAAGGCAATAAATAGGCCATGGTGGCGAAGTAATTACAATATAGCAATTAAACACTGTAAATGGTAGATGTGCAGAAGATGAATGTGCAAGTAGAGATACTGGGGTGCAAAGGAGCAAGATAAATAAATAAATAGAGTATGAGGATGAGGATGAGGTAGATAGATGGGCTGTTTACAGATGGGCTATGTACAGGTGCAGTGATCTGTGAGCTGCTTAAAGCTAGTGAGGGAGATCTGAGTCTCCAGCTTCATTTTTGCAGTTCGTACCAGTCATTGGCAGCAGAGAACTGGAAGGAAAGACGACCAAAGGAAGAATTGGCTTTGGGGGTGACCAGTGAGATATACCTGCTGGAGCGCGTGCTACGAGTGGGTGCTGCTATGGTGACCAGTGAGCTGAGATAAGGCAGGGCTTTATCTAGCAAAGACTTGTAGATAACCTGTAACCAGTGGTTTTGGCGATGAGTATGAAGCGACGGCCAACCAACGAGAGCGTACAGGTTGCAGTGGTGGGTAGTGTATGGGGCTTTGGTGACAAAACAGATGGCACTGTGATATACTGCATCCAATTTGTTGAGTAGAGTGTTGGAGGCTATTTTATAGATGACATCACCGAAGTCGAGGATCGGTAGGATGGTCAGTTTTACGAGGGTATATTTAGCAGCATGAGGGAAGGATGCTTTGTTGCGATATAGGAAGCCGATTGTAGATTTAATTTTGGATTGGAGATGCTTAATGTGAGTCTGGAAGGAGAGTTTACAGTCTAACCAGACACCTAGGTATTTGTAGTTATCCACGTATTCTAAGTCAGAGCCGTCCAAAGTAGTGATGCTGGAAGGGCGAGCAGGTGCGGGCAGTGATCGATTGAATAGCATGCATTTAGTTTTACTTGCGTTTAAGAGCAGTTGGAGGCCACGGAAGGAGAGTTGTATGGCATTGAAGCTCGTCTGGAGGTTAGTTAACACAGTGTCCAAAGAGGGGCCAGAAGTATACAGAATGGTGTCGTCTGCGTAGAGGTGAATCAGAGAATCACCAGCAGTAAGAGCGGCATCATTGATGTATACAGAGAAGAGATTCGGCCCGAGAATTGAACCCTGTGGCATCCCCATAGAGACTGCCAGAGGTCCGGACAACAGGCCCTCCAATTTGACACACTAAACTCTATCAGAGAAGTAGTTGGTAAACCAGGTGAGGCAATCATTTGAGAAACCAAGGCTGTCGAGTCTGCCAATAAGAATGTGGTGATTGACAGAGTCGAAAGCCTTGGCCAGGTCGATGAATACGGCTGCACAGTAATGTCTCTTATCAATGGCGGTTATGATGTCGTTTAGGACCTTGAGCGTGGCTGAGGTGCACCCATGACCAGCTCTGAAACGAGATTGCATAGCGGAGAAGGTATGGTGAGATTCGAAATGGTCGGTAATCTGTTTGTTAACTTGGCTTTCGAAGACCTTAGAAAGACAGGGTAGGATAGATATAGGTCTGTAGCAGTTTGGGTCTAGAGTGTCACCCCCTTTGAAGAGGGGGATGACAGCGGCAGCTTTCCAATCTTTGGGAATCTCAGCTGATACGAAAGAGAGGTTAAAGAAGCTAGTAAGAGGATTTGCAACAATATCAGCAGATCATTTTAGAAAGAGAGGGTCCAGACTGTCTAGCCCGGCTGATTTGTAGGGGTCCAGATTTTGCAGCTCTTTCAGAACATCAGCTATCTGGATTTGGGTGAAGGAGAAATGGTGGGGGCTTTGGCGGGTTGCTGTGGAGGGTGCCGGGCAGTTGACCGGGGTAGGGGTAACCAGATGGAAATCATGGCCAACCGTAGAGAAATGCGTATTGAAATTCTCAATTATAGTGGATTTATCGGTGGTAACAGTGTTTCCTAGCCTCAGAGCAGTGGTTAGCTGGGAGGACATGCTCTTATTCTCCATGGACTTTACAGTGTCCCAGAACTTTTCTGAGTTAGTACTACAGGATGCAAATTTCTGTTTGAATAGCTAGCCTTAGAAACCAATATAAACAGGCAAAGCTAACTTCCCTGAAAAGTTGCATATCACGGGGGCTATTCGATGCTAATGCAGAATATGCCACAGGATGTTTTTGTGCTGGTCAAGGGCAGACAGGTCTGGAGTGAACCAAGGACTATATCTATTCCTAGTTCTACATTTTTTGAATGGGGCATGCTTATTTAAGATGGTGAGGAAGGCACTTTTAAAGAATAGCCAGGCATCATCTACTGACGGGATGAGGTCAATGTAATTCCAGGATACCCCGGCCAGGTCGATTAGAAAGGCCTGCTCGCAGAAGTGTTTTAGGGAGCGTTTGACAGTGATGAGAGGTGGTCGTTTGGTCGCAGACCCATTACGGATGCAGGCAATGAGGCAATGATCTTTGATATCTTGATTGAAAACAGAAGAGGTGTATTTGGAGGGCGAGTTAGTTAGGATGATATCTATGAGGGTGCCCGTGTTTACGGATTTGGGGTTGTACCTGGTAGGTTCATTGATAATTTGTGTGACATTGTGGGCATCAAGCTTAGATTGTAGGATGGCCGGGGTGTTAAGCATGTCCCAGTTTAGGTCACCTAGTTGAACGAGCTCAGAAGATAGATGGGGGCAATCAATTCACATATGGTATTGAGGGCACAGCTGGGGGCAGAGGGAGGTCTATAGCAAGCGGCTACAGTGAGAGACTTGTTTTTGGAAAGGTGCATTTTTAGAAGTAGAAGCTCGAATTGTTTGGGTACAGACTTCGATATTAATACAGAACTCTGCAGGCTATCTTTGCAGTAGATTGCAACACCGCCCCCTTTGGCAGTTCTATCTTGGCCGAAAATGTTATAGTTAGCGATGGAGATTTCAGGGTTTTTGGTGGTTTTCCTAAGCCAGGATTCAGATACACCTAAGACATCTGGGTTGGCAGAGTGTGCTAAAGCAGTGAGTAAAACAAATTTAGGGAGTAAGCTTCTAATGTTAACATGAATGAAACCAAGGCTTTTACAGTTACAGAAGTCAACAAATGAGAGCACCTGGGGAGTGGGAGTGGAGCTAGGCACTGCAGGACCTGGATTAACCTCTACATCACCAGAGGAACAGAGGAGAAGTAGGATAAGGGTACGGCTAAAGGCTATACGAACTGGCCGTCTAGCACATTCGGAACAGAGAGTAAAAGGAGCAGGTTTCTGGGCACGATAGCATAGATTCAAGGCATAGTGTACAGACAAAGGTAAGGTAGGATGTGAGTACATTGGAGCTAAACCTAGGCATTGAGTAATGATGAGAGAGATATAGTCTTTAGAGACGTTTAAACCAGGTGATGTCATCGCATATGTAGGAGGTGGAACAACATGGTTGGTTAAGGCATATTGAGTAGGGCTAGAGGCTCTACAGTGAAAAAAGACAGTAATCCCTAACCAGGACAGTAATGTACGAGGCATATTAATATTAGAGAGAGGCATGCGTAGCCAAGTGAACATAAGGGTCCAGTGAGTGGTTGGGCTGACTGGGGACACGGCGATTCAGACAGTTAGCAGGCCGATGCTAACAAGCTAACAGTTAGTAGGCCGGGGCTAAACAAGCTAGCAGTTAGCAGACCGGGTTAGCAAGCAAGCAGTTAGCAGACCGGGGCAAGCAAGCTAGCAGTTAGCAGACCGGGGAAAGCAAGCTAGCAGTTAGCAGACCGGGGCAAGCAAGCTAGCAGTTAGCAGACCGGGGCAAGCAAGCTAGCAGTTAGCAGACCAGGGCTAGCAAGCTAGTAGAAGGGACTTTGGGGGACGTCGCGATGGAGGTAAGTCTGTTTTTGCCTCTTTGTGCGGTGACGTCGATAGACCAGTCGTAGATTAGTAGGGTTCCAAGTAGCTCTGGGTAGCTAGCAGGCCAGGGTTAGTAGAATGGGCCTTCAGCGGACATTGCGCCTGAGGGGCCTGTTGGAATCCTCTGGCAGATTATGTCAGTATTCCAGTCGTAGAGGATCGGCGGGGTTCCGTGCCCCGTACCGGAAGAAGAAAGGGACTGGATATTGCAGCCAAGGAGTGGGCTTCGGTGGTAGCACTGGAGCCCTGGCCGGGCTAGCTTCAGGCTAATTGGTGCTTGCTCCGGGATGGAAACGCTAGCCAGTCTTAGTCACCCGGGATTGCGGTTAGCTAGTTGCGAAGATCCAGATGAAAATGTTGAGAGTTTGCGGTAGGAATCCGGGGATATGGAGAGAAAAAATAAATAGGTCCGTTATGCTCTGGTTTGAGTCACGTTGTTCGAACTGGCAAGAGCTTTCCGAGCTAAAGGTTAGCTGATGACCGCTAGCAATGGTTTGCTGACTAGGTAGTTAGCTGGCTAGCTTCACTTGAGGGATTCCAGATCCGAAGTAAATAGAAATACTTTAGAAAAAAAACTGATCCACGCCACATTGGGTGAGGCAGGAGAGTATTTAGAAGTTGAGGTTTAGGAAAATATTTTAAAAAGATATGCGAAGAAAAAGATGTAAAAAGATATACAAGGGACACGACAGGACAAAGACAAAGACGTCTGACTGCTACGCCATCTTGGATGTATAGGGCAGAAGAGGGTTAGCCTTGTTTATAAGAATTGGTAATAAATTATTTAATCTGAAACATGGACCATTGGTAATTTCTTCATTAAAACTGACTATAATACCATTAATTAAAAAAATAAGTCACCAATTGTGTAGTTATTTATAGTAAAGCATCATAAAAATCTCATGATACAGACAGCTTTTGTTAACATTAGGTTGCAAAAATGTTTGCAATACTGTTAATATAGGCAAATGATGAAGGTGGAAAACTAGAATCTGCACAATTGTAGTATAGAGCAGCAGAAGCTTATAGTTAATACATTTAATAACACATATTGTTCAGGATGTTATTTGAATCTGAAACATTCTGATTTCTATGTTAGGGGCCCGGTGGTTTTTTTCTTCATGGGGCCCCAAAATTCTGGCAACTCCCCTGTCTGTAGCAATGCATTTTGCAAAGAGGAGTTGGTAAAGGGATATTGTCCACGATTATTAGTGCAATGCCCCTTAAAGTGTTGCTCTGTGCTACCCAGTGTGGTGGGGGTCTACCCTCCCTCCCTCCTCCTCCCTTCCCCATGGGCTAGGTCTGTCTTCTGTATCCCCTCTGCGACCCATCCCATGCCCCCTGCCCTCGTGCCTTGAACCTTGCACGCTTTCAGTGGATACAGCTGGAGTACTGCAAGGCTATCCCATTGTGCGCCACTCGGGAGCCATGACCAACATGACCAATATATATTGTCCTGCTAATAACAGGGTTAATAATACATCTGTGAGATTATCCAAGGGGCTTTTAAAAATTCTAAATTAATAATAATAATAATAATAATCGCTTTGTTTAAAAAAATTACAGTATTTTGGAGATTATTTTGTTTCAAATAACATAAAATGAGTGAGAAAAGGACATTCTTGAACATGGGGTGAGGTATTGTTACTCATTTGTAAATAAAGTCAGATTGTTATTTATAATTATTTATTTCTGTTTTTAGAGAGAGAGAAACCAAAAAGCTACAGTCATCTCATGGGTCGCCCAGTCGAGGCCAGCACAGGCATCGAACCAGCATCTGAAGCAACACAGCTTGCATTGCTATGCAGTGTATTAGAAAGAGCAAAATAATCTTAACAAAATAAAATAATAAAAACCTTAGTGTACCAACAGTTTTAGTAAGTAATTCTGAAGTCGTGCACAATTATCAGTTTCTATTTAGGTTTATGTCGCCCATTCATTGTCAGTTAGAGACACAGTAGGACCCAAAAGCATAATCAGTGCACTAACTCCCCCTTGCGCTTGTCTGGAGCAATGAAGTGGTGACACAGGGTACCGTACGAAACCACAAATGACCTCTAAGTACCGCAGCATAATCGCAAAACCTTTAGTGGCGCAACCACTGTACTTTGAAGAACCTAAAATATAAAATATATTTGGATTTGTTTAACACTTTTTTGGGTTACTACATGATTCCATATGTGTTATTTCATAGTTTTGATGTCTTTGTTTTTATTCTACAATGTAGAAAATAGTCAAAATAAAGAAAAACCCTAGAGTGGATGTGTCCAAACTTTTGACTGGTACTGTATGTATTTATATCTGCCCCCCCATAAAATCACATTTCATAATAATAAATGAATAATACATTTGAAATATTATTTTTATGTGAACATAATCAATTTCCAAATTTAAATTCAAAACTCAAGTTGACATTTTCTAGTTGGCAGTTCTTGTTCAATGCCCTACAAGATAATAGTGCCATATTGAGAAAGAAAACTGTTGAAAGGTAAATCGAAGTTCACATTTGTAATTGTACTACATTATTGTGATCCCATTATCTGTGACAAAAACAAGATAACCTTAATGTAGAATTTAACAATGTTTTTCTTAACCTACCATGTACAAAATTCAAATCCTTATTGGGTAAAACAACGTTCTCTCTCCACACATTAATAAGCCTCCACACCCAGAACAATCGCTTGAAATGCCATAGCGATGAGGAAAATGAATTGTTTTGTATTGTCAGGATTCCGTCTGTTGCATTTCCCTCCTTTTAAAATTAAAAAGAACAGTTTCTTTGTTTTGGAAGTTTTGGTGGTATTATCCTTCTCTCCTGGCTGTGATGAATGGTTAATTTCTATTTGTGTAATGTTTTTGTTGTTGTGTGTAAAGGTGACGCTGCGCTGAATAGAAAGGTGTTAAAGCATGCCGATGTTTCATAAACCTGCTAGCTGGAACTGTTCTGAGGTGGAAATTGTCTGTTGTTTACAATTCCAATAACCGACAGGGATGGCATACTGACTTTCACCCTCTCTGTGCTTTATTTGGAGATTAGTTTTGGACTGACGGTTTTGAGCCAATTATCACAGTGCCTGCCGTACCAATTTTGTCTTCCCTGCTGAAGAGACTGTGCTGCAAAGAGTGTAACAGTGCAATCAAACAGACCTCTTAAGTAATTTATTTCCTAAATCTATACCCAGGAGTATGCAACATTTGCCTGGGGAGTCAAGATGAGGGTATTATGTAAGGTGTTTCAGACTAGGTTTTCAGGGACCCTTTTTAGCCTCATGAAAACCAGAATACTATGAAATGGTACAAGGCTCCAGTCATGTTGGGTGTTGGTCTGTGAGTGTCTCAACCCTACAGTAAGGAAGCTAATGAACACTGTCTGGGGGAGTGCCTCTGGAAGGCATGAAGCAGAGAGAGCTTGTCTCTGTGAATGCGCTTTTTGCGTTAGCACAGACATTTCAAGATTGTATTTCATATATAACCTTGTTGACGTATTCCACAATATAGGCCTAGTTTAATTCATTTTGAAGGTAATGCATATGTTATGGTAAATTGGGAAAAAAATAGATTTACCTGGCTAGTATAAATTCAAAAGTGTCAATTCTTCATAGTATGATATGTATTAGGCCTGCATGAAATTGACTAGGTGCAACAGATTGCACCTGTTGCCCAATTCTTGACCCTATCAGCAGACTGACGAACCCACCTGACGAGCCCACCTGTTACCTAAAGTGTGCTGCCTCGTGTTCAACATCTCACAGTGTCAAATGAAGCTTAAGAGAGACAAATCCACAGCCTCGCCCTCTACCCTCCTCCCTCTCTTCTGCTCTTTGGGATATCTATTTATCCAATCTCTGGAAAAAGGTGAAGGGGGGATCTATAAAAAATGTTTCCCTGGTAACCAGTTTGCTCCTACTAGTTGCCAACCGAGAGGGAGAGTAAAATGTTGCTAGATCCACTCTAGTGGTAGTTTTCTACAGTCCATCAGGCCTATAGCCAAAGGCTTTTCCATGTCATAGTTCAGTGGAATTGTTAGTAACTGTCACGTCCTGAGCAGTAAAGGGGTTATTTGTTATTGTAGTAAGGTCAGGACGTGGCAGGGGGTGTTTGTTTTATGTGTTTCGGGGTTTTTGGTTAATATTCTATGTTAGTATATTTCTATGTTCATTCTAGTCTTTCTATTTCTATGTTTAGTTTATTGGGTTGACCTTCAATTGGAGGCAGCTGTTCCTCATTGACTCTAATTGAAGGTCCTATTTAGTAGTGGTGTTTTTTCATGGGTTTTTGTGGGTAGTTGTTCCGTATGTAAGCTGTGTGCCTTAAAGGACTGTTTTTTGTCGTTGTTTTTGTTTAAGTGTTTATTTTGGTTTTCTTCGTAAATAAAGAAGATGAGTATTCACATTCCCGCTGCGCCTTGGTCCCATCTTTACGACGAACGTGACAGTAACTCTGTGAAAGCCTTAACAATGTCATAGTGCAGGCATCTATTTTTGGTATTGTCATGACTGGCCTGTTCGGGTCAGGTTACCGTGGACCATAATCCTACAGAGACATCTCTCACACCCACCAGCGGGGGAGAGATTGAGAGGTATGGAGGTGGTGGGTTTTACGACACTTCCCGCCCATTGTAAATCTTATTGCAGCAGACAAAATCCCTTTGTCCTCTCAGTGTGGAGGAGTCGAATGTATGATGGGCCTATGGAGAACCTACCTCAGAATAGTAACATGCAATAAATGGACTTTGGGACAATATGTTTCATCAGCCAAAATGGTAGTAATGACGATAGATGGAAAATGAAAATGAATGTAATTTTTGTTATGTTATTAAAAGTTAAATGACGACATTATAACGAAAACATTGTAACTTGAAGAGTTTTCACAATATGCACCTGATGTTTGCATACTGTACATTGTGTGGAAAATGTCCAGATCAAAGATAATGTTTTTGTAAAGGTGAAATGTGAAGTTAGTTGTCAAAATTGGATCTGAGTAAAATCAAGACCTTGCCTCGTAACTAGTTACGCCCAGAGAACTTGCCCTAAAGACGTAAACGCCCATTTCTGACCCGAGGGTATAAAACATGTGAGTTAAGAATGAAAATATCAGACTAGGTGACCACGAGCTGCAGCCAAGGTCTGAGGTAGTCGCAAACCCAAAACGCAACACGAGTTTGAAGAAGACAAAGGAACCTTTTAACAATCTATGCTATGGATGAGTAGCTGTGTCTAAGAGGGTGAACTCAAGCAGGACCACCCGGTTACCACTCTCCAAGGAATCGTGTGTCTACACTGCTTTCATTCCTGCATTGGAGCCCTGAGCTACATGGCTGACCATACTCAGAAGACCCCCTTTCAGAACCAGGGCGAGGAAACAGACCACTAAGAGAAAGGACGCTGATATTGTGTGGACAATCAGAAAGTTACAGCCTGTAACAACAGAAGTGCTGCCATCAGAGGAGAAGGAGGAACTCGGTCCACGAGGAGCTACCCCATTGGAGACCTTCGACACATAATTACATCATTATATTCTGACCCATAAGAGCGGCTGTTCGGGGCAAGGTTAGTGCTAAACTAGTTTACAAATGTACCCAAGTGTGATTTTCTCTCTTTCTCTTGCTTTTGAAATCTCCATTTTGTGTAACACGTGTCATATTGTGCTGACCCGCTAGGGTCCTCTTTCACACTAAGTTCTAATCAATACCCTAGACTGTGTGTTTGTGTGTGTATCTTACATTATCATTTTAGCTTGTTAGTAAATAAATAATCAACTCAATTGGTGTGGTAGGGATTTAGTTAGTAGTTTGTGCAGATTCCTGGATTATGTGACGTTCAAGATGAGACTATAGAGGAAATTCATTAATTAGCAACTGTTGAAAAATTGATATTCTGACATTTTTTTAGTTAATTTGGGAAATAGAAACTCAATAAAACCAAACTTTCCCATGGTGCCCCAGGTTAATGAGTTTATAGTTACCTGAATCATTTAATTACGTAATTATAAACAGTTAATCATTCGATGAACAGCAGTCGTCACAATCAATACAACATCACGACAGTATGATGCGTAACCATACCAACACCACATTCACATTTTCTCACTCTCATTATAGGTTTTCCTTACCTTATGCTGCTGTGACGTGCCTTCTTTGGTCTGTGAACACCAATTATCATAACCATTTCTACTGAGTGAAAAGCAGAGAGAGCAGAGGACAACAAACCCATCTCTAGGTTCATTTTACAGCTCACTATGCCCACCCCATATTATGTCACCATGGCGATAAGAGCTGTCCCTGTCACCTTGGTTATGTTTGATCTGTCAGCCAGGTCCATTCAAACTGAACAGGGCTCTAGTCTGAACCAAGACAACAGGGTCAAAGACCTTATGCTTTATCAACCACAGAGATCCTATTAAAAGTTATAATATATTGGTGAATTATACAATAAACTCTCTTTTATGAGACCTTTTGCCCTCCCAAATTTACCAATTGCCAAAAGGGGTCAGTTTCAGCTCCATCTACCAAAAAAAATATAAACTATTTTTGCGATCTTTCACTGACCCGTACCAATTTAACACAGATATATCCAGAGAATTGGCACAATAACCTCCACCCATCCAGTATGCATCATCATTGGCGTCATTTGGCCTGGGCTTCAGGGGCATCACCCGTGGATGTTTTGGTCCAGCCCTGAACCTATTGATTATATATATATATATATATATATATATATATATATATATATATACACCACCGGTCAAAAGTTTTAGAACACCTACTCATTCACTTGTTTTTCTTTATTTTTACTATTTTCAAATTTTCTACATTGTAGAATATTGATGAAGACATCAAAACTATGAAATAACACATATGGAATCATGTAGTAAACATAAAAGTGTTAAACAAATCAACATCTATTTTATATTTGAGATTCTTCAAACAGCCACCCTTTGCCTTGATGACAGCTTTGAACACTCTTGGCATTCTCTCAACCAGCTTCATGAGGTAGTCACCTGGAATGCATTTCAATTAACATGTGTGCCTTCTTAAAAGTTAATTTGGGGAATTTATTTCCTTCTTAATGCGTTTGAGCCAATCAGTTATGTTGTGACAAGGTAGGGGGGTAAAAAGACCAAGTCCATATTATGGCAAGAACAGCTCAAATAATCAAAGAGAAATGACAGTCCATCATTACTTTAAGACATGAAGTTCAGTCAATACGGAAAATTTCAAGAACTTTGAGAGTGCAGTCGCAAAAACCATCAAGGGCTATTATGAAACTAGCTCTCATGAGGACCGCCACAGGAACGGAAGACCCAGAGTTACCTCTGTTGCAGAGGATAAGGTCATTAGAGTCACCAGCCTCAGAAATTGCACACCAAATAAATGCTTCACAGAGTTCAAGTAACAGACACATCTCAACGTCAACTGTTCAAAGGAGAGTCAATCAGTGGGTGAACGGATGATCACCGCATGTGTATATCCCACCATGAAGCCCAAACCATGAAAAACAGCCCCAAACCATTTTTCCTCCTCCACCAAACTTTATAGTTGGCACTATGCATTCGGGTAGGTAGCCTTCTGCAGGCATCTGCCAAACACAGATGGTGAAGCGTGATTCATCACTCCAGAGAATGCATTTCCACTGCTCCAGAGTCCAACGGGGGCAAGCTTTACACCCCTACAGCCGACGCTTGGTATTGCGTATGTTGATCTTAGGCTGGTGTGCGGCTGCACGGCCATGGAAACCCATTTCATGAAGCTCCTGACAAACAGTTCTTGTGCTGACGTTGCTCCCAGAGACAGTTTGAAACTTGGTAGTGAGTGTTGGAACTGAGGACAGACAATTCTTACGTGCTAAGCGCTTCAGAGCGACTCGGCGTTCTCTTTCTGTGTGGCCTACCATTTCACGGCTGAGCCGTTGTTGCTCATAGACGTTTCTACTTCACAATAACAGCATTTACAGTTGACCAGGGCAGCTCTAGCAGGGCAGAAATGTCATGAACTGACTTGTTGGAAAGGTGGCATCCTAAGACGGTGCCACATTGAAAGTCACTGAGCTCTTCCTGTCAGGCTATTCTACTGCCAATGTTTGTCTATGGACATGGCTGTGTGCTCAATGTTAGAGAGAGAGAGGATGGAGGAGAGGGGGAGATGAGAGAAGATTTTTACAAGGGCAAAATGGCTGACAAATGACTGCCTTGTATGTTGACACGGATCCCAAAGACAGCAATTATCAACCTCGACAACGACAACGACACTCTTCCCCTGGAGTGACAGGAAGAGGAGGGGACGGAACACAACTGTCAGACATCGGCTAGAGACCAGTTGACAGGTAAAAAGATTTCCAACAACTGGTGCAAGACTTTCAATAATGACTGGGATTTTGGAAATTAATTGTAATGCTTGCAGTAGTTGGAGTTATCTTTCTTAATTATGGTTTAATGGTCTTACTTGTTTAAAAGTACTGCATATATATTGATCACAACACCCACAAATTTATAGACACTTCCCATACCCAGTAAGACAATTCACCCAAGATGTTTTTAACCCAGCACATCAAATTTTGGCTGGGGCAATGGGGCAGAATCAAACCCAAATTATCCTCCTAATTTACGGGTTTGTGACACTTGGCCGGTTCCTGTGTGGTCTAATGACTGTAATCTGTAGCATTACGGGGCACTAGGGGCAGACAAAATCAGACAGAGAAGATTATGGGGCAGACTACAAAACTGAGATTGGGCTATAGGCAAGTGTCAAGTGGTGACAGGTCTCAATTCCTCCCTCTGTCTCTCTGTCTCTCACCCGGTTGCTCTCCCCACTCCCCCATCTCACTCTTCTTCTTACATCCTCTCTTACTTTTTGTGTTTTACAGACCCTTTTCTGTTCGGTTCTCTAGGCCCTCTACTCTTTTATATTTTTACCAATGAACTGCCACTGGCATTAAACAAAGCATGTGTGTCTATTTATGCTGATGATTCAACCACATACGCATCAGCAAACACAGCAGAGTTGCAGTCAGTTTTGGAATGGGCGGCCAGTAATAAACTGGTCCTGCACATCTCTAAAACTAAGAGCATTGTATTTGGTACAAAGTATTCCACCAAGTTCTAGATCTCAGCTGAATCTGGTCATTAATGGTGTAGCTGTTGAACAATTTGAGGAGAATACATTACTTGGAGTTACCTTAGACTGTAAACTGTCATGGCCAAAACATATAGATTCAATGGTTGTAAAGATGGGGAGAGGTCTGTCAGTATAAAAGAGATGCTCTGCTTTTTTTACACCACATTCCACAATGCAAGTCTTTCAGGGTCTAGTTTTATCTTATCTTGATTATTGTCCAGTCATTTGATCAAGTGCTGCAAAGAAAGACGTAGTTATGCTGTAGCTGGTCCAGAACAGAGCGACATGTCTTGCTCTTTATTGTAATCAGAGGGCTAATATTAATATTATTCATGCCAGTCTCTCTTCGCTAAGAGTTGAGGAAAGACTAATTGCATCACTTCTTGTTTTTATAAGAAACAAAGTGTTGGAAATTTCCAGTAAGATACCAAAATTGTTTACATAGTCAACTTTCACACGGCACTGACACACACTTACCCCAACCAGACATGCCCCCAGGGGTCTTTTCACAATCTCTAGGTCCAGAAGAAATTCAAGGAAATGTACAGAATTATACAGAGCCATGAGTGGATGGAACTCCCTTCCATCTCATGTAGCGCAAGTGAACAGCAAACCTGGTTTCAAAAACAAATAATGCAACACCTCACGGCATAACGCCTCATGTGACCTACTTGTTGTGTGTATGCACTGGCATATTTATGTAACTGTTAGATGCACACACACGCACACTACATGTTCATGTTTTTAAATGTATTTCAATTGTTAAGTATTTTATCTGCAATGTCTTTTTCGTTATGTGTCGGACCCCAGTAAGACAAGTGGTCCCCATTGGTGTCGGCTATTGGGGATCCTAATAAATCAAATCCAAATTATGTCTGTTAGTCCATGTTGATATCTGCGTAGGTCTCTTCTTCCCTCCCTCCAACCCATCTTGGTCTCTTGCAAAAAAAAGTTAAAAATGACATGAAAAACCTTTATCAACATTGTCACCTGTTTGATATTGCAAACTCACCCCGAGTAGAGGTACATATAGGCAGCATAGCCTAGACTTAATCGCCGTTATTCTCTAGACGCCAGTCAGAGTACCGAAGTGCAAAGAGCGGTCACGGAGACCGAGGGAAAATTATTGACAAATCCACATACAATGCTGTGACTAGATCTTTTGCCACCTGGCACAATTGAGCCTTCATTTAAGCGACAGCCTCTTTTACCCAGGTCTGTTCAGCCATTTCAGTCCTGCCAAATGCATGAGAAGGCAACACGAACGTGTTTGAAAGTCACTGACCTGAATAACAAGAGCACAGTCTTAAGCCTCTTTATTTCTCCTATTTTCTTGAGCTAAATCACAGGGCCTCAGACCCCTCTGTACCTTTGTGTGAACTTGAACTGGGAGCCACCACCTCCACCTCCATTCCACCTTGCTTTGGACTCACTCATACTTGACTGGCTCCAAATTGCATTCTGAATTGCTTTTCTGACAAACCCCTCAAGAGGACACTGTAGAAAATCCAATGAATTTGCATTTATTTCCATCTCAATGAAGTGGTTTTGCCGGTTTGGCCACTTTGTCCAGCTATAGAAACAAGGCCACTTTAAACTTGATATTACCACCAAACAAAGTTATTATAATTACTCTACATACAGTTGTTCTTTATTGTATTAAAGTTAATGTTAGAGATTGAAGATATTTGCCAATGCAGGTAACATAGCATTAGCTAACTCTTTTGCTTCTTATTGTGTAGTGGAGGACAAACATACCTGTGTGCTATGGATGTGTAGCTACAGTTGAAGTCGGAAGTTTACATACACTTAGGTTGGAGTCATTAAAACAAATTTTTCAACCAGTCCACAAATTTCTTGTTAACAAACAATAGTTTTGGCAAGTCGGTTAGGACATCTACTTTGTGCATGACGCCAGTAATTTTTCCAACAATTGTTTACAGACAGATTATTTCCATTATAACTCACTGTCTCACAATTCCAGTGGGTCAGAAGTTTACATACACTAAGTTGACTGTGCCTAAAAACAGCTTGGAAAATTCCAGAAAATAATGTCATGGCTTTAGAAGCTTCTGATAGGCTAATTGACATCATTTGCGTCAATTGGAGGTGTACCTGTGGATGGATTTCAAGGCCTACCTTCAAACTCAGTGTCTCTTTGCTTGACATCATGAGAAAATCAAAAGAAATGAGTCAAGACCTCAGAAAAAATTTGTAGACCTCCACAAGTCTGGATCATCCTTGGGAGCAATTTCCAAACACCTGAAGGTACCATGTTCATCTGTACAAACAGTAGTACGCAAGTATAAACACCATGGGATCACACAGCCGTCATACAGCTCAGGAAGGAGACGCGTTCTGTCTCCTAGAGATGAACGTACTTTGGTGCAAAAAGTGCAAATCAATCCCAGAACAACAGCAAAGGACCTTGTGAAGATGCTGGAGGAAACAGGTCCAAAACTATCTATATCCACAGTAAAACAAGTCCTATATCGCCATAACCTGAAAGTCCGCTCAGCAAGGAAGAACCCACTGCTCCAAAACCGCCATAAAAAAGCAAGACTATGGTTTGCATCTGCACATGGGGACAAAGATCATACTTTTTGTAGAAATGTCCTCTGGTCTGATGAAACAAAAATAGAAATGTTTGGCCATAAAATTATGCGGATATGTTGAAGCAACATCTCAAGACATCAGTCAGGAAGTTAAAACTTGGTCGCAAATAGGTCTTCCAAATGAACAATGACCCCAAGCATACTTCCAACGTTGTGGCAAAATGGCTTAAGGACAACAAAGTCAAGGTGTGGCCATCACAAAGCCCTGACCTCAATCCTATAGAAAATTTGTGGGCAGAACTGAAAAAGTGTGTGCGAGCAAGGAGGCCTACAAACCTGACTCAGTTACAATAGCTCTGTCAGGAGGAATGGGCCAAAATTCACCCAACTTATTGTGGGAAGCTTGTGGAAGGCTAACCGAAACGTTTGACCCAAGTTAAACAATTTAAAGGCAATACTACCAAATACAAATTGAGTGTATGTAACTTCTGACCCACTGGGAATGTGATGAAAGAAATAAAGCTGAAATAAATCATTCTCTCTACTATTATTCTGACATTTCACATTCTTAAAGTAAAGTGGTGATCCTAACTGACCTAAAACATGGAATTTTTACTAGGATTAAATGACAGGAATTGTGAAAAACTGAGTTTAATGTATTTGGCTAAGGTTTATGTAAACTTCCGACTTCAACTGTATGTGTGTGTCCCCACATACATGCATGTGTGCATGCGTGCGTGTTAGCATGGACAATCACAAGAACAGTGAAACAGATCAGGTTGTGTCACCGAGGGCATTCTCTCCCAGCAATTTTTTAAAAAGAATTTCAACAGCTAAATGCATGATTTTGGTGCACTTTGAGATGAACATTGAGAGATTAGATATTTTGCCGGTAACTTGCACCTTCTCACATACCACGACAGACACGGCCACGAACTTCATTACAGTTGCTACTGTGGTCTCTCTCTCTCGTCCCCTCTCTCATCTACCCTCTCTTGTCTTGCCCTGGTTGTTAACAGTGTACAAGTAAACAGTTGTTTTAATAGTCCTTTCACAGGCTTTTTCACCTCCCCTGCAAATTCTTTGTTTTACTTATTCACTGTCTGTATTTCACCTGTTATAATTTGTGCAAATAAATGCAACTAATGAGAATCTATAGACCAGCTTGAAGTGATACAGTCTACTATGTGCTCAACCCACCTCTGTTCTCTCTCCATCTGCCCTCTTCTGTCACTTTCTCTGTGTCTTGTCTGTTGCCATCTGTGTCTTGTATGTTGCCGTCTCAGGTTATTTTTTTATTACTGTATCCTTTGTCCATCGTCTTCTGTTATGGCCTGTTCTCTTGTTCTGGTGTCTCTCTCTCTCTCTCTCTCTCATCATATCCTACTATTCTGTTGCTGTCTCTGTGCCTTGTCTGGTGCCTCTCTCGATCATTTACTCTTCTGTTGTGGTCTGTGTCTTGTCTGGTGTGTCTCTTTAATTTGGCAATCCAAACGGTCAAGGGGATACTGAGGTAGCTTAACTTGTTTTGGGCCTGTGTCTGGGTCATCTAAATCATCCTCTTCCCTACCATTTGCCCCTGGCTGCTGCTGTGCTAAGTACTCCACTGGCCTGCTGTTCTAATCTGTCCTCCTCCTAGGCTCATCTGAAAGGTAGCAAGGAAGAAGTGCAACATATCATTAGTTAGTTTTAAAGGGTGAATGCACTACCTGATTTGACCTCAAACAGTACAAGAATGAAATCATCAACATGTATTGATCATATCTTTACTAACACTGCAGAAATTTGTTTCAAAGCAGTATTCAAATCAATTGGATGTAGTGATCACAATATAGTAGGCATATCTAGGAAAACCAAAAATTCCAAACGCTGGGCCAAATATTGTGTATAAGAGGTCATACAATACGTTTTTTTGTGTGAAGAATATTTGTTGGTCCGTGGTGTGTAATGATGAGCAAACAGACGCTGCACTTGACACATTCATGAAATTGCTTATCACAGTTACTAATAAGCATGCACCCATTAAGACAATTACTGTAAAAACTGTTACGTCCCCGTGGATTGATGAGGAATTGAAAAATGGTATGGTTGAGAGGGATGATGCAAAAAAAGATGGCAAATAGGTCTGGCTGTACAACCGATTGAAAACTACATTTTGAAACAAAGATAAATTACATAAAGAATGATAGTAAAAACCTTTGGAGCACCTTAAAAATGACATTTTGGGCAAAAAGGCAGACTCCTCTCCATCATTCATTGAATCAGATGGCCCATTCATCACAAAATCCACTGATATTGCCAACTACCTTAATGATTTTTTAATTGGCAAGATTAGCAAATTTAGGCATGACATGCCAGCAACAAACGGTGACACTACACATTCAAGTATATCTGACAAAATTATGAAAGACAAGCATTGTCATTTTAAATTCTGCAAAGTAAGTGTGGAAGAGGTGAAAAAAAGTATTATTGTCGATCAACAATGACAAGCCACTGGGGTCTAACAACTTGGATGGAAATTACTGATAATAGCGAACAATATTGCCACTCCTATTTTCCATTTCTTCAATTTAATGCACAGCTATTTTCAGGTCTCTCCAGAGATGTTCGATCAGGTTCAAGTCCAGGCTTTGACTGGGCCACTCGAGGACATTCAGAGTCTTGTCCCGAAGCCACTCATTGTCCTGTTGAAACTTGGTAAACTTGAAACCTGTCATTGTCCTGATTGAAGGTAAACCTTCACCCCAGTCTGAGGTCCTGAGCTCTCTGGAGCAGGTTTTCATCATGGATCTCTCTGTACTTTGCTCAGTTCATCTTTCCCTCAAGCCTGACTAGTCTCCCAGTCCCTGCCTCTGAAAAACATCACCACAGCATGATGCTGCCACCACCATACTTCACCGTAAGGATGGTGCCAGGTTTCCTTTAGGTGCCTTTTGGCAAACTCCAAGCGGGCTGTCATGTGCCTTTTACGGAGGAGTGGCTTCCGTCTGGCCACTGTACCATTAGGCCTGACTGGTGGACTGCTGCAGACATGGTTGTCCTTTTGGATGGTTCTCCCATCTCCACAGAGGAACTCTGGAGCTCTGTAAGAGTGACCATCAGGTTCTTGGTCACCTCCCTGACCAAGGTCCTTCTCCCTCAATTGCTAAGTTTGGCCGGGCTGCCAGCTCTAGGAAGAGTATTGTGGTTCCAACCTTCTTCAATTTAAGAATGATGGAGGCCACTGTGTTCTTGGGGAGCTTCAATGCTCCAGAAATGTTTTGGTACCCTTCCCCAGATCTGTGCCTCGACACAATCCTGTCTCTGAGCTCTACGGACAATTCCTTCGACCTCATGGCTTGGTCTTTGCTGTGACATGCACGGTCAACTGTGGGATAGGTGTGTGCCTTCCCAAATCATTTCCAATCAATTGAATTTACCACAGGTCGACTCCAACCAAGTTGTAGAGACATCTCAAGGATGATCAATGGAAGCAGGATGCACCTGAGCTCAATTTCAAGTCACATAGCAAAGGGTCTGAATACTTATGTAAATAAGGTATTTCTGTTTTTAATTTTTTATACATTTGCACAAATTAAAACAAAAGCTGCGTTCACTTTGTCATTATGGGGTATTGTGTGTATATTGATGAGCATTTTTATTCATTTAACCCATTTTAGAATAAGGCTCTAATATAAAAAATTTTGGAAAAAGTCAAGGAATCTGAATACTTTCGAATGGGTGTCCACATACAAAAGTGTGTCCACATACAAAAGTATGTGGACACACCTTCAAATTAGTGGATTCTGCTATTTCATTCACACCCAATGCGAATGTATAAAATTGAGCACACAGCCATGCAATCTCCAAAGACAAACATTGGCAGTAGAATGGCCTTACTGAAGAGCTCAGTAACTTTTAACATGGCAACATCATCGGATGCCATCTTTCCAACAAGTCAGTTCATCAAATTTCTGCCCTGCTAGAGCTGCCCTGGTCAACTGTATGGTAACTGCTGTTATTGATGTGGAAACGTCTAGGAGCAGCAACGGCTCAGCAGTGAAGTGGTAGGCCACACAAGCTCACAGAACGGGACCGCCAAGTGAGAAAATTAGAAAAGAATTGAGACATGGTCTCTTTCAAGGACAGTCTCGCAAAAAGAAGCATTCTTGCTATTCAAAGTGCTCTGAACAAATTATGGGAACCGTTCACAAACATTGGCACATTCTAAGATCCGATGACAGTATCGGTAATGTGTTTTCAGACTCTCCCTAAGTCGTATTCTCACAGGGCAGAAATCTCAGAGATCAATTGGTAAACTCTGATTTACCACCCCAAAATATCCTGCACAACGTTTATTTGCATTTCTGCGGATGGAAACTACAAGTGTAATGGCTGCAATCAATGCAATGGCACTTACAAATGTAGATCCTTCAAACACCCCTAAACACAGAAATAGATCCAAATCAAAGGTGTTACCACGTGCTCCACTAAGGCAGTTATTTATCTTATATCTTGTCCTTGTGGTAAAAATTAGGTGGGTAAAACAAAGTGCGAATTAAAAGTGTGAATCTCGGCGCATCATAGCACCATTAGGTGCAGGAACTTGACTTACCCAGTTGCGGCCCACTTTTTGGACGCAAACCACTCGATGTTATCCCTATATTATATCGGCATTGAACATGTCACCCTCCCTAGGAGAGGGGGTGACCTCGACAATTTATTGTTAAAACGAGAGGCTGCCTGGATCTTAAATTTAAAGACCCTTGCTCCCTTCGGTCTTAACATAGACTTTGATCTGAAGCCATTCTTGTGGATATTGTAATTTTGCTATTCATTGTAAATATTTGTAGGCCTATGTAGCCAAATTGTATCTATGATCGTATGCTATCATTCATGTGTTTTGTATGTTATTTTTATATCTAAGAATGAACCACTGATATCAGGCCACACCCGGCCATGATTACAGACACCTGTGTGTGTCCTTTGACATTATATAAACTAGTGACCCGGAGTGTTTGTCATTATACCCTGATGAAGACAGCTTGTCTGTCAAAACGTTGGATATTAGGTTATTAAATTATTGAATCTGAGCTCCTAGCGTGCGGCTCTCCTTTTCTTTTTTAAGTGTTCTACTGCGCTAGCCAGCACCTCGCCTAAACAGGGGTGCGTTTCTTTCGCCTCCAGATTAAACCTTAACGCTACAGCATACAGTACAACGACATTCTAGACGATTCTGTGCTTCCAACTTTGTGGCCACAGTTTGGGGAAGGCCCTTTCCTGCTTCAGCACAACAAAGCAAGGTCCATACAGAAATTGTTTGTCAAGATCAGTGTGGAAGAACTTGACTGGCCTGCACAGAGCCCTAACCTCAACTCAACCTCAACTCCACTTTTGGGATGAATAGGAACGCTGAATGCGAGCCAGGCCTAATCGCCCAACATCAGTGCTCGACCTCACTAAGGCTCTTGTGGCTGAATGGAAGCCAGTCCCTGCAGCAATGTTCCAACATCTATTGGAAAGCCTTCCCGGAAGATTGAAGGCTGTTATAGCAGCAAAGGGAGGACCAACTCCATATTAATGCCCATGATTTTGGAATGAGATGTTCGAGCAGGTGTCCACATACTTTTGGTAATGTAGTGTATATTTTCAACTTAGAGAATCCCTGGGTATTCAATGAGTAGCAATACCCTTCTCATTGGAAATGCTAGCATGTGCGCTACAATTGTCCATGTCAAGCCATTTTCGGATGTGTTTGTTTATGGTACACTTTTCAAAAAAAAGGTGCTATCTAGAACCGAAAAGGGTTCTTCGGCTGTCCCCATAGAAGAACCATTTGAAGAACCCCTTTTGATTCCAGATTTAACCGTTTGGTTTCCATGTAGAACCCTTTCCACAGAGGGTTCTACATGGAACCCAAATGGGTTCTGCCTGGAATCAAAACGGGTTCGACCTGGAACCAAATCAAATCAATTGTATTTGTATAGCCCTTCTTACATCAGTTGATATATCAAAGTGCTGTACAGAAACCCAGCCTAAAACCCCAAACAGCAAGCAATGCCGGTGTAGAAGCACAGTGGCTAGGAAAAACTCTCTAGAAAGGCCAAAACCTAGGAAGAAACCTAGAGAGGAACCAGGCTATGAGGGGTTGCCAGTCCTCTTCTGGCTGTGCCGGGTGGAGATTATAACAGAACAAGGCCAAGATGTTCAAATGTTCATAAATGACCAGCATGGTCAAATAATAGTAATCACAGTGAACAGGTCAGGGTTCCATAGGCAGAACAGTTGAAACAGGAGCAGCAGCATGGCCAGGTGGACTGGGGACAACAAGGAGTCATCATGCCGGGTAGTTCTGAGGCATGGTCCTAGGGCTCAGGTCCTCCGAGAGAGAGAGAAAGAAAGAAAGAAAGAGTGAAAGAGAGAGAGAATTAGAGAGAGCATACTTAAATTCACACAGGACACCAGATAAGACAGGAGAAATACTCCAGATATAACAGACTGACCCTAGCATAAATACTGGAGGCTGAGACAGGAGGTGTGAGGAGACAAGGGTTTTTCAAGGGTTCTTCTGTGGGGACTGCCATAAAACCCTTTTAGAACCCTTTTTTCTAAGAGTGTATGTTCCTCACCAGAAGGCACACAGGGACCTTTTTATAGATCTGTAATACTCCGCAGAAAATGTTCATTGATTTATCTAAAGGGATATATATGTCTCTCTGTGCAGCTGTTCTTCCCCAGGCTAGGAACCTCGAGAAGAGAAGGAGGGAGGACACTGCTGGCCCATCCTCATCATCTATCTATCCTATCTATCCTCTACCGCACTCTCAGGACCATCTTTCTCTTTTTTTTCCAAACTGCCCCATGACCCAGGCAGTGTTGAGTTGAATGTTCCCTCAGTGTGAGAGAGCTCGTCAAAGACACACATCCCAGCCCAGTTATCACAGGCTCCTGTGGAAACACAGCTCTGGGAGATTGCATTCATGTTTTTAATAAATATACATCTCAGGGAATATTTGTCTGCATGTCATTAATGCATGTTCAAGGAGCTGATCATGTACTACAGCCGAGCACGCCCACATTCACATCGACAGGGCAGTAGGGGAGTGGTTTGAGATCTTCAAGTTCCTCGGTGTTCACATCACTAAGGATCTATCATCTTCCACACACACCAACACAGTCATGAAGAGGGCATGACAACACCTCTTTCCCCTCAGGAGGCTGAAAAGATTTGGCATGGGCCCTCAGGTGTTCAAAAATGTCTACAGTTGCACCATTGAGATCATCTTGACTGGCAGCAACACCATTTGGTATGGAAACTGCTTGGCATCCGACCCCAATGCACTACAGAAGATAGTGCGTACGGCCCAGTACATCACTGGGGCCGAGCTACCTGCCATCCATGATGTCCATACCAGGCGGTGTCAGAGGAAGTCCAAAAAAATAGTGGAAGACTCCAGCCACACAAGTCATAGACTGTCTCTCTGCTAACGCACGACAAGCGGCACCGATGCACAAAGTCTGGAACCAACAAGACGGTAAACAGCTTCTACCCCCAAGCCATAAGACTGCTAAATAGTTAGTCTGGGTAGCTATTTGGTTAACTATTTAACTATCTGCATTGACCCTTTTTACATTAACCTTTTTTGACTCATGACATATGCTGTTGCTACTTTTTATTATCTATCCTGTTGTCTAGTCACTATTCCTAGTTATATGTACATATCTACCTCAATTACCTCATACCCCTGCACATAGACTTGGTACTGATACCCAATGTATATAGCCAAGTTATTGGTATTCATTGTGTATTTATTATTACATGTTTTTACATTTCTATTATTTCTCTATTTTCTTTCTCTCTGCATTGTTGGAAAGGCCCGTAAGTAAGCGTTTCACTGTTAGTCTACATCTGTTGTTTACGAAGCATGTGACAAATACAATTTTATTCGATTTGATGATTCTGTCTGCTCCTAGGAAAGATGTGACTGTGAAAGTCCACTCGGATTGGTCCCAGTCATTATAACTCATCTTATCTTCTGGGTCATCATCGGTATCGTATTTGATTATCACTGAATTAATGTTAGCACTTAGCCTACCTTCACTCCATCTCTAGTAGTTACTCACATCCTTCCCTCCTTCATCCCTTCCTTCTATCCTCCCTTCCGTGGGATCAAAGGGTAGACAGAGAAGTAGGCTATAGCATTCATTGTAATGTCACAATTGTGAAATGGTGTGCAGGAGGCTTTCGTTGTAATTTGATTGAACAGTAGGGTTGGCTGTGGAATTCAAACAACTGCCATAATGGAGTGGAGCAGTGGAGTTATTCTAGTCGAGGAAATAACGAGGATGGGACATGTTCCCTGTAGGTTTACTCTTAATGTCTAATTGTTTTTATTTTGTTTAATTCACTTTGTTGTTTTCTGTCATTGTTTTTGTAAAAAAAAAAAACGAACACTTACTTTCACAATGTAAACATGTCAATAAAGCCCCTTTAAATTGAATTGAGAGGGAGGGATGGAGAGAGAGAGTAGAGAGGCAGTTTGAGGATAGATGGAGAGAGAAAGAGTCAATATGAAGGTGAGATAGCCATCTCTAGAGATGGCTATCTTCTATCTCTAGTTTGTGTGTGTGTGTTTGGACTGTGTTTAAAGTGTATGTGTGTGCGTTTGTGTGTGACCGACCGTGACACTAAGGGTCCACCCTGACTCGACGTGCTCCATCAGGGCTGGACTATGTGATATAGCAGAAGAAGAACTCGTAGTAAAAAGCCAAACAAAAATGAATAACACACTATCTCCACTATCCCCTACCCACTAAAACCCCACAGCTCACAGGTTGTCAGCGATTCCAACACCATTATAATTACTTGTTTGCCCCATGGTCCTAGTTTACTATTCCCATTATGAGAAACACTGCTACAAAACATGCTATATATTGTACTCTAGCAGCCAAACTACGTAGCACATTTCTCTCTAACACACACTATGAGAAACAGTGTTACAAACTTACAATAAAGGCTAGCTAGTTGTACTTTTCTCTTTCTCTCTCACACCTTGGCTTAATAATAAGTGTGTGTGTAGGTCAACTTATTGGTAATACGTGTGTGTGTAGGCCTAAACTCAGTCACGTCAAGACAAACCCCCTGGAGACATATCAGGACAACCTCCTCACCACTCATACACTCACAGGCCCTTCCCTAACAGTTAACCCTCTCCTCTCCTCTTTTTCTCTACTCCCCTCCTCTTTTCCTCTCCTATTCTCTTCTCTCATCTCCTCTACTTTCCTCCTCTTTTCCTCTCCTGTCTTCTCCTCCTCTCCTGTCCTCTCCTCCTCTTCCTCTCCTGTCCTCGCTTCCTCTTCCTCTCCTGTCCTCTCCTCCTCTTCCTCTCCTGTCCTCGCTTCCGCTCCTTTCCTTTCCTTTATTCTCCACTCCACCTCTCTTCCTTACCGACTTTAACTATTAATGAGTACAACTGTGAAACTTCCCAGGTTTATTTTTTTAACGATTATTATTATTATCTAATTTACTGAGAAATGTTTTGCTCTTGGGCAGAATAAAAGCCAATTACGCAGCGCCATGTACACTGTTCAAGGGGAGTTTGTCTGTGAATGCTAATCGCTTTAGGGAGCATTAGCATTTAGTCAGCTAGCTCTATTGTCTGTCTCCTCCCTCTCCGCACATGTCGCTCTCCCCTGTGAGTGTTTTTTCCATTCTCATTAATGAAGGGCATAGAGAGAACTTTAATGATGCTAATGCCACCTCCACATTAGCATTTGGCTGTGGTCTGGGAATGTTAGGCTTTGTGTCAGCCATTTGTGTGTCCAGGGTGACTGGGTTGTGTGCACACTGTCCTCCTGACTCCCGTACAGTAGGCCTCTGGGCTCTATGATTGTTTTTCTTGCCTGGTGTTCCAAATCATTTCCCTTTGAAACTGCATCCAGCTGACACACTGTGGCACCTTTGACATGTCACACAGGGGCTGATTGGAAATGTCACAAATAGTGGTGTGTCCTTGTGTCCTAAATAGTAGGCCGTTTGAGTATGAGAAAAAAATATGTTTAATAGTATGTGACATTTCAAAAATCGAGTATGCTTTATATGCCATGATGTTTTATTAATATCGGCTTTTCATCTAGTAGAATTCGCTGCACACTTTTCAGGAATTTCTCATACAGAATTAATTAGAAGAGGGGGGCTGCGAGTTTTGATAGCTAGATCTCTTCAAGTAAACAAAACAACTTGGAAGATGGCGAATAGCGAAGCTTCTGCGCTGGTGTTCATATGTAAGTGAGTTTTTGTCATCCTTAAAATAATCACAACTTTTTCACTGTAACATTACATCTTTGAAAACAAATCTGCAGCCTGCTGCCTGCCATGCCTTTAGCTAGCAACATCCTTTAGGAGGACTAGAAGTTATAACTGTTAGAACAGTAGAATTAGCTACAAGGTTACTTGCTTGCTGTTGAGTGAAAACTTCATATTAATCTAGTTAGCTAGCTAGCTAGCTACTAGTGGTAAAGTCCAGGGCTTGTGTTTATACTGTTACAGGGTCTGATGACAATACCAGGCATTTCATTCAGTGGTGAACACGGCAGGAGAAATACCGGGAAAAAAGGTTTTGAGTAAATCTTGTGGCCATATTTAGCTATCTTGCCACTGCACTATGCACTGCCACTAGCTATAGCTAACGTTAGTAACGTAACCTGTTATGGTGAAAGTAATGGTAAGCTGCTCTCCTTACTGTTTCACATTGGCACTCCAATTTGATAAAGTTTGTGTCAGTGTAGCTATCTTCAGAAAGTTCACTCAACTCTACTTTGCTCATGTTTTTGTTAATGTTGTTCTTCATCTTATGTATTTTCAGGATCTACATAAAGGAGTGTGAGCTGGAGGTGCAGCTGTCACCTGCATGGGTGAAAATGAAGTTGGAGAACCATAAGCAAAAAAAATGATGTACTTTACCGTATGTTATCTTGACATTTATGGACTTTTCCCAAAGAGCAACAACACTTTCCGATCCATTTCCTATGCTTCACCGGCACATTCATGTAGGTGTGAAGATATACATGTTAAAAAGGTGCAAGTATTCCAGAGAAATGTAATTGGCATAATACATTTTACAGGGCTTTGCATGTGTATGTTTGATGCTGAAAGCTAGTGGCTACCACTCCACCACTTCATCACCCCACTGGTCATCATCTATTGTCAATATGCCTTGTCTACTGCTGTTTCGGTTAGTTATTATTGTTTTGTTTCACTGTAGACCCCCAGTCCTGCTCAACATGCATTAGATAGCTCTTTTGTCCCACCCCCCATGCATACCGAGACCTCACCTGGCTTAACTTGTGCCCCCAGAGACACAACCTCTCTCATCGTCACTCAATGCCTAAGTTTACCTCCACCTTCACATCCTACCATACCCTTGTCTGTACATTATGCCCTGAATCTATTCCACCACGCCCAGAAATCTGCCCCTTTTACTCTCTGTTCCCAACGCACAAGACGACCAGTTCTTATACCTTTAGCCTTATCCTACTCCTCCTCTGTTCCTCTGGTGATGTAGGTGAACCCAGGCCCTCTAGTCCCCAGTTCTACTCCTATTCCCCAGGCGCTCTCATTTGTAGACTTCTGTAACCATAAAAGCCTTGGTTTCCTGCATGTTAACATTCTAAGCCTCCTCCTTAAGTTTGTTTTATTCAGTGCTTTAGCACACTCTGCCAACCCTGATGTAATAGCCTTATCTGAATCCTGGCTTAGGAAGGCAACCAAAAATGTTGAAATCTCCATCCCCAACTACAACATTTTCCATCAAGATAGAACTGCCAAAGGGGGCGGAGTTAGCCTGCAGAGCTCTGTCTTACAATCCAGGTCTGTGCCCAAACAGTTCGAGCTTCACTTTTAAAAATCCACCTTTCCAGAAATAAGTCTCTTGCTGTTGTCGCTTGTTATAGACCCCCCTCAGCCCCCAGCTGTGCCCTGGACACTATATGTGAATTGATTGCCCCCCATCTATCTTCAGAGTTCGTACTGTTAGGTGACCTAAACTGGGATAAGCTTAACACCCCGGCTGTCCTACAATCTAAGCTAGATGCCCTCAATCCCATACAAATTATCAAGGAAGCTACCAGGTACCCTAAATCTGTAAACATGGGCTCTCTCATAGATATCATCCTGATCAACTTGCCCTCCAAATACACCTATGTTGTCTACAACCAGGATCTAAGCGATCACTGCCTCATTGCCTACGTCCGTAATGGGTCCGCGATCAAACGACCACCCCTCATCACTGTCAAATGCTCCCTAAAATACTTCAGCAAGCAGGCTTTTCTAATTGACCCGGCCCGGGTAGCCTGAAAGGATATTGACCTCATCCCATCAGTAGAGGATGCCTGGTTGTTCTTTAAAAGTGCTTTTCTCACCATCTTAAATAAGCATGCCCCTTTCAAAAAATGTAGAACTAAGAACAGATTTAGCCCTTGGTTCACTCCTGACGTGACTGCCCTTGACCAGCACAAAAACATCCTGTGTCGTACTGCATTAGCATCAAATAGCCCCCGCGATATGCAACTTTTCAGGGAAGTCAGGAACCAATATACACAGTCAGTTAGGAATGCAAAGCTTTTTCAAATAGAAATTTGCATCCTGTAGCATTAATTCCAAAATGTTTTGGGACACTTAAGTCCATGGAGAATTAGAGCACCTCCTCCCAGCTGCCCACTGCACTGAGGCTATGAAACACTGTCATCACCAATAAATCTACGATAATCGAGAATTTCAATAAGCACTTTTCTACGTCCGGCCATGCTTTCCACCTGGCTACCCCTACCCCGGCCAAAAGCTCTGCACTCCCTACAGCAACCTTCCCAAGCCCCCCCCCCCGCTTCTCCTTCACCCAAATCCAGATAGCTGATGTTCTGAAAGAGCTGCAAAATCTGGACCCCTAAAAACCAGCTGGGCTACACAATCTGGACCCTCTCTTTCTAAAATGATCCACCGCAATTGTGGCAAACCCTATTACTAGCCTGTTCGAACTCTTTCATATTGTCTGAGATCCCTAAAGATTGGAAAGCTGCTGCTGTCATCCCCCTCTTCAAAGAGGGAGACACTCTAGACCCAAACTGTTTCAGACCTATTTCCATTCAGCCCTGCCTTTCTAAAGTCTTCAAAAACCAAGTTAACAAACAGATCACCGACCATTTCGAATCCCACCATACTTTCTCTGCTATGCAATCTGGTTTACGAGCTGGTCATGGGTGCACCTCAGCCACGTTCAAGGTCATAAACAATATCATAACCGCCATCAATTAAAGACAGTTCTGTGCAGCCGTCTTCATCGACCTGGCCAAGGCTTTTGAGGCAGACTCAATAGCCTTGGTTTCTCAAATGACTGCCTCACCTGGTTCACCAAGATCTTCTCAGAAAGAGTTCAGTGTGTGAAATCAGAGGGCCTGTTATCCAGACCTCTGGCAGTCTCTTTGGGGGTGCCACAGGGTTCAATTCTCGGGCCGACTCTTTTCTCTGTATACATCAGTGATGTCGCTCTTGCTGCTGGTGACTCTCTGATCCACCTCTATGCAGACGACACCATTCTGTATAAATCTGGCCCTTCTTTGGACACTGTGTTAACCTCTCTGGGATAGGGGGCGGTATTTTCACGTCCGGATGAAAAGCATGCCCAGAGTAAACTGCCTGCTACTCAGGCCCAGAAGCTAGGATATGTATATTATTAGTTTTTTTGGATAGAAAACACTCTGAAGTTCTACAACTGTTTGAATGATTTCTGTGAGTATAACAGAACTTATTTGGCAGGCGAAACCTCGAGGACAAACCAACCAGGATTGTTTTTTTTGAGGTCACTCTCTTTTTTTGACGTCACTCTCTATGTGTATATAGATTTATAAGGTACTTGCTTGCGGTTCCTATCGCTTCCACTGGATGTCAACAGTCTTTAGAAATTGGTTGATGTTTTTCCTTTATGTAATGAAGAAGTAGCGCTATTCAGAACAAGGGTCAAGTGAAGCGTACTGTTGTGGTTGAAATGCGTGACCTGAAAACACGCTCCACTTTGTTTTCCTCCAGTATTGAACGCAGTTTATCCGTCTTAAATTTTATTGATTATTTACATAAAAAAATACCTAAAGTTGTATTAGGAAAGTTTTTTGAAATGTCTGTACAAAGTTTACAGGTAACTTATGAGATATTTTGTAGTCATGTTGTGAGAGTTGGAACCGTTGTTTTTCTGGATCAAACGCGCCGAATAAAATGACATTTTGGAGATATAACGACGGAATTAATGGAACAAAAGAACCATTTGTGATGTTTATGGGACATATTGGAGTGCCAACAGAAGATCCTCAAAGGTAAGGCATGAATTATATTGTTATTTCTGAGTTTTGTGTCACGCCTGGTGGGATGAAATATGATTGTCTGTGTTTGTTTGATGGGGTGCTGTCCTCAGATAATCGCATGGTGTGCTTTCGCTGTAAAGCCTTTTTGAAATCGGACACTGTGGTTGGATTAACAAGAAGTTTATCTTTACAATGGTGTATAATACTTGTATGTTTGAGGAATTTTAATTATGAGATTTCTGTTGTTTGAATTTGGCGCCTTGCAATTTCACTGGCTGTTATCAAGGTGGGACGCTAGCGTCCCACAAATCCCAGAGAGGTTTTAACAAACCTCCAAAAGAGCTTCAATGTCATACAACAATACCCTCCGTGGCCTCCAACTGCTCTTAAATGCAAGTAAAACTAAATGCATACTCTTCAACGATCGCTGCCCACACCCACCCGCCTGACTAGCATCACTACTCTGGATGGTTCTGACTTAGAACATGTGGACAACTACAAATACCTAGGTGTCTGGTTAGACTGTAAACTCTCCTTCCAGACTCACATTAAGCATCTCCAATCCAAAATTAAATTTTGAATCAGCTTCCTATTCGCAACAAAGCCTCCTTCACTCATGCTGCCAAACATACCCTCGTAAAACTAACTATCCTACCGATCCTTGACTTCGGTGATGTAATTTACAAAATAGCCTCCAACACTCTACTCAGCAAACTGGATGTAGTCTATCACAGTGCCATCCATTTTGTCACTAAAGCACCATATACTACCCACCACTGCAACCTGTATGCTCTCGTTGGCTGGCCCTCGCTACATATCCGTTGCCAAACCCACTGGCTCCAGGTCATCTATAATTCTTTGCTAGGTAAAGCCCCACCTTATCTCAGCTCACTGGTCACCATAGCAACACCCACCCATAGCACGCGCTCCAGCAGGTATATTTCACTGGTCATCCCCAAAGCCAACACCCCCTTTGGCCGCCTTTCCTTCCAGTTATCTGCTGCCAATGACTGGAACGAACTGCAAAGTCACTGAAGCTGGAGACATATCTCCCTCACTAACCGTAAGCCTCAGCTGTCAGAGCAGCTCACCGATCACTGCACCTGTACACAGCCCATCTGTAAATAGCCCACCCAACTACCTCATCCCCATGTTGTTATTTTTTTATTTGTATTTTTTGCTCTTTTGCACCCCAGTATCTCTACAGTACTTGCATAACATCATCTGCACATCTATCACTCCAGTGTTAATGCTAAATTGTAACTATTTCACCACTATGGCCTATTTCTTGCCTTACCTCTCTAATCTTACTACGTTTGCGCACACTGTATATAGATTTTTCTATTGTGTTATTGACTGTATGTTTGTCTATCCCATGTATAACTCTGTGTTGTTGTTTTTGTCGCACCGCTTTGCTTTATCTTGGCCAGGTGGCCTACCTGGTTAAATAAAGGTGAAATAAATAATTAAAAATCTCCTCCTCTCCTTTCCAGAAGGGTCCAGATGTGGAGGCAGGAGAAGGTGACTGCCAGGGAGGTACGCCATTTTAGAGGCCATGATTAAGTAGTAGTTTTATGTATTTTGTGTGTATTTTATTTATTGCTATTAATTCCTTCATGTTCTACTGTTTTTGGTGAAGTCCTTTTTTTAAACCCAAACTGGGTTTCTGTTTTTTTAATTGAAATTGTTTCTTGTTTTTAATAAAAACATTTAAATGAATGATATTGTTACATCAACTGTTGGTGTGTTTTATTTTCAACATTTCAACATTCAAATATACACTCGCACGTCTGAGCTATCTTGTTGCAGGTACATGGTAACAATTAGAAAAGTTTAAAGAAAATAGAAACCCGCACACTGCTCTTGCAAGTATACATTTTTATGAAAGATTATTTAATCGGCCTCTTGGCCATTGTCAGAGCTTTTTGCTCTACTAAACTAAATGAACCATCTTTGGTATATTAATAATTGATTACATTTCTATAGAACTTTCATTACGATCTCAAAGAGCATTAAAAGCAAAAAACAAACGAGCAATACATCATGTGTAGCCTAGATATAGTTGGCTAGGTCAACCAATAGAGGCCAAGTCTTTGAGTGCATGCATCCTCCAAAGATGGAGAGGGGTAGTTCATGGCATGATCAGAGGAAGGTGGTCAGGGAGATGGTTGATGGAGTCTGGTGACTATCTTGTAGAGGGCTACTCTGGGAACCAGCCTGAGGTATGTAGCCACTGGACTGCTCCTTCACAATGTATAACACCAACTTCAGTGAGGCCTCAGCAGCTCTAGGCACAAGAAAACTCACCACACACTGTTCAGAGTAGTAACAGTTAGCCAGTCATCCTCATTACTAGCCCTCTGCACTACATTCCTCTACTGCATTACTCTCAAGCTTCAGATGACTCTTCAATTGATACATGTGTAGGCCTACGGTACAATTAAGTTTACTCCGAATACGTTTTTCCAAATGCTTGCTAACGTTAGTCCAAAAAAAATACACAAAAGGTCACTGGATGGGGCTACAGACAATCTTTTCCAGTTCATATGAAGCCGTGACTGATGGTGTGTTCAAGACAACAGGCAACTCTGAAGAAAACATGCTCTGACTGAAAAAAAATCTCTTTGAACGGCAATTCAAATTTGAGGCAAATCCAATACAACATATTACTGAGTACCACTCCATATTTTCAAGCATAGTAGTGGCTTCATATGTTATGGGTATGATTGTAATCGTTAAGGACTGGGGAGTTTTTCAGGATAAAAAGGACCTGAATGGAGCTAAGCACAGGCAAAATCCTAGAGGAAAACCGGGTTCAGTCTGCTTTCCACCAGACACTGGGAGATAAATTCACTTTTCAGCAGGACAATAACCAAAAACAAAAGGCCAAATCTACACTGGAATTGCTTACCAAGACCGTGAATGTTCCTGAGTGGCCGGGTTACAGTTTTTACTTAAATCTACTTAAAATATATGGCAAGACCTGAAAATGGTTGTCTAGAAACGATCAGCAACCAGTTTGACAAAACTTGGAGAATTCTTTTAATATTAATGGGCAAATATTGCACAATCCAGGTGTGGAAAACTCTTAGAAACGTACCCAGAAAGACTCACAGCTGCAATCACTGCTAAAGGTGCTTCTACAAAGTATTGACTCAGGGGTGGGAATTAGATATTTCTATATTTCATGTTCAATACATTTGCAAACATTCCTAAAAACATGTTTTGACTTTGGCATTATGAGATATTGTGTTTGTGTGTGTAGATAGATGAGAAAAAATATATATTTAATAAATGTTGACTTCTGACTAACACAACAAAATTTGCAATAAGTGAAGGGGTATGAATACTTTCTGAAGGCGCTGTAGCTTGCCTAAATAGCTGCATGTAACTCCCCTACAATAGCTTACTGTTACAACAGATAAATAACTATGTTTGTTTGAACTGTTTTGTGTACAAGTGGCAGCGGAGTCATGGAGTGACTGAGCACTCAGCAACAGCATGCATAGAAATCTCCATAGAAATCTCCAAATCTCAATTTCTTTGCAACATTAAGTCTGATTCCAGAAAATCTGGAACCACAGCCACTACATTTTGGAAATCATGTCATGTGGACCTCTTTGTATGTGTTACGTTCGTCGTAAGAAGGATTGGACCAAGGTGCAGCGTGGTAGGCATACATTTTTCTTTATTTAGATGACACCGAAAAAAACAACAAATACAAAACAAAACGAAATGCAACAGTTCTGTAGGGCTGGAAAGCAATAGTACAAAAACAAGATCCCACAAACTAAAGGTGGAAAAAGGTGGAAAAAGGCTGCCTAAGTATGATCCCCAATCAGAGACAACGATTGAGAACCATACCCGGCCAAAAAAGAAATAGAAAACATAGATTTCCCACCCTAGTCACACCCTGACCTAACCAAAAAGAGAATAAAAGGGATCTCTAAGGTCAGGGCATGACAGTGTGTCTTGCTGTCTGTTTGTCAGTCAAATACTTTTTATTGCAGTGGTCTAAATAAGGGTCACAGGGTGTTTCTTGTTAGTCTCAAACAAGTCTACTTTGAAAGAAAAGTATACACCTCAGACACATGGTTATGGGCTTACAAAAAGAAAGACACCTATAACATGTCAGATATAGTTAAATGTATTACATTTTGAGTTTGCCTCCAAATATTACACTTTTTATATTCATCACAGACTGAAATATAAGAACTGTTTGACATAAACACAGGATTTTCTGAGTTTTTACATTTATTTATGTTTATTAAATATTGAAATTATGAAAAATATGAATAACATTCCACCCATGAGGCCACTAGGTCATTTGATTGCAGGAAAGAGCTACACCAGAAGATCAGTTTGTCCAGCACACCTTGACAAATTGATGTTTTCCCCTAACGCCTTAACAGGTGTATTTTACTGCGATTGTAAGGGAGTGCGTAACTGGTGGCAGGGAATTCAGGCGCAGGAGAGCAAAACTTGGTAATCAATGGAGCAGTTTTAATCATAAAACCACCGGTAACCAGAACCACAAACAAATGGGTACAAAACCCGTCACGCACCAGTGAAAACGTGCACGTGCACTTACAATAACCTCTCTAGGGCAGGTGGCACCAAATCGTCCCACCTACGTAACAGCCAGTTGAATCCTGTGGCGCGATATTCAAATACCTTAGAAATGCTATTACTTCAATTTCTCAAACATATGACTATTTTACAGCATTTTAAAGACAAGACTCTCGTTAATCTAACCACACTGTCCGATTTCAAAAAGGCTTTACAACGAAAGCAAAACATTAGATTATGTCAGCAGAGTACCCAGCCAGAAATAATCAGACACCCATTTTTCAAGCTAGCATATAATGTCACAAAAACCCAGAAGACAGCTAAATGCAGCACTAACCTTTGATGATCTTCATCAGATGACACACCTAGGACATTATGTTATACAATACATGCATGTTTTGTTCAATCAAGTTAATATTTATATCAAAAACCAGCTTTTTACATTAGCATGTGACGTTCAGAACTAGCATACCCACCGCAATCTTCCGGCGAATTTACTAACAATTTACTAAATTACTCACGATAAACGTTCACAAAAAGCATAACAATTATTTTAAGAATTATAGATACAGAACTCCTCTATGCACTCGATATGTCTGATTTTAAAATAGCTTTTCGGTGAAAGCACATTTTGCAATATTCTAAGTAGATAGCCCGGCATCACAGGGCATCACCATTTTTTTCGACGCACAAATTCATATTTCGACGCACAAACCATTCAAACGAAGTCAGATGTGTTTCTCCCACTTTTCCCGAAATATTCGCATAACGTCACAAACCCTACTGCTGTGGTCATTCGATGGCATTGGCATTGGCATATGTTCTTCAAAGAGAGGACACTGTAATGAGATAAACAATGTAGCCTAAGCTACTGAAAATAGCCATTTTACAAGATTAATTTATGACAGGAGCGTTTGATTCTTATTAAAGAGATTGAGTTATGTTGGACAGGACCGGGTCTGATCAGCGTTGATTAGTCTATAAATTAAGAAAAGATTCCTTATCAAATAATACCATGCGAGGTTCAAGAGTAATGGCACATTGTCCATTTGACATACCATTAGTGCACTATAGGCCTCAGAGCCAGAACAACCTTGTCAACTGCTGTTGAATAATTAGTGAATAGTCAGACACATAAACCTTTTTTAAAAGAAGAATGGTTAATTTATTTACTCTATCAAATAGTTTCAAATTGCCAGTCTCACTTACGTCAGCTTGATCAATCCTGAATTGGTAAATCACCTAAAAGCATATGAACTTACAACAGTAAGAGTGGTGAACGACATGTAGTTCAACTACTCATTTAAGTACATTTTCTCACATATGTTTTTTTCCTCCTCCCTCTCTTCCCACAGGAGCGGAAGTTGTGTACCCACCCATTCCTACAGAGAGGATCTGATCTCCTATGAGTCCTCTGGCTCTCCAGGGAGATTTCTATGTATCTGAAGTCTGCCAGGACCCGGACAGGAGGCTGCTGGGAGACAGTGATTCCGAGGAGGACAAGAGGGCCGACATCACAGGCACACTACAGTAGGCCCTAGACACACACATACACACACACACACACACACACACACACACACACACACACACACACACTCTCCACTGGGCTATACCTAGTACTGTAGAAGTAAACAACATTATTTCCTCCATGGGCATCTCACCACTTTATGTTTGAGGCCATTAACATGCCAATAAGCAGGAGAAGTAGGCATATAATTATTTGTTGTTAACTGCTTGAATCACTAATATATGTAATAATGGATATGACTAACCACATCGGCAGGTGTAAAAACACAGATAGCTAGGTCAGTGGCACAGAGATGGACTCTGCACATAATGTGAATGTAATAGTGATCCATTCTGACAGTTAGTGTCAGTTTAACTGTTATTGGTTTTGACTCCTCTTTGGCACTGCCACAGAATAACAGGTCACTCAATCATATTAGCCGGCTTTGCCTTCAGCCTGCTGACAACCTGACACTCATTCAACTGGCTAGTCATGTTAAAACAGGAATAAGTTAGGCATATAACATAAAGAAATAGGTTAGGCCTATAACAGAAAGGAATAAGTTATGCCTATAACAGAAAAGAATATGTTAGACCTATAACAGAAAGGACAATAGTGTATTTTGAAAAAACATTTACAACAGCTTCAGATGATTCAACAATAATGCACAAAATGTACACTGTGTATGTGTTGTGTATAATTATCAAATCATTTGAGTTTCCAGCTGTTACCAACGGGATTTGTACCTTGTTGATTGTTGGCGGTCGCTTTGTGTTTGTGAGCTGAATCCCTGCTGTGTGCCATGGTGTGTCTGTTTTTATGAGCTAAGGTGTGCTCCTGTCCTGCGAGTGACATATTAACACAGACACACACCGTATCCTGTGAGTGACACCCTGTCAGGTGCTAATGAAAGGCTAAGGCCCACAGGACACTGCTGTCACCCACCAAGGGGCTGGACACAGCCACCACCACCATACGGCCTGCTGCTAATCAGTGCTCACCCATACTAGACTGGACTGGAGCTGTAGCAGAGTCCCCTGACCTCCACTAGCATTGTTGCATGGCACCTAATGTTTAATCAACACAGTAAGAATCAGAGGTGAAGTTTAGGAATACTAACAATAGCTGGATCCCAAATGGCACCCTATTGCCTTTTATAGGGTACTACTTTTGACCAGAGCCATATGGGAAATACAGTGTATAGGGACCATTTGAGACACAGACAGTGTTTAGGAATGACTGGCTATATTGGCACTTTATAGTTCAAATCATTTTGGCAGACACTTATGCAGGTAGTTTTGATGCAGAATATCAGCTAAGAAGTGATTGAAAGAAAGTGAATATTGGGCAGACTAGAACTCTGCAGATTAGAAAATGCTGTCATAATGCTGTGCTGATAAACATTTACAATACAAGACAAGGGGGCCGAAAGACAGAATGACTGTTTTAGAGAGAAGGAGAGTAAGAAACGTAGATAAGACTGATAGTGAGACGGTGCTTAAGATTAGTCTCCACCAAAACATCACCATACAGTGCCTTCCGAAAGTTTTCAGACCACTTTTTCTACATTTTGTTACGTTACAGACTTATTTTAAAATGGATTAAATAAAACATTTTCCTCAGCAATCTACACACAATACCCCATAATATCTTATGTTTCACCGAGTCGTGGCTGAACGACGACATGAATAACATACAGCTGGCGGATTGTACACTGTATCGACAGGATAGAACAGCAGTAAGACAAGGGGTGGCGGTCTATGTATATTTGTAAACAACACCTGGTGCATGATATCTAAAGAAGTCTTAAGGTTTTGCTCACCTGAGGTGAGTTTTCATCTATATGCTCACCTACATAGAGAGTTTTCATCTATATTCTTCTTAGCTGTCTATTTACCACCACAAAACAATGCTGGCACTAAAACCACACTCAAAGAGCCGTATACGGCCATAAGCAAACAAGAAAATTCTAATCCAGAGGCGGCGCTCCTAGTGGCCGGGGACTTTAATGCAGGGAAACTTGAATTTCGTTTTACCTCATTTCTACCAGCATGTTAAATGTGCATCCAGAGGGAAAAAATCTCTAGACCACCTTTACTCCACACACAGAGTCGGGTACAAAGCTCTCCCTCACCCTCCATTTGGCAAATCTGACCATAATTCTATCCTCCTGATTCCTGCTTACAAAGCAAAATTTAAAGTAGGAAGCAAATCAAATCAAATTTATTTATATAGCCCTTCGTACATCAGCTGATATCTCAAAGTGCTGTACAGAAACGCAGCCTAAAACCCCAAACAGCAAGCAATGCATGTGAAAGAAGCACGGTGGCTAGGAAAAACTCCCTAGGAAAAACTCCCTAGAAAGGTCAAAAACCTAGGAAGAAACCTAGAGAGGAACCAGGCTATGAGGGGTGGCCAGTCCTCTTCTGGCTGTGCCGGGTGGATATTATAACAGAACATGGTCAAGATGTTAAAATGTTCATAAATGACCAGCATGGTCAAATAATAATAATCATAGTAGTTGTCGAGGGTGCAACAAGCACCAGTGACTCAGTCAATAAAAAAGTGGTCAGATGAAGCAGATGGTAAGCTATAGGACTGTTTTGCTAGCACAGACTGGAATATGTTCTGGGATTCTTCTGTTGGCATTGAGGAGTACACCACATCAGTCACTGGCTTCATCAAAAAGTGCATTGATGACGTTGTCCCCACAGTGATTGTACGTACATACCCCAACCAGAAGCCATGGATTACAGGCACCATCCACACTGAGCTAAAGGGTAGAGCTGACCCTTTCAAGGAGTGGGACTCTAACCCGGAAGCTTAAAAGAAATCTGGCTATGCCCTCCGACGAACCATCAAACAGGCAAAGTGTCAATACAGGACTAAGATCGAATCATACTACACCGGCTCCGACACTCGTCGGATGTGGCAGGGCTTGCAAACTATTACAGACTACAAAGGGAAGCACGGCAAAGAGCTGCCCAGTGACACAAGCCTACCAGACGAGCTAAATAACTTTTATGCTCGCTTCGAGGCACATAACACTGAAACATGCAGGAAAGCTGTTCTGGACGACTATGTGATCACGCTCTCCGCAGCCAATGTGAGTAAAACCTTTAAAATAGGTCAACATTTACAAGGCCGCAGGGCCAGACGAATTACCAGGACATGTACTCCGAGCATGCGCTGACCAACTGGCAAGTGACTTCACTGACAAGCACACCACCATAGTCCCTGTACCCAAGAACATTAACCTCTACGGGCCACGGGGGCAGTATTGAGAATTTTGAAAAAAATATGTGCCCATTTTTAACTGCCTCCTACACCAACTCAGAAGCTAGGATATGCATATTATTAACACATTCGGATAGAAAACACTCTGAATTTTCTAAAACAGTTTGAATGGTGTCTGTAAGTATAACAAAACTCATATTGCAGGCAGAAACCTGAGAAAAATAGATTAAAAAAAATGAGAATTTTGTGGCTGTACTATTTAGTGTCATTGTTTTAAAGATACCACAGTGAGAAAGGATTCAGTTCGCAACTCCTACTGCTTCCACTAGATGTCAACGATCTTTAGAAAGTTGTTTGAAGCATCTGTGATAAATACACACCGAATTAGAAAGCTTACAAGTTGACACGTCATCACTTCATTTTTTGCGCCTGCGCATGAATCTGAGAAGAGTGCCTTTGTCATTATCGTTTATTCTAGACACTTGATAGGTTGTGTGAAAATATTACTGATGTTTACTGATGTTTCACGTTAAAAATGGAACAAAAGATTAGTGCTAAACAACGTTTGACATGTTTAAACAAACGTAAATAGATTATTTACTAGGTTTTCTTTAGTTTTTCGACGTGACTTTACACTGCCCACCTCATTTTGTGGGAGCCTACTGAACGCTAACTATTTGGACATAAATTATGAACTTTGTCAAAAGAAACCACATTTGTTCTGGACCTGGGATCTCTGGCAGCGCCTTCTGATGGAGATAATCAAAGGTAAGGGGATATTTAGAATGTTATTATCGATATTAGATGATGCTAATGCTAACGGTATAGCTTAGCTTAGCTTAGCATATAGCTTATTGTTGTTAGCATAGTACCCAGTTTATACAAAATGTGATTTCCCAGTAAAGTTATTTTGAGATCTGGCCCTTCGGTAGCAATTACGAGATGATAATATATTATTCTTTGAATGACAATATTATAATTTACCAATGTTTTCGAATAGTAATTCCGTGATTTGTAATGCTGGATTCACTGGGTGCATTCGAGCCGAAAAAAATTCTGAATTTCACCGCGACTGTAAATGCTGTTTTTGGATATAAATATGAACTTGATGGAACTAAAAATGCATGTATTGTATAACATAATGTCCTATGAGTGTCATCTGATGCAGATTGTCAAAGGTAAGTGCATAATTCTAGCTAGTTTTCTGTCTGTTGATGCCCTTCTTTGAATTGGCTAAACATTACACGCAGCTATTGTCAATGTACTCTCCTCACATAACCTAACTTTATGCATTCTCCGTAATGCCTCTGAAAATCGGACAGCGTGGTTAGATTTAGGAGATATATCTTTCAAATGGAGGAAAATAGTTGATTATTTGATTTTTTGAAATGATTACTCTTGCAGTTTTGAATTCCCCGCCATGGTCACATGACAATGAATCCCAATACCGGGATAAGATCGGGATAAGATCCTCAACAGGCTAAGGTAACCTGCCTAAATGACTACCGACCCGCAGCACTCACGTCTGTAGCCATGAAGTGCTTTGATAGGCTGGTCCTGGCTCACATCAACACCATCATCCCAGAAACCCTAGACCCACTCCAATTAGCACTCCACACGGCCCTTTCACACTTGGACAAAAGGAACACCTATGTGAGAATGCCATTCATTGACTATAGCTCAGCGTTCAACACCATAGTGCCCTCAAAGCTCATCACTAAGCTAAGGACCCTGGGACTAAACATCTCCCTCTGCAACTGGATCCTGGACTTCCTGACAGGCCGCCCCCAGGTGGTTAGGTACGTAACAACACATCTGCCACGTTGATCCTCAACACGGGGGCCCCTCAGTGGTGTGTGCTCAGTCCCCTCCTGTACTCCCAGTTCCCTCATGACTGCACGGCCAGGCACGACTCCAACACCATCATTAAGTTTGCAGATAACAACAGCGGTAGGCCTGATCAATGACAATGACGAGACAGCCTATAGGGAGGAGGTCAGAGACCTGACCGTGAGGTGCCAGGACAACAACCTCTCCTTCAACCTGATCAAGACAAAGGAGATGTTAGTGGACTACAGGAAAAGGAGGACTGTGCACGCCCCCATTCTCATCGACAGGGCTGTAGTGGAGCAGGTTGAGAGATTCAAGTTCCTTGGCGTCCACATCACCAACAAACTATCATGGTCCAAACACACCAAGACAGTCGTGAAGAGGGCACGACAAAACCTATTCCTGCTCAGGAGACTGAAAAGATTTGGCATGGGTCCTCAGATCCTCAAAAGGTTCTACAGCTGCACCGTTGCGAGCATCCTGACTGGTTGCATCACTGCCTGGTATGACACCTGCTCGGCCTCCGACCTCAAGGCACTACAGAGGGTGGTGAATATGGCCCAGTACATCACTGGGGGCCAAGGTTCCTGCCATCCAGAACCTCTATATCAGGCGTTGTCAGAGGAATGCCCTAAAAATTGTCAAAGACTCCAGCTACCCTAGTCATACACTGTTCTCTCTGCTACCGCACGTCAAGCAGTACCAAAGTCTAGGTCCAAGAGGCTTCTAAACAGATTCTACCCCCAAGCCATAAGACTCCTGAACATCTAATCAAATGGCTACCCAGAGAATTTGTATTGCCCCCCCTTCTTTTACGCTGCTGCTACTCTCTGTTATTATCTATGCATAGTCACTTTAATAACTCCACCTATATGTACATGTTACCTCAATTACCTTGACTAACCTGTGCCCCCGCCAATTGACTCTATACCGGTACCCCCTGTATATAGACTCACTATTTTTTATTTTACTGCTGCACTTGAATTATTTGTTACTTTTATTATTATTTTTTACATTTTTTTTATTAAAACTATATTGTTGGGCTTGTAAGTAAGCATTTCACTGTAAGGTCTACACCTGTTGCATTCGGCGCATGTAACAAATACAATTTGATTTGATGACAAAACAGAAACAGTTTCTTTCCTGCAAATTACTTAAAATAAATAACAGAAATACCTTATTTACTTAAGTATTCAGTACCTTTGCTATGAAAATCGAAATTGAGCTCTGGTGGATCCTGTTTCCATTGATCATCCTTGAGATGTTTCTACATTTTGATTGGAGTCCACCTGTGGTAAATTCAATTAATTGGACAGGATTTGGAAAGGCACACACCTGTCTATATAAGGTCCCACAGTTGACAGTGCGTGTCTGAGAAAAAACCAAGCCATGAGGTTGAAGGAATTGTCCGTAGTGCTCCGAGACAGGATTGTGTCGAGGCACCGATCTGGGGAAGTGTACCAAAAAATTTCTATAGCATTGAAGGTCCCCAAGAACACAGTGGCCTCCATTATTCTTAAATGGAAGAAGTTTGGAAGACCAAGACTCTTCCTAGAGCTGGCCGTCCGGCAAAACTGAGCCTTGGTCAGGGGAGTGACCAATAACCTGGTGGTCACTCAGACAGAGCTCTGGAGTTCCTCTGTGGAGATAGGAGAACCTTCCAGAAGGACAACCATCTCTTCAGCCCTCCACCAATCAGGCCTTTATGGTAGAGTGGCCAGACGGAAGCCACTCCTCAGTAAAAGGCACATGACAGCCCGCTTGGAGTTTGCCAAAAGGCACCTATAAACTCTCAGACCATGAGAAACAAGATTCTCTGTTCTGATGAAACCAAAATTGAACTCTTGATGAAAACGTTCTCCAGAGAGCTGATGACCTCAGACTGGGGCAAAGGTTCACCATCCAACAGGACAGCGATCCTAAGCAGACAGCCAAGACGACAGCCTTTACAGTTTCTAACAGCAGACCTGTAAGCTTGCTGCCAGCTCTTAGCAAACTGTTGGGAAAAAATGTGTTTGAAGAAGTGATCCAGTGTCATGTCCTGACCATAGTAAGATGTTATTTTCTATGGTAGAGTAGGTCAGGGCGTGACAGGGGGTGTTTTGTGTTTTTCTATGTTTTGTACATCTATGTTTAGGTTCTAGTTTTCTATTTCTATGTTGTTGTTTTTGGGGATGATTTCCAATTACAGGCAGCTGGTCCTCGTTGTCTCTAATTGGAGATCATACTTAAGTAGTTTTTTTCCCCCCCTGTGTTTGTGGGTAGTGGTCTTCTGTTTAGTTTATGTACCTGACAGAACTGTGCGCTTTCGGTTTCTCTTTGTTATTTTTTCTTTAGTGTTCTGAGTTAAAATAAATATTCATCATGAGCAACCAACACGCTGCTCTTTGGTCCCCTCTCTACAACAGCCGTTACATGCAGTAAGCTATTTCTCTGTAAACAAAAAACTTTAAGCATGATTATAGGGAAGGGCACTCAACATGTACTACACTGACACAAATGACTGATGGTTGGTTGAAAGAAAATGATAATAAAAAGATTGTGGGTTCTGTACTGTTAGATTTCAGTGCGGCCTTTGATATTTTTGACGATACCCTGTTGTTGAAAAAACGTAGGCCATCTACTCTTTTCTATTTTTACCAATGACCTGCCACTGGCATTAAACAAAGCATGTGTGTCCATGTATGCTGATTCAACCATATACCCATCAGCAACCACAGCTAATTAAGTCACTGAAACCCTTAACAAGAAGTTGCAGTCTGTTTTGGAATGGGTGGCCAGTAATAAACTGGTCCTGAACATCTCTAAAATTAAGAGCATTGTATTTGGTACAAATCATTCCCTAAGTTCTAGACCTCAGCTGAATCTGGTAATGAATGGTGTGGCTGTTGAACAAGTTGAGGAGACTAAATTACTTGGCGTTAACTTAGATTATAAACTGTCATGGTCAAAACATATAGATTCAACAGTTGTAAAGATGGGGAGAGGTCTGTCCGTAATAAAGAGATGCTCTGCTTTTTTGACACCACACTCCAAAAAGCAAGTCCTGCAGGCTCTCGTTTTGTCTTATTTTGATTATTGTCCACTTGTGTGGGCCAGTGCTGCAAGGAAATTCCTAGTTTAAGCTGCAACTGGTCCAGAACAGAGCTCTTCATTTTAATCAGAGAGCTGATATAAATACTATGATTCCAGTCTCTCTTGGCTAAGAGTTGAGGAGAGACTGACTGCATCACTTCTTTTTATAAGAAACATTGTGTTGAAAATACCAAATTGTTTGCATGGCCAACTTGCACACAGCTCTGACACACACACTTACCCCACCAGACATGCCACCATGGGTCTTTTCACAGGCCCCAAATCCAGAACAAATTCAAGAACACGTACAGTATTATATAGAGCCATTATTGCATGGAGCTCCGTTCCATCTCATATTGCCCAAATAAACAGTAAACCTGGTTTAATAAAAAAACAGATAAAGCAACACCTCACGGCAGAATCCCCTATTTGACCTAGATAGTTTGTGTGTATGCATTGATATGTAGGCTACGTGTGCCTTTAAAAAAATGTATGTAGTTCTGTCCTTGAGCTGTTCTTGTCTATTAATGTTCTGTACTCTGTCATGTTTCATGTTTCATGTGGACCCCAGGAAGAGTAGCTGCTGCTTTTGCAACAGCTAATGGGGATCCTAATAAAATACCACACAAAAAAACAAAGGGACTGAATACTTAGGTAAATGTAATATTTTTTATTAAAACATTTTTGCTTTGTCATTATGGGGTATTGTGTGTAGATTGATGAACGATTTAGTACATTTCAGAATAAGGCTGTAACGTAACAAAATATGGAAAAAGTCAATGGGTCTGAATACTTTCCGAAGGCACTATAGACTGTGTTGCTGTTGGTGTGGCGGATCATGGAGGTGTGTTGTCTGTCTGCCCTATGACGTGACGCTGAATCTTCCTCTTTACGGAAAATCTGCATTCCAACCTTCTCATACCCCTAGGCTGCTGAGGTGAAACCACCCCTCCACCACCCCTATCCCCCAGCACCCGGGGGCAAGGCCGTGTCACAGTCATGAATTATAAGAATGAGAAGAGCAAGAGAAAGTGAAATGTTCCCAACGGGACATCACTTCTGCACGAATGCATACAGAACACACACACACACATACAGACACAGGTGACACCACATACGCACACACAATTTCTTTAAGATTCTGTCACTGTGTCTTTTATCTCAACTTTCCACCACATATACACACACACAAATGACACACATATGCATGCGCACACGCAGACACACACACATTCTGACAGTATGTTTGTCTGTCAGAGGCTGTCAGAGGCTGGGCTGAGGCAGAGCAGTCTTGTAAAGCCAGACTAATCTTGCAACCTGCTGGCCAACACACACACGCTCAACCAGAACATGTAATCTCCCTCCCTTCTGTCTCTTTCTCTCTCTCTCTCTCTCTCTCTCGCTCTCGCTCTCTCTTTCTCCCTCTTTTTCTCTCTCTCTCGGTCTCTCGCTCTGTCATCTCTGTATCTCCACACGACTGCAGACCTGACTGAAATTGAGTGACCGTGACAAATCCTGCACCTCTTTTCTATTCCCACTGTCCACTGTTTGTGTGTGCACGTGTGTGTGTGTGATGATACTGTGACAGGTACCCATGCTCCTGTCACTGACTGGTCTCGTCTCACAGAGGTCAGCAGAACACTGGAGCACCGGACCATCACCCCCTGTCTTTGTGACGGGGCCAGCCGACCCACACCCCCGCTTCCTCCTCCCTCTGTCAGCCTCCCGTCCATCTCAAAGCCACCTTCTCCCCTCTCTGTTTTTTACTAGCATGTTAGTAAAAATTGTGGGTGGGCATTGTATGGATTTGCACTTGGTTGCATCTTCCTGAGAGTTCTAGGCGATTTTCTTTATAGTTTCTGACATATAGCTGTGCTAGCTTATGTCTCACTGCTCAGTATTGCCTATGGCTTTTTGAGAATGGTCCAGAAAATTCCTTTGGAATTCAAAGCCTAGCTAAAGAAAGCACATTAAATGGTAACAAGATAAAAGTTTCACAGCATATTTCACACACAGGCACATTGTGATAATGGATCAATTGTAACTTTGAAGGGTGGGAAGAGAAGAAGATGGTAGCCTGAAGGCACCACTAAACCCATCCTCTCAAATCCAGAAACAATTTTGGCGCCTGGAAAAGAAGAATATCATGCATAATGTGTGTTTTCCAAACCAAATGGGATTTTTTTTTTCTCTATTGACTGATTCAATTTAGTACGAGTAGCTTAAGGCGGGAGACCAGGGAGAGAATATTATTTAAAACCAGACAGAAGCCCACGTGACTAAGCTGTAGCGTTTGTGTGTGTGTGTATGTGTGCATGTGTGTTTGCGTAAGTGTGTGATTTTGTGTTTGTGCATGTGTGTGCTCTCTGATGTGTTCCTAAATGTGATTCATATTTCAGTTTCCACTTCCTATCCATCAAATGTAAATTATGTCAATTAAACAGTGACAGCTCTTGACTAGATTTCAATTTCAATGCAATGGGGCAGTTTTATTAAGATACAAATGCACTGGTTGTCTGTCTCTGTGTGTACCAGAAATAGTTTAGACTTGTTTCATGGCTATTTCCTATGATTTTTGCTTATGTCGCCAAGTGTTAGCTAACTCAACTCAAACAGAATGAAACTGTCTTGCCTTATTGTCAAGAGTCAGTGAGCAATGTTCAGTGTTTGGTGTCCTGTCATTAGTGGCATATTGACTCTCTTGCACTGGCTCCATGCACACTCACACATACTACACTAATACTACACTGACACTCCAACACACACACACACACACACATATACACACAGACACACACAAAGCAAACACACACATGGATATTGACATCACACACACACTCACACATAGACACACTTTCACACTCGTCACATATGCTGCTGCTACTCTGTTTACTATCTACCCTGATTGCCTAGTCACTTTTACCCCTACCTACATGTACATATTACATCAACTACATTGTATCCCTGCACATTGACTCTGTATCGGTAATCCTTGTAAATAACCTCGTCATTGTTATTTTATTGTGTTACTATTTCCTTTTTTATTTAGCTAATTGTTCTTACTTTTTAACTCTGTATTGTTGGGAAAGGGCTTGTAAGTAAGCATTCCATGGTAAAGTCTACACTTGTATTCGGGGCATGTGACAAATAACATTTTATTTTATTTGAGATTGAAATGATATAGAAAGAGATAGACAGGTGATAAACCCTTCAACATAAACTGCTGTCAACACGTCATTGTCTTTGGTGTCAACCCCATTCAGTCTGACATCTCCTATCAGCTTCAACTTCATCTCACTCTTTGCTTCTCTCTCTCCCTCTCTTTCTCTCTTTCTGTCTCTCTCGCGTGCTCTCTGTTTTTCTCTCTCTCTGTCTCTCTCTGTCCTTGGGTGGTGTGTGTGAGAGCCACTGTGACAAAATGAGATAGGACAGACATGATCTTTCCTCACGTTTATTCCTATCTGCTAATAGTTACACTGGAGGACTAACAAACCAAACCATCACTCTGCTGCAAAAACACTGACACAGACATTAAAAACTGAAAAACTGGTCAAAACCAGGAGGGCTAGGAAAAAACAGAGACTTGGAAAAATAGGAGCTAGGAGAAACGCTGGTTTACTTGGCAAAACAAGACGAACTGGCACAGAGAGACAGGAAACACAGGGATAAACACACCGGGGACTAATGGGGAAAACAGGAGACACCTGGAGGTGGGTGGAGACAATCACCAAGACAGGTGAAACAGATCAGGGCGGGAAAGTTGACCTCCTGCTCTTGTTCTAGAAAAAGTGGAGGTTGATACCCCATAGAGCACACAAAAGGGGAGAGTCCCTTGGCTGAACAGGGAAAGGTGTTCCGGGCATACTCCACCCAGACCAATTGTCGGCTCCAGGTAGTGGGGTTGGTTGAGACCAGGCATCTTAGGGTGGCTTCTAGGTCCTGGTTAGCTCGCTCCAACTGGCCTTTGGATTGGGGATGGAATCCGGAGGACAGGCTGGCCGACGACCCAATAAGGGTGCATAACGCCTTCCAGAACTGAGACGAGAACTGAGGACGCCGGTCTGAGACCATGTCCACCGGGAGTCCATGGATCCGGAAGATGTGCTGCACCATAAGCTGGGCCGTCTCCTTGGCAGAGGGTAGTTTGGGGAGAGGGATGAAAATTGGTGGCCTTGGAGAACCGGTCCACTACCATCAGAATGATAGTGTTGTCAACAGACGGAGGGGGCCCAGTGACAGTAACCTGGGGTCATAAGGAGTTTTGGGTCCTACAACATCAGACACTCTCACCCAGCCGAGGTTGATCAGACCCCCGACTTGTGTCCTGGTGGGATTACGATGCTCCCCATGGATCTCCTCTCTTAATCCATAATGAGGCTTCTTCAGCTGGCTTGATGGTGTTGCTGATGGCTTTCCTCTTCTTTGCTCCATTGATGCAGAGTGTTCTGTAGTCTCTGTAGCGGGATTGCCAAACAAAACCCCTGCAGCCTACCTCAATAGGCATGCTAATTCCAATCCTGCTTCCAGCAGTCAATGACCAGTCCCTTGTACATGGCCCTCTTCCTCTTGTAAACCTCCTCCAGATGACATTCCCAAGAGACTGTCAGCTCCAGAATATTAATAGAAATATATTTACTAGAATGGCATCCGAACATGTCAATGTTCTTTGATGGGTGGGACAGCAGTCATATTGAGTGTGTTTCCAATTACAGTTGAAGTCGGAAGTTTACATACACTTAGGTTGGAGTCATTAAAAAATTGTTTTTCAACAACTCCACACATTTCTTGTTAACAAACTATAGTTCTGGCAAGTTGGTTGGGACATCTACTTTGTGCATGACACAAGTAATTTTTCCAACATTTGTTTACAGAGAGATTATTTCACTTATAATTCACTGTATCACAATTCCAGTGGGTTAGAAGTTTACATGCACTAAGTTGACTGTGCCTTTAAACAGCTTGGAAAATTCCAGAAAATTATGTCATGGCTTTAGAAACTTCTGATAGGCTAATTGACATCATTTGAGTCAATTGGAGGTGTACCTGTGGATGTATTTCAAGGCCTACCTTCAAACTCAGTGCCTTTTTGCTTGACATCATGGGAAAATCAAAATAAATCAGCCAAGACCTCCGATTTATTTTTTAGACCTCTACAAGTCTGGTTCATCCTTGGGAGCAATTTCCAAATGCCTGAAGGTACCACGTTCGTCTGTACAAAAAATAGTATGCAAGTATAAACACCATGGGACCACACAGCTGTCAGACCGCTCAGGAAGGAGATGCATTCTGTCTCCTAGAGATGAACGTACTTTGGTGCGAAAAGTGAAAATCAATCCCAGAATAACAGCAAAGGACCCACATGATGAAAGAAATAAAAGCTGAAATAAATCATTCTCTCTACTTTTCACATTCTTAATATAAAGTGGTGACCCTAACTGACCTAAAACAGGGAATTTTTGCTAGGATTAAATGTCAGGAATTGTGAAAAACTGAGTTTAAATGTATTTGGCTAAGGTGTATGTAAATTCCGACTTCAACTGTATGTCTTTACCTGTCACAATGTAATAGATGTGGCCTGACTAACTGTCATGATATTCTTTCCTTCCTGATGTGGGTCGCTGGTAACCACTGGGATTTAATTTCACTCGTCGGGGATTCTCTTTACAATTCTCATTTTGCTTCTGATTATTGACATTTCTCTTACACACAGTGCCTTTGGAAAGCATTTGGACCACTTGACTTTTTTCACATTTTGTTACGTTACTGCCTTATTCTAAAATGCATTGTATTAATATCCTCAGCAATCTACACACAATACCCCATAATGACGAAGGAAAAACAGGTTTTTTGAAAGTTTGGCAAATTACATTTTTTTAAATAAACAGAAATATTCAGACCCTTTGCTATGAGACTCAAAATTGAGCTCAGTTGCATCCTGTTTCTGTTGATCATCCTTGAGATGTTATTACAATTTTATTGGAGTCCACTTGTGGTAAATTCAATTGATTGGACAGGATTTGGAAAGGCACACACCTGTCTATATAAGGTCCCACCATGTCCGAGAAAAAAACCAAGCCATAAGGTCAAAGGAATTGCCTGTAGAGCTCCGAGACAGGATTGTGTCGAGGCACAGATCTGGGGAAGGGTACCAAAAAATGTCTGCAGCATTGAAGGTCCCCAAGAATACATTGGCCTCCATCATTCTTAAATGGAAGAAGTTTGAAACCACCAAGACTCTTCCAAGAGCTGGCCGCCCGGCCAAACTGAGCAATCGGGGGAGAAGGGCCTTGGTCAGGGAGGTGAGCAAGAACCCGATGGTCACTCTGACAGAGCTCTAGAGTTCCTCTGTGGAGATGGGTGAAACTTCCTAAAGGACAACCATCTCTGCAGCACTTCAACAATCAGGTCTTTATGGTGGAGTGGCCCGACAGAAGCCACTCCCCAGTAAAAGGCACATAGCAGCTTTTTGCAAAGAGTTTGCAAAAAGGCACCCAAAGACTCTCAGACCATGAGAAACAAGATTCTCTGGTCTGATGAAACTAAGATTGAACTCTTTGGCCTGAATGCCAAGCGTCACGTCTGGAGGAAACCTGGCACCATCCCTACGGTGAAGCATGGTGGTGGCAACATCATGCTGTGGGTATATTTTTCAGTGGCAGGGACTGGGAGACTAGGCAGGATCGAGGCAAAGATGAACGGAGCAAAGTACAGAGAGATGCTTGATGAAAACCTGTTCCAGAGCGCTCAGGACCTCAGACTGCGGTGAAGGTTCACCTTCCAACAGGACAACGACCCTAAGCACACAGCCAGGGCAACACAGGTGTGGCTTCAGGACAAGTCTCTAAATGTCCTTCAGTGGCCCAGCCAGAGCCCGGACTTGAACCAGATCGAACATCTCTGGAGAGACCTGAAAATAGCTGTGCAGCAATGCTCCCCTTACAACCTGACAGAGCTTAAGAGGATCTGCAGCTTCAACAAAGTACTGAGTCAAGAGTCTGAATACTTACTGTATGTAAATGTGATATTTCAGTTTTTTATTTGGAATAACTTAGCAAAAATGTAAACAAATCTGTTTTTGCTTTTTATTATGGGGTATTGTGTGTAGCTTGATGAGGGGAAAAAACGATTTAATGAGTCACTTGAGTGGGTTGAGTCACTGACGTGATCTCCCTGTCCGGCTTTGCGCCCCCATGGGCTCATGCGGTGGAATAGATCTTTGTGGGCTATACTCAGCCTTGTCTCAGGGTAGTAAGTTGGTTGTCTGTTAATATCCCTCTAGTGGTGCGGGGGCTGTGCTTTGGCAAAGTGGGTGGGGTTATATCCTGCCTGGTTGGCCCTGTCCGTGGGTATCATCGGACAGGGCCACAGTGTACCCTGGACCTCCCCCTGTCTCAGCCTCCAGTATCTATGTTGCAATAGTCTATGTGCCAGGGGGCTGTTATATCTGGTGTAATTCTCCTGTCTTTTCTGGTGTCCTATGAAGAATTGAACTATGCTCCCTCAAATCCCCCCCCCTCCCCAACCTGGTCGTGCTGCTGCTCCAGTTTCAACTGGCACCTGCTGTCTCAACCTCTGAATGCTTGGCTATACAAAGCAAACTGACATTTACTCATGAGGTACTGACCTGTTGCACCCTCTACAACCACTGTGATTATTATTTGATCCTGCTGGTCATCTTTGAACGTTTGAACATCTTGAAGAACAATCTGGCCTTAATGGCCATGTACTTTTATAATCTCCATCCGGCACAGCCAGAAGAGGACTGGCCACCCGTCAGACTGGTTCCTCTCTAGGTTTCTTCCAACGTGCTTCTATATCTGCATTGCTTGCTGTTTGGGGTTTTAGGCTGTGTCTCTGTATAGCACTTTGTGACATCTGCTGCTGATGTAAAAAGGGCTTTATAAATTTGATTGATTGATTACTGCACATACTTTACTAGGGTTGGGAATTGCCAGGGACTTCACGAAATGATCATATCATGATACTTAGGTGCCTATACGATATGTTCTGCGATTCCAAATTCTATATGCATTGCCATTCGATAATGCAATATTCCTAATACAGTATATTGCTCACTGTATGTCTGCTGCAGGCAGACAAGAGAGAGCATGAGGAAATTCGTTTTGGCCAGTCATGGAAATAAAAGTGCTGAAAACATGTTGGCTCACTCTTTAAAAAGGAGATGGATAACAAGCTATTCAATGAAAAAATACCCGAGTTTTGGCGCAGGTACAGCTCAAGGGCGCAACCTACACTACCTTGCAAAAAATAACACTACTTAGCATTAAATAGATAATATTGTCCAAAAGAATATTGCGATATGTGACTGTTTCGACTTTTTCCCCCATCACCATACTTTAGCAGTGTTTCCATCTGCCACTACTGTATCTCCAATCTAATTTCACACCTAGAGCGTTATTGATATAACCAATGATTACCTTCACTTTGACTTTTTACAAATCGATACTTTGAGTCAAAGTATCAATATAATATTGTCCAAAATAATATTGCGATGTGTAACTTTTCCCTCATCACTATACATTAGTAGTGTCCTAGTTTCCATCTCCCACTATTGTAGCCCTCATCTGATTTCACAACTAGAGTATCATTGAAATTACCATTAATGACCTTTCATCTTTCACTGTGACCGTTTTGAGGTTTTTTTTCTGTCACAAATGCTGTATTCTTCTTGACCAGGAAACTCTTGATGGTCATTCAGGTCTGATACACTGTTTGAAATTTGTCAAAGAGGTGGCTGGTAATATTACACTTGTAATTAATGGAATGTACTACAATGTTAGTCACTCCAGAATGCTCCTTCTACTCTTGCTGATGTTTAACCTCTCTACCATTCATTACTGGATACCAAGTTTAGCCTACTATTTATTACTGGATACCTTAATAGTGCTTTAGCTTTCAGCCCACTACTGTAGCAATATTATGACCTTAATGCTGGGAAGAACAAGATATCTATGTTGTTGAATGTAGTTCATCTCACTTTTTCAAGGAGAAGAGAATAGCGTTTTTCTCTGCTAAGAGATGGTGCCTAGAGTGATCCTTTGGCTACCCCAGGAGCAGAGTCAGCAGGAGTTTTCCTGTTAATCCCCCACTGTGTGCATATGGTGTGTGTGTGCGTATGGTAGTAAATATCACTCATAAAATCCAAATATGCAGAAATCGATCTGACTGGAAATATGCTGAAGTGTGCATGATCATGTTGACCGTTGTACCTTGCACAGGAGGTTGCTGAGAGGAAGACGGCTCATAATAATGGCTGGAACGGAGTGAAATGGAATGGCATCAAACACAGGGAAACCATGTGTTTGATGTATATTATACCATTCCACTCATTCTTCTCCAGCCAGTTTAGGGGGTCCATAACATTTTGAGCCTTAATCAATGCAAGGTGGATTTTTCGATATAATTATGATGGTTCAACTCATTAAATGCTTCAGCTTAGGTTTGGTGCATTTCCCTGTTCAAATAAATAATGAATCAATTCCGAAAGTCTTGTTACCGTTCTTGTATTCAAGGTCAGGATTTTATATAAGGGTATTAGCATACAGCAGTAAATTTACTTAATAAAAGTGCCATCCAGAGTGTGAATGGGGGGGGTCTCTTATTCTTTTTACAGGACCGCCTATGTGCATGCAATTTTTTATGGGTTTTATAGTTAAGACAGTTTAACTGTAAAAAGGTATTATCTTATATTGTGTCATGAACACAACCAGTAATGATGTTTTCATCTGACTGTCAAACAATACACTTCAAAAGTAGCTTCAGTACTGTAGGTTACCTGCGCTTGTTCTTCTACTCCAAAATAAGTCCAGCATCTGAACAGTGCACTGTGCACCCGTCTTTGAATGGAAAGGGACATCTATTACAAACACCCTAAGTGTAATGATATTCAGCCTACAAAGTGGCATGTATTCATGGATGCCAAGGGAAGCCAGGCTTCCCCAAAATAAAATTAAAATGAACATTTAAAAAATTAAATGTATAAAATAATTTCTCATTTGTGTTTATCTGTGTTTCATAATTTTCCTTCAGTTCACAAGAGGCTGAATCTATTTCACCAGAGAAAGCAATGGAGCAAAGCAAACTCTTGGTATCTGTAGCCCATATATTTGATGCTGTCTTTCCAAAAATAATATTTAATGTCGCACTCTTTTTGGCCAGAAAGCAATGTATCTGATTCTGTCTGGCCAAAAAAGAATATGACATGTCATACTCTTTTTGGCCAGACAGCATCAGATACATGGGCTAAACATGCTAAAACAGAGGGGCGCTGTTTAGCTCGCTTGGATGCTTTCTCCGGGGAGAATAATTAGTCTTGTTGTTGCTGCGTGTCTTGGTCAAAATTGTCAATATATTCAGAGACAACCTATCAGATCTCAGAATTTCTAGGGGGGCCAATCAGATTTTAGGGGGGGGCTGTGGGCCACCCCTTGGACACGACTGTCATGCCCGTATGTGGCACAAAGGCACGTGCACCCCCCACAGATTTGTTCTGTTTAAAAAATTACCACAATAATCAGTGTTTGTAGCTGAAAAGCTTTTTGTGAATTTTTTTGTCTACATTTACCTTTGTTTCATCTGGCAATGAACACATTGGACAATAGTGCAATATTGGATACACTTGGGCACCCTACCCTGCACTGGGGCCTGCACTGGGGCATTATCTAAGCAGACACCTGCCTACGGTTGCTTTCATCCTTCCACTTGACATTATGCCTCGGATGTTTTTGGACTACTGCCAAACTTGAACTCCGCTTGGATTTACTGTTTTGGACTCTCCTGCGGCCCGGTGTAGTGCTTGCCACCCTCCCAGCTTTCCACCGGCCTGTGCTGGAAACTACATCCCCTCCAAGGAGCTTCTATCCTGACTATCATACTGGTAACACAGCATCTGTTGCTTTTGCTGTTTTGATGGGCCCCAGCATTTAATCGCATTGAGTAAGTCGCTGCTCTCTCCTTGCTGTTGTTATGTTGGCCAGTTTTGTGCCTTGGTTGTCTTTATTGTGGGTCCTAGTACTGTTTTTTAGTCTGTGGTTAGGTTCTGGCTTATGGCCTATAGCTGTGGTGATCCTACAAACTGCGTGATTCAATCTAACTAACTATCACAGTGTGAAAGTGAAGATGGCACTGGAGGGGATGACCGTTTTATTGGCTCTTGACCAACCATGCTATTTTGTTTGTTTTTTCACATTGTTTGTAACTTATTTTCTACATAATGTTGCTGCTACTGTCTCTTATGACTGAAAAGAGCTTCTGGACATCAGAACAGTGATTACTCACCTCGAATTGGACAAATAACTTTTCTTTAATGAGTCGGACTGGAAGGATATACTCCAAAAACCCGTACAGGACCTCATCCCCGTCATTCACTGCAGAGACAAAAAAGAGGTTTCGCGGAAAGAGATCGGGGTGACTTGTGAGGATCAGGTGACGAATGGCTAACCTGCCTTTGCCATCTGTTAGCTAAAGTTCAATCGCTGGAAAATAAATGGGACGAACTGAAAACACGTATATCCTACCAACGGGACATTAAAAATTGTAGTATCTTATGTTTCACGAGTCGTCGCTGAATGACAACATTAATAACATACAGCTGGCAGGTTATACACTCTATCGGAAGGATAGAACAGCAGGCTCTGGTAAGATATAGGGCAGGGGTCTATGCATATTTGAAAAACAACAGCTGGTGAACGATATCTAAGGAAGTCTTGAGGTTGTGCTTGCCTGGGATGGTATATCTCATGATAAGCTGTAGACCACACTATCCACCTAGAGAGTTTTCATCTGTATTTTTCATGTCTGTCTACATTCCACCACAGACCGATGCTGGCACTAAAACCGCACTCAATGAGCTGTATACCGCCATAAGCAAACAGGAAACCTTAATCCAGAGGTGGCAGTCCTAGTGGCCGGGGACTTTAATGCAGGGAAACTTGAATCCGTTTGACCTAATTTCTATCAGCATGTTAAATGTGCAACCAGAGGGAAAACTCCAGACCTTTACTCCACACACAGAGAAGCGTATAAAGCTCTCCCACGCCCTCCATTTGGCAAATCTAACCATAATTATATCCTCCTGATTCCTGCTTACAAGCTAAAATTAAAACAGGAAGCACCAGTGACTCGGTCTTTAAAAAGGTGGTCAGCTGAAGCAGGTGCTAAACTACAGGACCGTTTTGCTAGCACAGACTGGAATATGTTCTGGTATTCTTCCGATGGCATTGAGGAGTACACCACATCAGTCACTGGCTTCATCAATAAGTGCATTGATGACGTCGTCCCCACAGTGACTGTACGTACATACCCCAACCAGAAGCCATGGATTACAGGCAACATTCACACTGAGCTAAAGGGTAGAGCTGCCGCTTTCAAGGAGCGGGACTCTAACCCAGAAGCTTATAAGAAATCCCGCAATGCCCTCCGATGAACCATCAAACAGGCAAAGCTTCAATACAGGACTAAGATCGAATCGTACTACACCGGCTCTGATGCGCGTCGGATGTGGCAGGGCTTGCAAACTATTACAGACTACAAAGGGAAACACAGCTGAGAGCTGCCCAGTGACACAAGTCTACCAGACGAGCTAAATAACTTCTATGCTCGCTTCGTGGCAAGCAACACTGAAACATGCATGAGAGTGTTCAACACCATAGTGCCCTCAAAGCTCATCACTATGCTAAGGACCCTGGGACGAAACACTTACCTCTGCAACTGGATCCTGGACTTCTTGACAGGCCACCCCCATTTGGTAAGGGTAGGTAACAACACTACCACCACGCTGATCCTCAACACGGGGGCCCCTCAGGTGTGCGTGCTCAGTCCCCTCCTGTACTCCCTATTCACTCATGACTGCACGGCCAAGCATGACTCCAACACCATCATTAAGTTTGCTGATGACACAACAGTGATAGGCCTGATCACCGACAACGAGACCTGACCGTGTAGTGCAAGGACGAAAACCTCTCCCTCAACCTGATCAAGACAAAAGAGATGATTATGGACTACAGGAAAAGGAGGACCGAGCATGCCCCCATTCTCATCGACGGGGCTGTAGTGGAGAAGGTTGAGAGCTTCAAGTTCCTTGGCGTCCACATCACCAACAAACTAACATGGTCCAAACACACCAAGACAGTCGTGAAGAGGGCACGACAAAACCTATTCCCGCTCAGGAGACTGAAAAGATTTGGCATGGGTCCTCAGATCCTCAAAAGGTTTTACAGCTGCACCATCGAGAGCTTCCTGACGGGTTGCATCACTGCCTGGTATGGCAACTGCTTGGCCTCCAACCGCAAGACACTATAGACGGTAGTGCGTACTTCCCAGTACATCACCGGGGCCAAGCTTCCTGCCATCCAGGACCTCTATACTAGGCGTGTCAGAGGAAAGCCCTAAAAATTGTCAAAGACTCCAGCCAGCCTAGTCATAAATTGTTCTCTCTGCTACCGCACGGCAAGAGTGCCAAGTCTAGGTCCAAGAGGCTTCTAAACAGCTTCTACCCCCAAGCCATAAGACTCCTGAAGATCTAATCAAATGGCTACCCAGACTATTTCCATTGCCCCCCCACCCTTCTACGCTATTGCTACTCTCTGTTATTATCTGTATATAGTCAATTTAATAACTCTACTTACATGTACATATCACCTCAATTACCTCAACACCGGTGCACATTGACTGTACCGGTACCCCCTGTATATAGCCCCACTTTTGTTATTTACTGCTGCTCTTAATTTGTTTGTTATTCTTATCTCTTACTTTTTTATGGTATTTTCTTAAAACTGCGTTGTTGGTTAAGAGCTTGTAAGTAAGCATTTCACTGTTGTATTCGGCGCATGTGACAAATAAAATTTGATTTGATTTGATTTGTAGATTGATAGACTTTTAGCTGATTCCTCACAAACTATTTTATTTTCATGGATTGTAACGGATTTTTTTTTAAATGGCGTCTACCACTTTCCGCCATCAAGGGAAACTGACTTTTTCCAACTACCTTCAGAGACTAAGGTGAACGTTTCATCCAATGTAGAAGCTGCACCTATTTTGCACAGTTCCAGTTCCAATGTGGAAACTGTCAGCTTATAAAGGAATAAGACATTTCAGTGAGCTGGACGTCCAGAGTAAGCAAATTGAGACATTGCAGTGTATCCTGGATAGGTCCCACTTTAAGACCTTTTCCTTTTCTACTCCTCAGCCTGGTCGTCATGCCACTGCCTCGCCACCGTGTTGCCACTCTCTGACTGACTGGCCAGGGCTGCCCTGCATCCCAGTGGAGGCACATCACACATCGTAAGCCAAACGCAGGGTAGTGGTCTTTGGTGAATGGGGCTAAAATGGCTTTGGTGGATCCCATCCTGCTGAGCAACAGTTTTACCCACCTGTTTCCAGAGATTCCTGCTCCTTCATCCTCTACCCTGTTTCACAAGGGTCCAAGTCGGGGGGTCTCTACCAAAGGCCCCTACCTCCCGGGCACCCTCGCACATCAGGCCTTGAGGGTGTCTGAGGCTCCAAAAAGGTTCACCAGGCACTTAGCACTTCATATCTGGCTTAAAGACTGCTGCCCCTCTGTTGGCATAACTTTAATTGACAATTTTGACAGTTTTTGGAAACAAAAGATGCTCTACAGGGACAATGGACTTCACCTAAACCATCTTGGAGCCTGGACCGTCTCTTCATATTTCAAGGCTGCGTTAATATATTGACTCAGAGACAGACCAAGCCCTACTCAGGTAATACCTCCCATCCTCTCTGAGTGTTATCGTCGTACTGGTGTCTATACTGCCAGGGGTGTTGTCTGTTGTAATCTTGTACCCATTCGTTTGAACTCCACTCTTATATCTGCTATTGTTAGCTCAAAAGAGGAACCACTGTGATCTTCAAATGTGAATTCTATAAACTTGAATACTCCCTCGGTTTTCAAATAACATCGAGGGCTTGGGCTGTTGCACGATAGCAACCAAAGCCCATGTAAGTCAGTTTATAACATTCCATCATTGGTTATTCTCAGCATTCCTCATATTGATATTGACTGTGGCCTCAGGCCCTATGGTGCTAACCTTGGAAAAGTAATTCCAATTTATTTTCCTTCCTCTATAACTAATAATAATCTTATAGCCATACCAACTATATCAACCATCAAACAGGGCCTCTTGAACGTAACTTGTTTGAGTTGGTGTTTTCATGTGACTTTAAAAATGTTAAAAGTCTTGGGTTGATGCATTTAGGAAGTAACAGGAGCCTACTTCCTAAACTGGATTACATCAAGATCTGGGCTATGCAGATGAATCCAGATATTACGGTATTGACTGAAACTTGGATCTCTGGGGACATTCTGGCCTCTGATATTAATATTGAGGGTTATCATGTGTTCTGAGCTGACAGACAGGGTAGAGGTGGTGGAGTGGCAATTTAAAAAAAAAAAGATTTATGTCTCTTTACTGAAATCCATTTCCCTTGCCATAAAATTTGAGCTACTATTTTTAAGCCTTTGTCCGGTGAAAAATGTATCCATAACTGTTATAGGGGTCTACAGTCCTCCCTCGGCTAACCTTTGTGCACTCGAGGAGTTAACTAGCTTGTCTTCTTTTTCTAAATCAGAAGTTATTATCCTGGGTGACCTAAATTAGGATTGGTAAATGCAGGCTTCAGACAATCTGAAAAACATGTGTAATGATCTAAACCTAACCCAGTTGGTGACTAAGCCTACACAGCCCAACCCTAGATATCCTACAAATTAATTTCTGATTGATCTTATTTTAATGAATACAGAAGAGAAATATGTTTCTACTGGTGTCTTCGCCCAATATGTTAGTGACCATTGCCCAGTTGTTTGTGTTAGAGATGTAAGGATACAAAAATCTAAGCCTTGTGTTTGCACAAAGAGGAACTTTAGAAACGTCAGTGAACAGGCTTTTTTTTACATGATCTTTATTTTAGTCAAATTTGATTGTTTTTAGCTATCCCTGAACCAGATTTAACTTTGAGCGTCTTTCCAGATGCCTTCTATAAAATTGTGGATAATCATGCTCCCTTCAAAAAATGAAGGGTTAAAGGTAGATCAAATGCATGGTACACTCTGAAATTATCAGAAGTCATTCATAAAAGAGATGATGCTTGGGTCAAGGCCAGGAACACAGGCTTAGGCCCAGACTGGCAAGCTTTTAAGCAACTGAGGGAATCATTGTGTAAAACAAATCAGAAAGGATAAATCGGATTATTATGTAACTGATTTCAGATTGTAATGGGAACCCATCTAAATTCTGGAAAACTGGAAAATCCATGAAGGGTTCTACGTCCTCCTCACTGCCACAACAAATTAATTCAGACACTGGCCTTATTACAGGAAAAAATGCCATCATTGATGCATTTAACCTCTCTTGGGTAGGGGGCAGTATTTTGATGTCCGGATGAAAAGCGTGCCCAAAGTAAACTGCCTGTTACTCATACCATTGGTAGATTTAGATAGAAAACACTCTAAAGTTTCTAAAACTGTTAACATTATGTGACATAACAGAACTGATATGGCAGGCAAAACCCCGAGGACAAACCATCCCCCCCAAAAAAATTCAGCCTACCTCTATTTTCAATGGCTATCACTTTAATTATAAGGCCAATTCCTCCCAGATTGCAGTTTCTAGGGTTTCCACTAGATGTCAACAGTCTTTAGAAAGAGTTTCAGGCTGGTTTTTGGAAAAATTAGCCATAAATTGTAGATTGTCTAGGTGGCTCCCATTTTGGCTGTAGTGTTTCCAAATGCGTGAAAGAGAGCGCATTCTTTGGTATTTTTCTCTGGTAAAGACAATAACGATTCTCCGTCTTACATTTTATCATTTATTTACATATTAGGGTAACTAAGGTTTGATTATTAACGTTGTTTGACTTGTTAGGAAAAGTTTATTAGTAAAGTTTGGGATTAATTTTGTATGCATTTTGATGAAGGGAAACAAAGCGTGGATTATTGACTGAAGTGCGCCAGCTAAAGTGAGTTTTTAGGATTTAAAGAAGGACATTATCGAACAAAAGGACCATTTGTGATGTAACTGGGATCTTTTGGAGTGCCAACAGAAGAAGATCATCAAAGGTAAGGCATTTTTTATATCGCTATTTCTGACTTTCGTGTCGCACCTGCCTGGTTGAAATGTGTTTTTCATGTGTTGAAATCTGACACCGCAGCTGGATTAACAAGAAGTTAAGCTTTATTTTGATGTACTACACTTGTGATTTTATGAAAGTTAAATATTTATAATACTGTAGTTTGAATTTCACACTCTGCAATTTCACCGGATATTGGCCAGGTGGGACGCTACCACCCATAAGAAGTTAATCACCATTTTATTTCAGCGGGCTATCTCTTTGAAAGAACTTCTAAGCCTACATTAGACTGGATGCTGATACTGGAAATTTTCTGAATGATCAGAGAAATGATAGTCAAAGCTTTTCTTTTAGGCAATTTACATAAAAATAAGTCCTGGATGCTTTGCTAGCAATAGACAACAAGAAATCCACATGGGCCGACTATTTGGATCTTGGTCTGCTTAAGTGTGTAGCGCCCATTATTGTTGGTTCAATTAACCACATTTTCTATTTAACATTGTTATCAGGAAATATTCCAAAAGTATGGAAATCAGCTCTTGTGCTGCCACTCCATAAGGGCGGGGATAGTAGTGATCTTAATAATTATCGCCCCATTTCAAGGCATCCTTGTACAGCTAAGATTCTCTAATCCTTGGTAAATGTACAACTTTGCTCTTTTTATCTGAGAAGTGTATTTTTTATGTAAACCAATCAGGGTTCAGGCCTGGACATAGCATTATTACTGCAACCATTTTAGTTGTTAATGATTATGTCATTGCTTTAGTCACTAAAATGAAATGTGCTGCTTTGTTTGTGGACGTGTCAAAAGCTTCTTATTCTGTTGATCTTGTCCTTGATAGGCCTGAGCTCCTGACACCTGTTCATGGTTGCATGATTATCTTAGTGACAGAACTCAGGCCATTGTGATGGATGGGGTTGTCTGAATTTCTTGAAGTACATAAAGGTGTACCACAGGGGTCTATTTTGGGACCTGTTCTCTTCACTATTTATATTAACACCATCGGTCAATCTGTAAAAAAAAAAACTGTAAAAAAAAACTGTAAAAAAGATTATATTATATATGTTATTGCCCAAACTGTTGATCTGGCTGTGTCAAAACTACAGTCAGATTTTATAGCTATGCAGGAATCCCTTGCTGATTTAAAACATGCTTAATACAGGCAAAACAAAATGCATGTTGTTTTAAAACTCTTGTAAGAATGTTTTGGATGAACTACATGTGTACTCATTAGATGGTTCTCCAATTGAACGTGTTCCCGCTGTCATGACTCTCCTGTGAGGATCCAAAGAATCAGATTACAGTGGATCAGCTCTACAGAGCTCTCTCTCTCTTCCGCAGAGGAGGAGAGGGATGGATGTGGGGGTTTTATGACACCTCACGTCAATCGTAAACCATAGGCAGCAGATGATTCCTTTTGGGGCCTAGTTTGGGTGATCGGAATATCTTTGTGTCTTATGAAGACTTTGCCGCCAAAACTTCAACATCAAAACAATGGACATTGAAACAATATTTCTAACATAAAGAATGTTGGGAATGATGAGAGATGGAATATGGAAAATTAATATCTATTTTGTGATGTCATTAAAATGATCTGAAAGATGCTAAAACTGAAAAAAGAATTACTTTAAGAGCTTTCACAATGTACATATCAGATTTACATCTACATGTTGTAAAGATGATGTGATTAAATATGAAACTATTATTGAAAAGAAAGAAATGTGATTTTAACCTTCTAAATGAGATAATGGCTTTTCATATAAACCTGGGCCCAGTCAGTATCCACACCCACGTGAGCATAGACATTGTATCAGCAGGACGGAACGCCCTCCAAGGCCAGAGTGCATAAAAGGACTCGCTGATCATTTAAATACAGATCAGACAACATGAGGACGTGGTCCACATGTTGAAATGGTTAAAACTACATGACTAGAAAATGGTAAGACCCTCTGAAACTCTCGACGGGTGAAGAAGGTAAATACTAGACCTAACATTCACAGTCTGCAGCTGTGCATGTACAGTAGTCTAAGACAATTTGGCCAAAGACGAGAGGGAAGAACAAAGCCCTCTCACAACTGTGTGGGACACCTGCAGTATCCATTCTAAGAACACTCCAAGACAAATAAGCATACAACTAAGAAGGGCATTGTGACCTCTGGTGGACAACCAGAGACTTACATTGAACCACTTCCTATAGAACCATCGAGTTCAACAGAGAGACGACAAAGAAATCTTATCGGCAAATACACTACAGGTCAAACGTTTTAGAACACCTACTCATTGAAGGGTTTTTCTTTATTTTGACTATTTTCTACATCGTAGAATAATAGTGAAGACATCAAAACTATGAAATAACACATATTAACCTCTCTTGGGTAGGGGGCAATATTTTGAATTTTGGATGAATGAGGTGCCCAATGTAAACTGCCTGTTACTCAGGCCCAGAAGCTAGGATATGCATATAATTGATAGATTTGGATAGAAAACACTATAAAGTTTCCAAAACTGTTAAAATAATGTCTGTGAGTATAACAAAACTGATATGGCAGGCGAAAACCTGAGGAAAATCCATCCAGGAAGTGGGATTTTTTTTGATGTGGGTAGTTTTCAAATGAATGCCTGTTGAGTTTCTAATGGGTTTAGGACCCAGATTGCAGTTCCTATGGCTTCCACTAGACGTCAATAGTCTTTAGACATTGTTTCAGGCTTTTTTTCTGAAAAATGAAGAAGAATGAGACCTTTCTGTCAGTGGACTGAGGAAGCATGCAGTGCTGGTTTGCTCGCATGACCGAGTGCGCGCCCTTCGTTGTTTTTCCTTTCTATTGAAAACGCTATTGCCAAACGTCAGCCTCGAAACCTTAATGACTTGGAGAAGATCTGCAAAGAGGAGTGGGACAAAATACCTCCTGAGATGTGTGCAAACCTGGTGGCCAACTACAAGAAACATCTGACCTCTGTGATTGCCAACAAGGGTTTTGCCACCAAGTACTAAGTCATGTTTTGCAGAGGGGTCAAATACTTATTTCCCTCATTAAAATGCAAATGAATTCATAACATTTTTGACATGCATTTTTCTGGATTTTTTTGTTGTTATTCTGTCTCTCACTGTTCAAATAAACCTACCATTAAAATGATAGACTGATCATTTCTTTGTCAGTAGGCAAACGTACAAAATCAGCAGGGGATCAAATACTTTTTTCCCTCACTGTAGTTGAGAAAGACTTGAGATAGAACCAAAGTACGTTCCTATGGTAGTAGAGTTGTTATATTCCTGAACCTGGTTTCAGGGTTTTGACCTTTGCAACACATTCTACTTCTTTGTTGTAGCTAAGAACGAAGGCATTTCGCTACACCTGCCAAAAGAAATATATATAGTACCAGTCAAAAGTTTGGACACGCCTACTCGTTCAAGGGTTTTACTTTATTTTTTACTATTTTCAACGTTGTAAAATAATAGTGAAGACATCAAAACTATGAGATAACACATATGGAATCATGTAGTTACCATAAAGGTGTTAAACAAATCAAAATATATTTTATATTTGAGATTCTTCAAAGTAGCCACCTTTTGCCTTGATGCCACAACCATACATAGTGACAATGACGTGCTAGCCACATTAACGGCTATTATAATCTGGTGGTGGTTAGCCATGTAGCTAGCTAACTTAGCTTCAAGGATAGCTGGCTAACATTAGCATGCTAGCATCATAATATATAATAATATACACTTAGTGTACAAAATATTAGGAACATTCCTTATATTAGGTTGCACCCCTTTTTCCCTTAGATCAGCCTCAATTCGTCAGGGAATTGACTCTACAAGGTGTCGAAAGCTTTCCACAGGGATGCTGGCCCATGATGACTCCAATGCTTCCCACAGTTGTGTCAAGTTGGCTGGATGTCCTTTGGGTGGTGGACCATTCTTGATACACATAGGAAACTGTTTAGCATGAATAAGCCAACAGTATATGCCAGCATTGCAATTCTTGACACACTGGCAATCTTTTGTCCCACCCATTTATCCTCTGAATGGCATACATTCACAATCCATGTCTAAAGGCTTAAAATTCCTTCTTTAACCTGTCTCCTCCCCTTCATCTATACTAATTGTAGTGGATTTAAATGATCACATAAATAAGGAATCATCGCTTTCACCTCGTCAGTCTGTCATGGAAAGAGCCTGTGTTCCTAATGGTTTGTACGTTGTGTATCCAAAGCAACTTATAGTGATGCATACATTTTACGTATGGGTGATCCTGGTAATCAAACCCACTAACCTGGCATTACAAAGCACCATACTCTACTAACTGAGCTACAAAGAACTAGACAACTAGGCTACTAGCTGCTAAGGCTATCCTTAGCAAAAAAAAAGATAATTCATGTCTAGTTATCTTAGCTACCTCTACATGTTTCCTCAAGTTCAAGGCATAGTTTTTATAGCCGAAGACGTGGATATCGATTAAGATAGCTCCCCACCTTCTCTGATTAAGAGGGGTTGGGTTAAATGCAGAAGACACATTTCAGTTGAAGGCATTCAGTTGTCCAACTGACTAGGTATCCCCATTTCCCTTTCCCGTCCTGGGTAAGGAGCTTGCTTTGCATGATTACACTGTCGCCTCTCCTGTGTTTGAAGGAGAACTGGTCAATGTAACGCGACCAGTGTAACGCGATTCTCCTCATCGTCTTCTTCAAAAGATGCAGACAATAGGTCTGTGTTTGGATTGTCTCCTGACTCTCCTCTGTCTCATCCGTCTCCATTGTTTTTCACACACACCTCTTTCATTTAAAAAATCCTCTCTTTCATAACACATTTAAAAATTTTCTGGGAAAAACCAGGAGCTGACAGGATAAACGCTGGTTAGCTTGACAAACAAGATGAACTGGCAGCAGAAAAACAGAAAACACAGATATAAGTACACAGGGGATAATGGGAAAGATGGGCAACACCTGGAGGGGGGTGGAGACATGCACAAAGACAGGTGAAACAGATCAGGGCATGACAGTACCCCCCCCCCCCCCCCCTAGTGGCGACACCTGGTGTCCTACCTGGGTACATACCTGGTTGACCGGGGTGCCGGCGGTGGAAGTCGATGAGGACTGGGTCCAGCATGTCTCTAGCGAGGACCCAGCACCTCTCCTCTGGGCCATAACCCTCCCAGTCAACCAGGTACTGGAAACCCCTGCCCCGTGGTCAGACCTTCAGGAGGTGTCTCACCATATACGCCGGATGGCCATCGACAACATGGGGAGGAGGGGTGGGCCTGGAGGACAGGCTGGCCGACGACCCAATGAGGGTGCAAAACGCCTTCCAGAACTGGGATGAGAACTGAGAACCCCGGTCGGAGACCATGTCCACGGCAGTCCATGGATCCGGACACAAAAGGGTTGAATAATTATTGACTCAAGAGGATTCAACTTTTCATTTTTTATTAACTTGTAAAAATTTCAAAAAACATCATTCTAACTTGACCTTTTGTGGTATTGTGTGTAGGCCAGTGACAAAATAATCTCAATTTAATAAATTTTAAATTCAGACTGAAACACAACAAATTGTGGAAAAAGTCAATGGGTGTGAATACATGAAGGCACTGTGTAATGCACAATGTCTCAGGAAAGACTGTGTGGGTTAACAATACTCAGTACAGAAAACAGTCGGCCTCGAAACCTGGTGAAATTATTTGCACACAAAAATGCAAGGCGATGCAGTCAGATACTGTAGCTGTGATAGGCCTCTACAAAAAGAGACAGACAAGCACAGACACAGGAATATTTGTTTCTAAGAGAAAGAAAGAGAAAAACTAACACAGAGAGAGAATCAGCATTGAGGGCTTCAAGAGTCCAGGGGAGTCTCTCAAGTTGGTTTAACTTGATATAATGTTATTTACCTTGAATATTGCAGCCCATTTGTGTAGGCTATAAGCCAGACAAAACCCGCTGAGTTCAACAATAAATAATGGCTGAATTTATCCTCAAGCCAACTAATTTGTCCTCATTGTTAGGCTATTTTATGTGTAATTTTTTATAAAAATGTTATAAATAGCAGCCAAATAGCAGCTAAATACAGTATATAGCTATAGATAATACACCGAATAATGAAACAATCCCAAGTAAGCTAGTGTTTTGAGGGTGGACTGACTGTATTATTTTCCTTTAATAGACTTGTTTTATGCACAACTGCAGTGTTCGAATTTCCAAATTGAATTACTTAACAAGTAATTAATATAAACGCCAGCCAACCAGCATACCCTGTGTACAGCTTCGTGAAATGTTAGGCTTAACATGAGAAAATGATGACCAAATACAGTGAGGGAAAAAAGTATTTGATCCCCTGCTGATTTTGTATGTTTACCTACTGACAAAGAAATGATCAGTCTAAAATTTTTAAGGTTTATTTGAACAGTGAGAGACAGAATAACAACAAAAAATCCAGAAAAACGCATGTCAAAAATGTTATAAATTGATTTGCATTTTAATGAGGGAAATAAGTATTTGACCCCCTCTCAATCAGAAAGATTTCTGGCTCCCAGGTGTCTTTTATACAGGTAACGAGCTGAGATTAGGAGCACACTCTTAAAGGGAGGGCTCCTAATCTCAGCTTGTTACCTGTATAAAAGACACCTGTCCACAGAAACAATCAATCAATCAGATTCCAAACTCTCCACCATGGCCAAGACCAAAGAGCTCTCCAAGGATGTCAGGGACAAGATTGTAGACCTACACAAGACTGGAATGGGCTACAAGACCATCGCCAAGCAGCTTGGTTAGAAGGTGACAACAGTTGGTACGATTATTCGCAAATGGAAGAAACACAAAAGAACTGTCAATCTCCCTCGGCCTGGGGATCCATGCAAGATCTCACCTCGTGGAGTTGCAATGATGATGAGAACGGTGAGGAATCGGCCCAGAACTACACGGGAGGATCTTGTCAATGATCTCAAGGCAGCTGGGACCATAGTCACCAAGAAAATAATTGGTAACACACTACGCCATGAAGGACTGAAATCCTGCAGCGCCCGCAAGGTCCCCCTGCTCAAGAAAGCACATATACATGCCCGTCTGAAGTTTGCCAATGAACATCTGAATGATTCAGAGGACAACTGGGTGAACGTGTTGTGGTCAGATGAGACCAAAATGGAGCTCTTTGGCATCAACTCAACTCGCCGTGTTTGGAGGAGGAGGATTGCTGCCTATGACCCCAATAACACCATCCCCACCATCAAACATGGAGGTGGAAACATTATGTTTTGGGGGTGTTTTTCTGCTAAGGGGACAGGATAACTTCACTGCATCAAAGGGACGATGGACGGGGCCATGTACCATCAAATCTTGGGTGAGAACCTCCTTCCCTCAGCCAGGGCATTGAAAATGGGTCGTGGATGGGTATTCCAGCATGACAATGACCCAAAACACACGGCCAAGGCAACAAAGGAGTGACTCAAGAAGAAGCACATTAAATTCCTGGAGTGGCCTAGCCAGTCTCCAGACCTTAATCCCATAGAAAATCTGTGGAGGGAGCTGGAGGTTCGAGTTGCCAAACGTCAGCCTCGAAACCTTAATGACTTGGAGAAGATCTGCAAAGAGGAGTGGGACAAAATACCTCCTGAGATGTGTGCAAACCTGGTGGCCAACTACAAGAAACGTCTGACCTCTGTGATTGCCAACAAGGGTTTTGCCACCAAGTACTAAGTCATGTTTTGCAGAGGGGTCAAATACTTATTTCCCTCATTAAAATGCAAATCAATATAAAACATTTTTGACATGCATTTTTCTGGATTTTTTTGTTGTTATTCTGTCTCTCACTGTGCAAATAAACCTACCATTACAATTATAGACTGATAATTTCTTTGTCAGTGGGCAAACGTACAAAATCAGCAGGGGATCAAATACTTTTTTCCCTCACTGTAGGCCTACCAATGAACATTTACCCATTAGCTAGAACAAAGTTATAGGCTACATGCCCTGGCAGTGCCACCACAGAAAGCCAATAATCAATTCAATAGGCAACTGCATAGTCATGTCGCAATTTCAGCACCATGAACAGAGGTCGGTAGTCTATACTTTGTGAGTGGCTGTCTGGCGAACTCCGACCTTGCGGGGGTCCATAGAAACTGCATTACACCAGTGGATAGCCTTCAAAATTGTACTATGCCATGTAGTAATATATTGTTAATTCAAAACATACTTAAGTAAAAGTTAAATTTCTGACTGAAAAATACAAGCATTTGGAAAAGCTACTCAATTACAGTAACGAGAGTATGTGTAAGTCGTTACTTCCACCCCTGCCTGTATGTTGCCCTAAGGGTTGAGCAAAGTGCTTATTCATGGTAGGATCTTATTCAAAAATATCCACACCTGTAATGGCTATCAATGATGCTTCCATAAAGTATTAACTCTGGGGTGTGAAGACATATGCAATCAAGACATGTTTTATTTTTTTTTATCAGTTTGGAAAATGTTCTATAATTGTCTTTTACTTTGAAAATGTGGAGTAGGTCAGCAAAATGTGAAGACCGTGCAAAGCGTGTGCAGACTTTCACTAGGCACTGTGTACTAAGATATGTTATACTATGCTTTGTTCTGTGCTGTGAGCAAGAACATACTGAATCTGTACCCTCTGTCCTGGAAGACGAGCCATGAGATCATTAATTCACCATTAATGAATTCATTAATTCATAGATATTAATTTGGCTATGATAAAGAGTAGAATGTCTCTCAATGTCTTCCAGTCTCTATCATCACACTCTCTCTGCATCTCTTCTCTCTATGCTATCTTTCTCTGGCATTTATTTTGACACCCTGTCCTATCTCCCTCTCTCATTTTCACACCCTCACTCCCTTCCTCACACTCTCTCTTTCTCCATTTCCCCTAATCTCCTCCATCTCACCCCTATGTGTCTGTCTCCCACTCCAGCTCACTCTCCTCTCACTCTCACTCTCTCTGTCTCTGTGATGAGTGTAAGACAGCTGTTGCCTGAGAGACCCCCCGGTGTCTCTCAGCATGAGGCTCATGTCCAGGCATATACTCATCCTGCATCTTCACACAGCCTATTACACACAAAGAGAGGGGTGGGGGGGGGGGAAAGAGAGAGAGGTGGGAGGTAGTGGGAGAGAGAGGGAGGTGGAGATAAAGGCAAGGTAAAGGAACGAGAGAGGAGGGAGACATATCCCATCCTGAATCTTCAGACAGACCATTACATCCAGCCAGACACACTGAGAGACACAACACCCCGTCAGTAATCTCCCAGGCCAGACACATCCTACTCACTGTGCTGGGGGAGAGGGAGAGAGAGGGGGGAGAGCAAAGGGGAGGGATGTAGGAAAGAGGGAGACAGAGCAGAGCGAAATGCAAGGTGGTGAGTAGAGAGAGAAGGAGTAAGTGATGTGAGGGAGATCGATAAAGAGAGGAGGGGTGAGAAGGAGAGAGAGATGGGGAGGAAAGGAAAGTGTACAGACAACACAGAGGGAATTTAATTGACTGGGAGACCATAAATGCCAGTTTTATGCAAATGGTGTTTGGATATTCTGGACTCCAGAATATATATTCATAAGCAGCAGTGTTAAGGTATTCTCAAGATCACCCATTTGTTCCACACTCAGACAGATGAATAATACAAGCCTGGCTGGGAAGAATCCATCTCCACTTCAGTTCGTTACTGTTTCTAACCCTGAGTGTGTCTCAAATGGCATTCTATTCCCTATATAGAGCCATAAGGCTCTGGTCAAAAGTAGTTCACTATGTAGGGAGTAGGGTGCCCTTTGTGACACATTCCCTGTCTGCTTTAGGCGTTGAATGGATGTCTTTCTAGACACACACAACCTTCGGCTGATACATAACTCATATACATTTGTCAGCGTAGTGTACACTAATGTCATATATAATCAACTAACATGTCATTTGTCTTGCTGGTTCCCCTTTTCCTCCTCCTTCATGACAGTTACAAGATACTAACTCTCTGTTCACCAGCATATACAGTGAGGGAAAAAAGTATTTGATCCCCTGCAGATTTTGTATGTTTGCCCACTGACAAAGAAATGATTAGTCTATAATTTTAATGGTAGATTTATTTGAACAGTGAGAGACAGAATAACAACAAATCCAGGAAAACACATGTCAAAAATGTTATAAATTGATTTGTATTTTAATGAGGGAAAAAAGTATTTGACTCCCTCTCAATCAGAAAGATTTCTGGCTCCCAGGTGTCTTTTATACAGGTAACGAGCTGAGATTAGGAGCACACTCTTAAAGGGAGTGATCCTAATCTCAGTTTGTTACCTATATAAAAGACACCTGTCCACAGAAGCAATCAATCAATCAGATTCCAAACTCTCCACCATGGCCAAGACCAAAGAGCTCTCCAAGGATGTCAGGGACAAGATTGTAGACCTACACACGGCTGGAATGGGCTACAAGACCATCGCCAAGCAGCTTGGTGAGAAGGTGACAACAGTTGGTGCGATTATTCGCAAATGGAAGAAACACAAAAGAACTGTCAATCTTCCTCGGCCTGGGGCTCCATGCAAGATCTCACCTCGTGGAGTTGCAATGATCATGAGAACGGTGAGGAATCAGCCCAGAACTACACGGGAGGATCTTGTCAATGATCTCAAGGCAGCTGGGACCACAGTCACCAAGAAAACAATTGGTAACACACTACGCCGTGAAGGACTGAAATCCTGCAGCGCCCGCAAGGTCCCCCTGCTCAAGAAAGCACATATATATGCCCGTCTAAAGTTTGCCAATGAACATCTGAATGATTCAGAGGACAACTGTGTGGAAGTGTTGTGGTCAGATGAGACCAAAATGGAGCTCTTTGGCATCAACTCAACTCGCCGTGTTGAGGATGTAAGGGCTGTCTTCGTCGTCAGATGAAAAAGAGAAGTCATCGTCGGAAAAGGTGGACCAATACGCAGCGGAGGATGTGTTCATCATTAGTGTTTTAATGAAAAAAGAGAACACTACAAAAATAAACAAAAGACAACAGCAAACAGTTCTGTTAGGAAAACACACTAACAAAATACAATTACCCACAAAACCCAAAGGAAAAACATGCTCCTTATGTGTGACTCCCAATGAGCAACAACGAGCTTCAGCTGTGCCTGATTGGGAGCCACACACGCCCAAAACAAAGAAATACAAAAACGTAGAAAAAGGAACATAGAACGCCCACCCAATGTAACACCCTGGCCTAACCAAAATAAAGAACAAAAACCCCTCTCTATGGCCAGGGCGTTACAGAGGAGGAGGAATGCTGCCTATGACCCCAAGAACAGCATCCCCACCGTCAAACATGGAGGTGGAAACATTATGCTTTGGGGGTGTTTTTCTGCTAAGGGGACAGGACAACTTCACCGCATCAAAGGGACAATGGACGGGGCCATGTACCGTCAAATCTTGGGTGAGAACCTCCTTCCCTCAGCCAGGGCATTGAAAATGGGTCGTGGATGGGTATTCCAGCATGACAATGACCCAAAACACACGGCCAAGGCAACAAAGGAGTGGCTCAAGAAGAAGCACATTAAATTCCTGGAGTGGCCTAGCCAGTCTCCAGACCTTAATCCCATAGAAAATCTGTGGAGGGAGCTGAAGGTTCGAGTTGCCAAAAATCAGCCTCGAAACCTTAATGACTTGGAGAAGATCTGCAAAGAGGAGTGGGACAAAATCCCTCCTGAGATGTGTGCAAACCTGGTGGCCAACTACAAGAAACATCTGACCTCTGTGATTGCCAACAAGGGTTTTGCCACCAAGTACTAAGTCATGTTTTGCAGAGGGGTCAAATACTTATTTCCCTCATTAAAATGCAAATCCTTTTATAACATTTTTGACATGAGTTTTTCTGGATTTTTTGTTGTTGTTATTCTGTCTCTCACTGTTCAAATAAACCTACCATTAAAATTATAGACTGATCATTTCTTTGTCAGTGTGCAAACCTACTAAATCAGCAGGGGATCAAATACTTTTTTCCCTCACTGCACCTTGTAAAACTCAGTAATTTAAAGGACTATGAAGGTGTATATATACAGTAACAATAGACATATCCATAGATGAACTGTATCATATTTTTTATGTCTTTATTCTGAAGGATAATCTGAGAATATAATACATATTGTATACCTCCCCCTCAGACACTCAAAAGATCATCAAGCAGCCATCTCCAAAGTTTGATCCATCCATTGTTTTTACCATCACACGCTTCCTGTAGGTTGTTCGGTTGAGTTGCTTTACCTCTCCTCGGTGAAATCAAGGCAAGTTGGTGGGTGTATTTGTTTTGAGTCAAACTACAACCACCCACTCTGATACTGATACAAGCCCTGGTTGCAAGCTATACCCAACCAGATCTATCTTCATTTGTAATATATTGCTGCCAATGTTTTTACATCTAAGATCGGTGCACTTAGTTATACATGGTTTTTCCATAGTTCCATTTTGACATAGCTTTTTAAGATTAATTTAAGGATTTACCACAAGTGGGTTCCCAGAGGGACTGTTTTCATTTCCACCCCTGGGTAAGTGTACTGATGTTGTCTATTTTGGCTTGTGATGTGATGACCAAAACTGTGCCACAAATGGAACCCTACTTCCTATGTAGTACTACGTAGGGGATAGAGTGCCATTTGGGACGCAGACCATGATAACAAGGTTGACACTGATCCAGAGGGAGATGCCATTTTAAGGGCCTGAAGGCTGATAATATGAAATATGAAACTGATTTGGACATTTTTGCTGCTCTGCAACAATATGTTTCTCCTGAGAGTTTTGTTGGAACTGTGTTAGTAAACAAAATGAATAAAAATACTGAGCAAAACACAATTGGGTCGTTCCACAAAATAAGTGCCTTTTGAGTCCCTTTGATATTTAATGTAGAAATTATGCACCAATATTGCATTTTTAAAACCTGTTAATTAAAGTGCACTTTAATATAGACCACATGGAGAATTCAATAAATCTGATTTGTATATGAATATGATTTGCTAAAGTTCCAAAATTCAGACTTTTTACAAGTCCCTCCATCAATCCTGTGTTACTTCTAGAAATATTTCAACCCACTTATTCCAAAAATGTCTCCAAGATTCACCATCATTGTAAAAGCCTAGTTATTGTGCCGCTTTGACAAAGTCATTTATGAAGATTATTATTTATATTAATTTGAATAGTGATGCATTTACATGTTTTAAGGCCAACCCTTATGCGAACAATTCACCCATTTTAAAATAATGGACCATTCCACCAAGTTAAATGATTCACAGCAGGTGACATAGTTTGTCTTCTGAACAGCATGGTGGAAAGATAAGTAAGTCTTCTCTCTCTTTTTGGTCTATTTATAAAACCTCAACCCTGTTCCTCAATTAATGTCAGGAAAACATACATTTGATTAAACTTTCATTATGTGTGGAACATATGTATAATTCCTAATTTCATGAACACATGTGGTCCCATGCTCTTCACCACATAAGTCATTGCTGATCTTCACCTAAAACCTAAACCCAGTCATCATCAACCCAACAGTAACTTTATCAGTTTGATATTATATGTGTTTATTTGATCAAGGGATACTTAATCAATGAGAAATAGATTTATCTCGAACGTGCTTTTATATAATAGTTAGGTTAGGCAGTTGCACAAGCGTCTGTAACATAGTTGACAGACTGTGTGGTACAAGTGCAGATAAAATGCTCTTAGTTCATAGGATTTTAATGCCTGAGATGGGAAATGTGTTTTTCCGTAGGGTAAACGTATCCTCCATGCAATTAATTGTTGAAAGAACAGATCTTTTAAAGTCAAAAAATGTAAAGGCACCCATTTCGTGGAACAACCCAGTTATACAAATTCTCTAAGGGTCACAACATACGTAGGTAATTTGTACTATTCACTTAATTGCCCAAAATTCACTTATAAGCCTCGGAGAGCAAGACTCAAAAGTAAGACCTGGTAAGGCAGAATGAGAAGCCCCATACACACTCAAGTTGTATAACTGATGTACAACGCATTTGACACGGCTGTTTTGAGACAATGGAGAGTTTATCTGCACAAAAATAATTGCACAAGTGGTTTGGAGATACCGCATAATGGTTGTGTAAATATTTCATCCCAAGAATATCAGTTGTGTATCATAACCATGGCGTCAAATGGGTTGTAGATTAGTTGTACAACCTGAGTGTGTACGGGGCCTGAAATAAAACATCTGATCTGGTACAAGTTGTACTAATCCAATGATACGAATGGCACCCTAGTCCCTATATCGTGCACTACTTTAGACAATAGGGACAGGGGTGCCATTTGGGACAGAGACCGATGGTGTGTATTTGCATTTATAATCTAAATGCTAATAATTATTTTCTAGATTTGGAACAGTGCAGCCCATGAGGGTATATTGTACTACTGTAGGTAAATGAGACAAATTAGGTTGTAAGCAAAGGCCTGCGATTCTGTGTATCGTCATTATGCTAAAATACTGCTCTGGGAGAAATGGGTGTGTGCGTGCCTGTGTGTGTGAGGACCTCCATTCTGTATGTTCATCTTCCCTTATATTTGCAGTCACGTGCTTGGTTGTTGCTTTTTCTCCCCAACCACTTACAGAGTGGGTGCATACAGAATCCGATATAGAGTGAATATTTCCTCCTTGTTTTGGTTTGTTTAATAGACCTCCAAGACATATTATATGTTTTTCACAGGCTTGCATCATCACTGTTTAATAATTAATTAAATCTGTTCATAAGGTGTGTCAGACGTCCCAATTGTTTTTAGCCTAAAGATAAATGTCGTATTATGTTAATTGGCCCTATGGTATATTGCTATCAATAGGTTTTGCTATCGATTCAGCTTTCCAAACATAGATATTTATTTGGGTGATGTTCACATTTATTACTTATAAAAAGATACATAGTTCCAATACAAGATATTACACTATAAAAGGAGCAGAAGTCAATTCTATGAGCATGTAATGTGATACGGTAAGAACCGTATGCTGTCTCCTCTCACTTGTGCTAACACTTCCTGGTCACGTGCTACCTATATACATGCGACCAGTGACCCATGAACCCATATATAGTGCCCCAAAACAAGTTAAAACATTCCTAGAAAGACAACATATACACAGTCTGCACTTTCATCAGAATAGTCATAAGTCATCTAAGATAAATAAAGAAATCTGTAATCGTTGTTTACCTTTTTTGCTGAGGAAGTCTTAGTCGCACAATTTAACTCGTATCAAATGTTTTGTGCTGTATTTCTCAAGTGAAAAAATGTCCATGAAATCTAGTCATCTCTCGTTGAATGATAACCAACCCTTAATTGGAGTAGTACTGTTGACGAATCAACAACAAAGGGGCGTAGACTTTGACTAACAAACTTCTACTTGCCTCAAGAAAAACATTTTTTTGTGCAATAACAGTCACTGGAAAACCCCAGTTGAAAACCACTAAACAAAGTCACAAAATGTCTTCGTAATATATGCACAAGCTGTTTCGACTGGAAAGCGTGCAACACTCTTAAGAGACCAGATCACAGTGGTGTGGAATCCATCACCAACATTGTCGTCATCAGCAGGGTCGCTGGCCTGTGGAGCATCGCTGCCCATCAGCAACCCCATGCCGGCCCCAATATGACCCTGCTGTCCAAAGTCACAGCCCCTGTTTCACATGATCCAAAAACTCAAGGCTAGTAGACATTTTGGATTTAAACCAGTCAGTCTGCATGAGGTCTGATCTTTTCCATAAAAAAAAGAGAGTTAGAGAACTGATTGATTGTTGTAAATTTCTGAACTTTTTGATTTCATTGATGAACTCTACAGAGTCTGGTGTAAAAAAGTGAAGTGAGATGTAAAGGAGTGTTGTTTTCCAAACGTTACCCCATATCCTATATACTGCATTACTTTTGACCAGAACCCTATGGGCCCTGGTCCAAAGTAGTGTGGAAAAACAGGAATAGTGTGCCATTTGGGACATGAGGAGCAGGGACCCAAGCGCAGGGTCCAGGGGCAGACTTTACAAGCACCCCACTGAGGCTGCGCTTGGTACTGCCATTGCCAGCTCAATTATACTGTAATTTTACATTGATATGAAAGAACACATATGACATGCGAGATGGATGTTTCGGTAAATAAATGAGTACAAGCAGAGATCTGTTTTGCATAAAACATTTACTTGCAATTTTTATGACCCACATACCACAACAGTCATTCATCCTTCTCCAAATGATGGAACAACAGAGAGAGAGAGACTTACAAAAGCCCGCAAAACACTCACACACGCACTCACACATACAGTTGGTGCGTGTCTTTTGGTTTGTAGGCTAATACAACATCTAGATGTTTCATCAGCGACTGAGTGACCACTGTACAGGAAGTCTTTGATAACAGACTGTTCTCTATAATTCCCCACTACATTAATTGGCATGCTCCTATCTAATGTCCCTACTCTCCCTCCTCCTCCCCAGAGATCCCTGCCATTGTAATGTTAACTAAAAGTCTATTTCAGGAGGAAATTGGTCCCTTTGTGTTGGCAGAGGGGGAATTATGCAACGAACACGGACTAACTGCTAGTCATTTTAATTACCTCTCTCTCCCACTGAAAATAAACTGTTCTGTTTGTCCGGAGGTGAAAAAGTAGAGACACAGAGAGATAGAGAGAGATACAGAAAGAGAGAGGTATGTTAATTTGAGATAGAATGATCTTTGTTTTCGTATGTTGCTTCCTGTCCTTGTTTCCAGATTTGCTCTTAATTGGTTGTGTGCTCATTCAGACGATCTGCCAACAAAAGACAACTGAAGAGGGGAAAGGAAGACGGAAGGAGAGAGAGGGGATGAGGACTTCATGAACACTTCCTCTGTGACAGATTATGCAACAGTTATCTGGCTGATGTTACGTACATCAGCCAAATAATTCAACAAAAGTGCTACAAAATAGCCTGCGGGCTCTGGACCGGTTGAGACAATATCATGAAGTTTATAAGGTCAAAGTCTGTTGTCTATGAACAATTCTAATAGGGAGAGGTAAACTTGTCAAAGGGTGGTGCACTTACTTTCACGTCATTAAACTAGTTATGTATTTTGGTTCAGAGAACAATTGGTGTGCATTTCCTTTTCTGGCTTCTATAGCAGCCTACACACACACACACACACACACACACACACACACACACATAAACGCTCTTCTCCTGACTGTGTTCAGGAGATTCCTGTGGGAATCCATCACACCTCATCGAGTTCCACATGGATAGCTCATCCAAACAGCCACACCATTGAATGGCCCAAACAGTCCTCTGTCCATCCGCCACCTACAAGCTGTAGGCCTAACCCCTTCTCTCCCTCTCTGCTATTTCTGAAGTAGAGAGTTATTGTAGCTCAAAACAACCAACCTAATTTGTCACACAGAAAAAAAACTCTCCTCTCAGTAGTACAGTCAAATAGATAGTTTGTTGTTGAGAATGACCACAGTTTACAAAGATCAGTAATACTCCCCTCTCAGCTTTCTGACCATAAAGTGCAGTTACTTTGACAAGTGCACTCACTTAGACAAACGAATGCACTTGTTGTATATTAATAATGTGTGTGTGTGGTGTGTGAAAAATGGATGACATAACGCCCCTACTCACAACCATAAAAATAGAATGTGATTTATATATTATTGCCGTTATTCCGTGCTGGGCTAAAGAATAGAGCTACCCATTAGAAAAAGATGGAACGCGGATATGGACGAATACAAGAAAGCCCACTACGACCTCCAACGAGACATAAAACATGTAAAAGGACAATATAGGAGGAATGTGGAATCCTATTACACCGGCTCCGACGCTCATCATATGTGGCAGGGCTTGCAGATGATAATGAATTACAAAGCGAAAACAAGCCATGAGATGCCCAGTGATGCAGAACTCCCGAATTAGCTAAATGCCTTTTATGCTTGCTTCAAGGAATACAACACCGAGTCTTGCATGAAAGCCCCTGTTTTTGGGATGACTGTGTAATCTCGCTCTCTGTGGCCGATGTGAGTAAAAATGTTAAACAGGTTAACATTCGCAAGGCAGGCGGAATACTGGGGCGCATTCTCAAAGCATGTGCAGACCAGCTGGCAAGTGTGTTCAGGGACATTTTCAATCTCCCCTTGTTCCATTCAGTAATCACAACATGTTTCAAGCTGACCACCATTGTCCCTATCCCAGGAACTCCAATGTAACCTGACTAGATTGTCAATGGCGCCGGAGGAGATGGCTGCCGTTTTACGGGCTCTTAACCAATTGTGCTATTGTGTGTGTTTTTTCGAGTTAATTGTAACTTATTTTGTACATAATGTTTCTGCCACCGTCTCTTATAACTTAAAGAGCTACTGGATATCAGGACAACGATTACTCACATCGTACTGGATGAAGGCCCACATCCCCGTCATTCTCATGAGAAAGAGACAGATATCGGGGACGTAGGTCGGGGTGCCTTGTAAGGATCTGACGGCGAGTGAGTAATCTCCCTCTACCATCAGTCCTATAGCCAACATTCAATCATTGGATAGCAAAATAGACGAGATACGATCACGAATATCCTACCCATGGGACATTAAAAACTGTAATATCTAATGTTTCACCGAGTCGTGGCTGAATGATGACACAGACAAAATACAGCTGGCGGGGTTTACACTGCATCGGCAAGATAGAACAGCTGCCTCCGGTAAGACAAGGGGTGGCGGTCTGCGTATATTTGTAAACAACAACTGGTGCACAAAATCTAATATTAAGGAAGTCTCGCGGTTTTGCTCACCACACTATTTACCAAGAGAGTTTTCATCTATATTTTTCGTAGCTGTTTATTTACCACCACAAACCATTACTGGCACTAAGTTGGCGCTCAATGAGCTGTATATGGCCACAAGCAAACAGGAAAATGCTCATCCAGAGGTGGCGCTCCTACGGAACAGCTAATCAAATGGCTAACCAGAATATTTGCATTGTCCCCTCCCTCCCCCCTCTTTTACACTGCTGATACTCTCTGGTTATTATCTATTGATAGTCACTTTAACTCTACCTACATGTACATTTTATCACAATTACCTAGACTAACCTGTGCCCCTGCACATTGACTGTGTACCGGTACCCCCTGTATATAGCCTCGCTACTGTTATTTTACTGCTGCTCTTTAATTATTTGTTAAATTAATTTACATTTGTTACTTATCTGTTTTTTACTTATTTTTCTTAACTGCATTGTTGGTTAAGGGCTTGTAAGTAAGCATTTCACTGTAAGGCCCACACCTGTTGTATTGGGCACATGTTTTATTTTTTATTTCACCTTTATTTAACCAGGTAGGCTAGTTGAGAACAAGTTCTCATTTGCAACTGCGACCTGACCAAGATAAAGCATAGCAATTCAACACACATGTGACAAATACAATTTCATTTGATTTGAAATGACTATCACCCTGTGGTACTCACAGCTGTAATTATGAAGTGCATTGAAAGGCTGGTCATGACACACATCAACACCATCATCCCAGACACTCTGGACCCCCTCCAATTCGCATACCACCCCAACAGATCCACAGATGACAGAATCGCAATTGCACTTCACACTGCCCTCTTCCACCTGGCCTATGAGGGGAAATAACTATGTGAGAATACTGTTCATAGATTACAGCTCACACACTAGGCACAGACGTAAATTGTAGTTTTTGATTTGCATTTGGTTGAGCTGTCAACTAACGTGAATTCAATGCGAAAAAATAAATCACCATGTTATTGGATTTAGGTAAAGTAATTCTAATAATGAAATGAAAAAACTATGAAATTCCCTTACGTTGATGACCTTTCTCAAATCCAATCAGTTTCATGTTGTTTCAACATCATCACATTGAATGTTTTTGAAATTATGTGGAAACAACATTTATTCAAACAGTTTTTTCGCAGTGGGCAGCGTTCAACACCACAGTCCCCTCCAAGCTTATCACCAAGCTGAGGGCCCTGGGAATGAACACATCCCTCTAACTGGACTTCCTGATTGGACGGTCCCAGAGGATGAGGGTAGGCAACAACACCTCCGCCACGCTGACCATTAACACTGGGGCCCCTCAAGGGTGTGTGCTTAGTCCCCTCCTGTACTCCCTGTTCACCCACGATTGCATTGCCACGCACGACTCCAACACCTTCATTAAGTTTGCTGACGACAGAACGGTGCTAGGCCTGATCACCAACGGCGATGAGACAGCCTACAGGGAGGAGCTGATCGTGGACTACAAGAGAAAGAGGGGAAAGTACGCCCCATCCACTGTCGTGGAGCTGGTCGAGAGCTTCAAGTTCCTTGGCATCCACATCACGAAGGACTTAACATGGTCCACAAACATGTGCATAGTCTTGAAGAAGGCACGACAGCGCCTCTTCCCCCTAAGGAGGCTGAAAATATTTGGCATGGGCCCTCGGATTATCAAAAACTTCTACAGCTGCACCATAGAGAGCATATGGACTCGTTGCATTACCGCTTGGTATGGCAAACGCACCACCTTTTTATCACAAAGTGCTACAGAGGGTGGTGCGGACAGCCAAATACGTCAATGGGGCCAAGCTCCCTGCTATTCAGGACCTCCATATCAGGCGGTGTCAAAGAAAGCCCTGAAAATTTGTCAAACATTCCAGCCACCCAAGCCATAGAGTGTTCACTCTGCTACCACCCGGCAAATGGTACCAGAGCACTGGCTCTCGGACCAACAGGCTCTGAGACAGCTTCTACCCCCAAGCCATAAGACTGATAAATAGCCATAAGACTGCTAAATAGTTACATAATTAATGGTTACCTGGCCTATCTGCGCTGATCCTATCTTGCACTAACTCTATACTTGCTCACAAGACTATCTTCACACTCACACATACAGTCGTGGCCAAAAGTTTTGAGAATGACACAAATACAAATTTTCACAAAGTCTGCTGCCTCAGTGTCTTTAGATATTTTTGTCAGATGTTACTATGGAATACTGAGGTATAATTACAAGCATTTCATAAGTGTCAAAGGCTTTTATTGACAATTACATGAAGTTGATGCAACGAGTAAAGATTTGCAGTGTTGACCCTTCTTTTTCAAAACCTCTGAAATCCGCCCTGGCATGCTGTCAATTAACTTCTGGGCCACATCCTGACTGATGGCAGCCCATTCTTGCATAATCAATGCTTGGAGTTTGTCAGCATTTGTGGGTTTTTGTTTTTCCACCGGCCTCTTGAGGATTGACCACAAGTTCTCAATGGGATTAAGGTCTGGGGACCTAAAATATCGATGTTTTGTTCCCCGAGCCACTTAATTATCACTTTTCCTTATGGCAAGGTGCTCCATCATGCTGGAAAAGGCATTGTTCGTCACCAAACTGTTCCTGGATGGTTGGGAGAAGTTGCTCTCGGAGGATGTGTTGGTACTATTCTTTATTCATGGGTGTGTTCTTAGGCAAAATTGTGAGTGAGCCCACTGCCTTGGCTGAGAAGCAACCCTACACATGAATGGTCTCAGGATGCATCACTGTTGGCATGACACAGGACTGATGGTAGCGCTCACCTTGTTTTCTCCGGACAATCTTTTTTCCGGATGCCCCAAACATTCGGAAATTGGATTCATCAGAGAAAATGACTTTACTCCAGTCCTCAGCAGTCCAATGCCTGTACCTTTTACAGAATATCAGTCTGTCACTGATGTTTTTCCTGGAGAGAAGTGGCTTTTTTGCAGCCCTTCTTGACACCAGGCCATCCTACAAAAGTCTTTGCCTCACTGTGCGTGCAGATGCACTCACACCTGCCTGCTGCCTTTCCTGAGAAAGCTCTGTACTGGTGGTGCCCCGATCCCGCAGCTGAATTAACTTTAGGAGACGGTCCTGGCGCCTGCTAGACTTTCTTGGGCGCCCTGAAGCCTTCTTCTCAACAATTGAACCGCTCTCCTTGAAGTTCTTGATGATCCGATAAATGGCTGATTTAGGTGCAATCTTACTGGCAGCAACATCCTTGCCTGTGAAGCCCTTTTTGTGCAACGCAATGATGACGGCACGTGTTTCCTTGCAGGAAACCATGGTTGACAGTGGAAGAACAATGATTCCAAGCACCACCTTCCTTTTGAAGCTTCCAGTCTGTTATTCGAGCTCAATCAGCCTGTCAGAGTGATCTCCAGCCTTGTCCTCGTCAACACTCACACCTGTGTTAACGAGAGAATCACTGATATGATGTCAACCGGTCCTTTTGTGGCAGGGCTGAAATGCTGTGGAAAAGTTTTTGGGGGATTCAGTTCATTTGCATGGAAAAGAGGGACTTTGCAATTAATTGCAATTCATCTGATCACTCTCCATAACATTCTGGAGTACATGCAAATTGCCATCATACAAACTGAGGCAGCAGACTTTGTGAAAATTAATATTTGTGTCATTGTCAAAACTTTTGGCCATGACTGTACACTACACTGACACTCTCACACAAACCCACACACATTCACATAAGCTACATACACACGCACACATATGCATACCGACAACACAAACACGCATACAGACACAACGCAAACACACATACACACACATACACTTACACTTTTACCTTCATCATTTGCTGCTGCTGCTGTTCTTCATTTTACTCTTATTAATATCTATCCTGATGCCTAGTCACTTTACCTTGCTTTTATGTACATATCTACCTCAATTTGTTTTTAAACTACTTTTCTTTTCATTATTATTTTTTAACTCTGCATCATTGGGAAGGGCTTGGAAGCAAAGTGCATGTGACATTACAAATCGATTTGATGACACACTGTACAATACTGTATACTATACTGTAAAAAAGTAAATGCTACCATAATTGGAATGAATGGATGAATGAATTACATTCAGTGAAGGGCGGAGTTTGTATTTCACAGTAGGCTATTTTACTGTAATTACAAGGGATTGATGCAAGCAGGTTGGCTGTTTGATAAAGTGTTTACACATTACAGCATATGAATATTTGGTGTTTTACATCACTTGCACTTCTTGAGATCTTAACAAATGTTTACAAACTGGCAGCAACTCCAGGGCAAAGCAGACATCGCAAAAGATTTAATCATTTAAGGTTTAAGACTTGCTACCACTCTAATCTGTCCCCTATACTGTACATTCTAAATTGATTGGGCACTATAACGACATACGAGTTAAATTGGTACTGCATTCTCACTCACAGGTGCAACAAATATAGCCTCTTACAAGGCACACCTCAAAATATGTTAATGAGACAGAAACAACATTACCATGCACCCACTAGTAGTCAAAAGGTTTTTGGTGCTTCAAAGATACAGTACGGCACTGTACTCTGTGGTGTGGAGTTACAGTACCATTAGAAATACAGCAATTTTCACCAAATGCATCATAATTTGGATAAATAAAGGTTAATAAAGGTTTCTCGTGATAATATCTAAAATGACCAGGTAAATTACAGTTTTCCATTACAGTGAAGGCTATCGTTCCTATGCATGGTGACTCCTCCTGTTATTTAATACACTAAATGTAGATGGGAAGATGGTAGAGCAAAAGCAGAGGGGGGCAGGGGGCCCTGATAGTAGTTGGTAGCCTATGTCAGTGCACTGGACAGGCACACCTTAAACACAGCCAACTGAACTTCTCCACACTAACAGAAGGCAGCAGTCCTAGTCTACAGTCCCATAACCAAACGGGAATGGAAGTCCAGTCTACATAGTAACCAAGCCAGGCAAGATTCTTGAAATAATGTGAGTTTACATAGGCTACTGAAGCTTGATATGTCTCTGTAGCTTGATGGGGAAATGAAATTGAGCAATTGAAATAAAGTTCCTGCCAAGAATGCATTTGGATTATTAACAGTGTAAAGTTACAAGAGTAGCCATCAGTAAAGACCATCAAAGGCATTTGGTGGATTTCGGATTTCCTGAGCGGGGAATATGTCTAGATATTATTTTATTGGAAAGGTATTCCATAAAGGACATTAATTAATATTTACAGTTGTATAAATCCAAGACAAGTAGATTATTATGTCAAATTTCAAATAATACTTTGTGCATAACAATAACCCAGTGCAGGCTACATTCCAAGAACAACTGCTACACAGCAAGCAATTTGCGCGCGAGACAACAGAGCATATCAGTCAGGGGTTGCGTCTGTTTCGAAGTTGACCTGATGAACTCGCGTACAGAGAAGGATATCTCTATCGCTCTCTCTCTCTCTCTCTGCCATTGAAGGCATTTCATTGGAAATACATGAAGCAAGAATGTTATAATCGCGTTATTAAATGGCACGTGATGTTTAAATTGACTAATGAGAATTAACTCTTAACGTTCAGAATATTTTACACAGTCCACTCAATCTGGTTTTGAAGAGCGCTTGCAGATCGAGACATTTAGGACCATTTTGAATTATATAACTTTATACATCACTATCTACTCTGGTCAGTGTGTCCGTTTAAAGTCATAATAGCCAACTATATCCTACACTCAGCGCCTTGGAATTTCGAGCACAACTATGTGGTCAAGAATGTCGAGGAATTTCCCACTCGTGCCAATCTGATCTAGATTTCAGAACCAAGGACAGTTCACACCTGCTCCACCTGGGAGACCGACGCGCAACGTTTCCTTACTTCCCGATTTTAACAATGCAACCAGGTAAGAAATTAACTCTGCTGTTTTAGGCTAGGCTACTCACTGTCACAGCATGCCAGTTTTATCAGAAATTCTTGTGTATCCATATAGCATTAGCTAAAGCGTTATTCACATTGTTTAATAGTGCCTTTCCTACAGGTCTATAGTAACTGTACAATACAATTTTACCTCCATATCGATGTAGGTTTTAACATTGTAGCTTTCTATGCTATATGGATAAATTATGCAGTTTATGGAAATAGCCTACAAATAGATTATTTTCCATTTGAAGAAATATGTTGAATTTAGAAGATCTATTGCATACAATATTACATGCTGGAAGAGTAGGCTTATTATTATTACAAATAAATATAATCTTGAATCAATTGTTTATAAGCACATGCACAAGTTGTCACCACTCCCACTTCATCTGTAGTCCATGCTCTATTGTTCTGCACATTATCAATCTAAAGCAAAGTTTGACAGGTCAAGAAGAATATGACACAGTATTGTCTATGTTTTAAAATGAAGTATTCCTAGATCATACTGTGCATATTACTAAATTATATCCTAGGGGCTATGTGTTGCTCACTGGTAGGCTATATAGACATTTTATCAGGAACATTTAGTCATTTAGAAAATGCTCTTATCCAGAGCGATTTACAGGAGCAATAGCCTATTGAAAAGTCACGATGATAACTTGGTCTTAGGAGCGGGGATAGGATAGATTCTATTGACAGTGCAGAGCTGGCGATGCAGGTGCTAGCCTACGAAAAGTGAAATATTCTAATCAATCAACACACCAAAAAAACTGCCTGTGCCAAACAAGCATGACCATCCTCCATGAGACATCAGATTTCTGTCCTAAGATTTAAAGCTGACTATAGCAGCATATAGTGTAGGCTACAGTAGGCCCTACCAGGCGCTATATTAATGTATTGTTAGATCACATTATGTGGTGAACAGGTACTGAGGCAACTTTTGTCTGTCCTCTCTACCTATAGCATAGGCTACTACAGTCTGTCCTCATTGTTAATTCTGCGTTGTGAAGTAAAAGTTGTCACAAATATAAATAGTAAAGTAAAGTACAGATACCCCCAAAAACGACATAAGTAGTGCTTTAAATAGTATTTTTACTTAAGGACTGTACACCACTGCATATAGGTGGCCCAAGGATTCAAACCCACAATCCTGGCATTGCAAGTGCCGTGCTCTACCAACTGAGCCATACAGGACCAGAAACAGACGCAGTTCCTCTATAGGCTAACATATTTAACTGGGAATAGAGATTAATCTAATTAAGCTCTATCCTTCTTCATGAAACACCATCAAAACCACCTTCCTTCCTGTTTTGAAGTCCACCCATTGTGTGTTGTTTCTCTGCTCACTCTACAGGACCAATAACCCCATTCATCTCATGTAGAAAGGAGTCAAAAGCCTCTTATCACCCCACAAAAAGTAGATCGTAGTTGGATGACTTTTTTGGGGATTGAGACCAAAACCCTCCTGTGAGAATTTGACACTCAGTCACTAATGCTCTATATTGTAGCATACAATGGCTATTCAGTGAAAACTTCTAGTTTGAATAGGATTCCGTTTACTGAGTGCACTTTTTCGATACATCACAAAAGAACACCAGTTGGCCTTCTGAATGTCCCCCTGTGAGAACTACTTGAAATCTGAAGTACCTATCAGAGTTAGATTCAGCTATGGAACTTTTTAAGGTCATTTTGAAGCCCATTGAGTCTTGGGCATTCTCACGCTGTAATGATGAATATTCCATAGCAACGCAGAGATGAGGGCCGGGGGAAGGTCTTGAAGTTAACATTTTTGGTTCAAGTGAGGAGAAAGGGAATTGACCAGCATGTTGTGGTGTGTGTGTCCCCGCGTGTTTGGATTGAGAGATGAAATGGATCACTGAAACACAATAGTGACTTGGAGTGATAGAAATGCGGGACATGGGTTAATCTAAATCATGATTATTTCACAGTCACAAATAGATACCACCTTTAGGTATATCTGTCTAGAATAAGACGTGTTATCCCATTATGATTACAGGTGTTATTCCCATTCATCAACACAAGGTGTCTACTGTTAGTGTTGCCTTAGGGGGTAAGTCCTTGCTACTTATGTGTTATGTGTTAAATACGTATATACATCTTAGCAAGCATTGTTTAATTGTTTATTTATTGAAATGTTAAAACAAGTTAAGAACCAAAGCCATTATTTTAAGTATTAGACTGAGCATCAATCATACTTATACCAATGACATTATATAGTACTCATTATATTCACACCAGCCATTCATACTCATACCAATGGTGATACCCATTATAATGCAAATGTTATGATAGACACAATCAGACATGTTTAATCTATGGAGGCTGTATTTGAGCAGTGCCTTGAGCAGCTGGGCTCTGTCTGAGGGCAAACAGGGCATAGGCTCCTTCTGGCTCCACCATGTGTTGTGCGATGGTGTTCAGGTCTGTTAGGGAGGGTCACTGGCTGTGCTGTCTGACATCTCACCACCTGATCAGGGTGCCACTTAACACAGCATGGGGACATCTACCAACTAACAATATTACTGTCCATATGAAAGTGCCATCATGCACCACTTACCAAGAGGACTAACTGCAAACTATTTGATCTGAAGGTCTAGCTCAGTAGAACCTATTCTAAACTCTTCTACACCAATATATTCACAAGTGTCTGCTGCCCACAGTTGATGCAAACAGAAGCTTAAATCGGGAGTCTTTGTACAGTAAAAGCCAGTGAACTGTACTGTACCAATGGATCTTAAGGACCTGTGCTTGGTTGAAACATGTGCTCAAAGCAACATTTGTACTTAGTCACTCAATAATTTGAATCCAAGGGAGAGAGGCACATTGTATTGGAGGTGGTTGACTACTGTACTGTATGTTGCTAGAGTGATCTGCGTTGGAGAGACCTACAGCTTTTCAATGCACGTGATGGGAGGCTGGTGTGGATTTGGTACTGTATGTGTGTGTTAGCTAGCTACCTGAGGGTTCAAAGTGGAGCAATTATGCACACTGTCTTCTCTTTTGAACTCCTGTTTCACTGGGAATAATTGTGCAGAGACAGCTGGGTAGGGAGGAAGCAGCTCTCTTGGCTGCCAAGTGCTATTGTGACAGTCGATTCCACCGCGAGACAGATTTAATGATGTGACCACGGCCTGATAGAAAATTCCTCAGAACTAAGAGGAGGCTGAGCAAGAGTTGACAGTTGTAGTAGCAGCTCCAACTCATGTCAAATTACTCTTGGTCCCCTTGGTTATTTGCTGTCTCCTGTTTAAGGGAAAAGTATTATGGGCTCTACTAAGTGGGAAATGTTTTCCTAATATTGCCAGAGATATCATTTGATATCTACCTACCTCCCATACTTCAAGCTTGTGTATCCCCATATCTCTCCAACACACATCTGGGGAACTTGTAGTAGGACTTTATTTGCTACCACCAGACTAAGATCCACTCTTGGATCAAAATGTTGTATAACTAAGCCTAATTAAATGTATGTGGTGATGCCATCGTGTCCGTGTTCTATATCTTTAGGATTTTTTGGGGCGACTATGACAGTCAGTCCTTAGACCATACCTTGGCCTAGTTCCTGTTGGCCCCCTTCTTGGTCTTCTTGGTTGGCCCTGATTCGTCCATTAAACTCAGGCTCTGCAAATGGAGAGTCCCTACAAAGCCCACCTGGTACAAGGGAAAGTCGAGTGGGAGGATTCGATAGCTAACATCAATTAAACAGTTTTGGGTCACCTGTTCCCCGTAGCTCCTGAGCCACGAACAACAGACTGTGGCTCAGTCCCAACAATTTCTCCTACAGTAATGCAGGGGTTTAGTTTCTGTAGAGATGGCAGATTCAGCAGCAATCATTGCACTTGTTCCTGCTCATTTGCTTCCTTGTCTGTTGCTGGGGTGTGACTGAACAATATCCCCCGGAACACTATCACGCACGCACACACACACAACAGGGGGGAGAGGCTATACGGACACTCCTGGTGTACAAAGTGATGATGTATGTCGTGCTGCTGAGAGCCGAGTGAACCGAATCACACAGACCAACTTTCTTTGGCCAAAGACTGAACTGACTAGCCTCTTTCTCACCAGGGGCCCACCCACAGGAAGAGTGACAGGACATGCTATAGGTGGCATACTATGACCACAAGTTATTACTAACTCCAGTCATGGGAGCTGAGAGATGTAGAAGTACACATTCCTTCTGTACTAACTTTATGAAGTATGTTTAACATTGCACAGTTTACTGCGATAAGGTACCTGTAGGTAGAAAACGTTTAAGATTAAGACATTTATCTAGACAAATAGTATTACATGAACTCCTCTATTATCAACATCTTGCCGTATCCTTATAGCAATGGCAAAACTGGTTGAAATTATGTATTTTCAACCAGTTTTGCAACAGCATGTACAGTATGAGTGAGATGGTTGATTGAAAACCCAGCCACACCTTCAACTAACAGCTATAGCTACTATCTCCCATCAGTGATGAGGTGGTGTGTCCAGCAGCTAATGGGACTGATTACCTCAGCTTTCCTTAACAAAGTGCTCAGATGACCAATCATAGTTTGAAATTGAATGTCGATTGTGAAATAAAAATCACAAGAAAGTAGTGTTGTCACGATGCCAGAATTTTTCCTTCGAAAAAAGGGAAGGGGTCTGAATACTGTCTGAATGTACTGTATTTTCCCATTCATTACAAAGACCCCCATTGCTTTGTTTGACAAACCCATGCAGCTCTCTCTCTCTATTTCTCTCTCTCTCCAGTCAAACAGATATTTTCAACCCCTAATATACCAGATATATGACCTCAACATGATCCGAATTTATATCAGCAAAACTCTTGTCATACTGCCCACTACCCCTCCCTGCCCACCCACCACCATCCTCTTTTTTTGCCCACCATGTTTCCATGGCAACCCCAGTTAGCGAAGAAGAGAGCCCTTCCAAGTGTGAGAATATCTCTGATTATACTTCTTGTATGGTATGGTGGTGGTATGGTTCACACTCCATGATGCTATACTGTAAATATTGAATAGGTTTTTCAGTATGGATTTGTCTTCGATTAGAATAACTTGAAGTATGCTATAACCACTGTCCAAGGACAGAGCTCCTTTATACAGTATTCATTCACTTCTACCTTCCATTCAAAAAGTGATCCCACTGTGGTTTTCCACACTGTTTCTCCTTGCATGTGGTCCTTGGAGATTGTTCTTCACTGAACTAGCTCCCAGTACACACACAAAAAATGGTGCTTAATAGTACCAAATCGGGGTTCTTTAGCTTGTAACCGTAGCGGAACTCTTTTTTGGTGCTACTGTAAATAGAACCCTTTCTTGAAGGTAAAAAAAAAAACATGCTCATGAGGTTCTAAATGGAACCTGTATGGTGCTATAAATAACCTTTCCTAAGGTTCTATAAAGAAGCATTAAAAAAGGTTATATTTAGCACAGAAAAGGTTATAGCCTTAAAACCCACTTTTTGTGGGTCTTGAAACTTCCCATTAGCACTGCATGAAATGGTCACTTTTGCACTTGTTTTTAAGGACACACCTCAAATATTGACACCACTCCCACCTCAGTTCAAGCAAGCTGATGTTAGACAGGTAAATTGACAAACCTCGTGTTATGACTGGAGAATGCCAGTGAGACAGTTTTTACATGACAAAATAGAAAACTAACGTGAATTTGACTCTTGTGCTTCCTTAGCGCCAGCCAAAAATAGAGCCCATTATCTCTGTTGTAACTTTCTTTCTCCTCAAGTCAGTGTTCACTGTTTATATTCTTAGTGATGCAATTAGATAGAACAACTCGTGTCAAGTGCTGGACGCACTCGACAGAAGCAGAGGGCAACACATGATACAGTATATTCACTCAATAAATGTATTATGTACCCATGTGCATGTGCTGTGTATGTACTGTGAAGTCAGTCAAGTGAAAACAGAGGAAGTATGTATATACCGTAGATGTACAGTATGTGAGTGGGTGCAAGTGGGTGAGTGTTTCATGTTTCAGAGAAGACAAATGTGTCATAAGATTAAATGTATCTTATCAAATCATCAAATCAAGCTTTATTTATACTGCACATTTCAGACATGGAATGCAACACAATGTGCTTCATAGGAAAAAATATATAAAAAACAATGAAAAGAAAAGCAGAAATATTTACTACACAACAAACATAAGATAAAAACAAAAGAATGACAAAAACTGAACAACTAAAAAGCACCCTAAGAAAAGCTAAAAATATTCATTTTAAGATCCTCCAGGTTCTCTGGCAGGCTATTCCAGAGGCTGGGGGCATAATAACTAAAGGCTGCCTCTTCATGCTTCTTGATCCTAGGTTTTGGGATAGTTAAAAGGCCAGTGCCAGAGGACCTGAGGGACATACTGTGTACATAACTTAAAAGCATGTCTGACATGTATTGGTGTGCACAATCGTGGATTGGTTTAAAAACCAATAGAAGAATGTTGGTACCCGTGCTGCAGCATTCTGTATGTTTTGCAGTTGACCAATGGCTTTCTTGGGTAGAACAGACAGGAGAGCATTACAGTAGTCAAGCCTGCTTGTAATAAAAGCATGGATGAGTCTCTCTGTCCTAGCCTGAGAGAGAAACTGCGCACTTTGGCAATGTTCCTCAGGTGGTAAAAAAAACTATTTTGGTCACATTCCTAATGTGTGATTCGAAATTTTGTTCTGAATCTAAAACTCACACCTAGGTTTTTTACCTGGTGTTTTATCTTTATTGCCCATTAATTAATATGTGTGGCCAGATTTGCGCTCTGTGCTTCGGCACCAACAAAAAGTACCTTGTTGAGAGCTGTTTGGCATCTCAGTTGGCTCTAAGATAATCTCCCACTTTAACTAAGGCTGCCTTCTTCAGATATGCTATTAAAAACTGTTTTGAAGAAGGTGGTGGGGATAGGATGAAGAAGGCCGGTAGAAGTCTTAAGTTGTAATATCACTTTCCTGAGCATGTCTGTGTCAACCCTGGAAAATAAATCCATAGTGCCTTTGTGTGGTAGGCTAGGGAACAAATCATCAAACTTCTCATCAGGTTTTGCTTGACTGATACCCAGCCTAATGTTGATTATCTTATCTCTTAAATATGCCGCAAAGTCATCACATTTAGATGTGGAGGGAAGTTCAAATAGGTTTGAAAGGGTAGGATTTATCAGGCCATCAATGGTCGAGAAGAGCACTCTCAAATTTTTCTGATTAATAGTGATCAAGTTAGAAAAATGAGCCTGTCTGGCATTTCTAATTGCCTTGTTATATATGCCAAGTTGCTCTCTCAGAATATCATAACAGGCCTGCAACTTTGAATTTCTCCACTTCCGCTCTGTCTTTCTGTAATTTCTCTTTAATTGATTAATTTCCTCACTCATCCAAGGGTCTCTGTTTGGATTTGGCCTTTTTCAACTTTAATGGAGCTATGGCATCAATGGTTGCCCTTAATTTTCTATTAAAGTTATCAACTAAATCATCACAAGAGGAAGGCAGAATAGGTGGTGGAGAATTGTTCATACATTCAATAAAATCTGTAGCAACTTCAGAGGTAGGATAGTGTTTCTTAATAATGTGTTCAGTATTACCCTGTGCTATGGGCAACAAGGTAGTAAAAAATACAGTGGTGATCAGATAAAGCAACATCAACAATAGAGGATATGTCAATAGAAAGCCCCTTGGTAATAAACAGGTCCAGAGTATGGCCGTGGTTATGGGTGGGCCCAGTAACATGTTGGGAAAAGTCCATAGAGCTCAAAAGATTCATACATTTAACGGCCTTTTAGTCAGTCTCTTTCTCAGCATGAATATTAAAATCGGCCAACACAATGATTTTATCATTGTTCTCAAGGACATAATTCAGATAAATCAATAAATAAAGTGGGGCAGGCCTTTGGTGGCCTATACAGGGTTATGTCCAGCACTGGATGCTGACATTTAAACAGTGCAGCATGATGCTCAAAAGACCAAAAGTTGAACGTGGAGTTAAAGTAACATAAATTAGGTTACTCACAACAACCATAGTGCCATTTCAATAGGAGTTGCTTATGCTTTCCAAGCTCTGTGTTGCTTACATGCTGACCACACCTCTCGTGTTACGTGCACAAGCATTGCAAAATACATTTACACATACAGTTGATTCGGAAGTTTACATACACCTTAGCCGAATACATTTAAACTCAGTTTTTCACAATTCCTGACATTTAATCCTAGTAAAAATGTCGTGTCTTAGGTCAGTTAGGATCACCACTTTATTTTAAGAATGTGAAATGTCAGAATAATAGTAGAGAGAATTATTTATTTCAGATTTTATTTCTTTCATCACATTCCCAGTGGGTCAGAAGTTTACATACACTCAATTAGTATTTGGTAGCACTGCCTTTAAATTGTTAAACTTGGGTCAAAAGTTTCAGGTAGCCTTCCACAAGCATCCCACAATAAGTTGGGTGAATTTTAGCCCATTTCTCCTGACAGAGCTGGTGTAACTGACTCAGGTTTGTAGGCCTCCTTGCTCGCACACATTTTTCAGTTCTGCCCACAAATTTTCCATAGGATTGAGGTCAGGGTTTTGTGATGGCCACTCCAATACCTTGACTTTGTTGTCCTTAAGCCATTTTGCCACAACTTTGGAAGTATGCTTGGGGTCATTGTCCATTTGCGACCAAGCTTTAACTTCCTGATGATGTCTTGAGATGTTGCTTCAATATATCCACATACTTTTCCTACCTCATGATGCCATCTATTTTGTGAAGTGCACCAGTCCCTCCTGCAGCAAAGCACCCCCACAACATGATGCTGCCACCCCCGTGCTTCACGGTTGGGATGGTGTTCTTCGGCTTGCAAGCCGAAGAACTCTTTTTCCTCCAAACATAACGATGGTCATTATGGCCAAAAAGTTATATTTCTGTTTCATCAGAGCAGAGGACATTTCTCAAAAAATTACGATCTTTGTCCCCATGTGCAGTTGCAAACCGTAGTCTGCCTTGTTTATGGCCGTTTTGGAGCAGTGGCTTCTTCCTTGCTGAGCGGCCTTTCAGGTTATGTCGATATAGGACTCGTTTTTACTGTCGATACACATACTTTTGTACCTGTTTCCTCCAGCATCTTCACAAGGTCCTTTGCTGTTGTTCTGGGATTGATTTGCACTTTTTGCACCAAAGTCCGTTCATCTCTAGGAGACAGAACATGTCTCCTTCCTGAGCGGTATGACAAATGAAATTTGTCACAGAAAGAGATTCCTGTCGTTGCAAAGTTTCTTCAGGTACTTGTTCAGGGCAAATAGTCGGCTGAAATGTTACGGACACCTTTGATAGCACGAGAGGGGGCAAGAGATAATTATTATATTTCCTGTGCTAGTGTAAAATGATCGCCTAAAATGAAGTTCGTTAAAACCTACGTGAGTGATGATGGTGTCAATTGAGTAGTTGGCCAGAACCGTGGGCAGAAGGGAGTTGATGTCATGGACAGGGGCTCCTGGGTGACAGTGGACCTTGGTCGGTCCACAGATCGTAGGAAGGCCAAAATCTCTCACCATAGGGCTGCCTACATTGATGGTGGTCGTGATGGAATCCAATGGGTAAGCGACCTGCTGAGCTGTGGTGGCCGTTGGAGAGGATGCCACTGGGCGGCCTGTTGGTATACACCCAGGATCCATGCTGACTACCGGGGCTGGTAGGTCCGTCTCAAGCGGGGCAAAGCTGTTTGATAGCTGGATTGGATCTTCTCGGATAGATGAAGGGTGGCCAGACTTCCTCCCCAATCTCCTACACCTTGCGTGTGTCCAGTGTCCCATCTTATGTCTCATGGAGTTTACTGTAAGATCTCATGGAGTTTTCATGTTAGATTGTAGTATAAGGCGTCAATATAAAGATTAGCCAAACAACCTCTCTTAGAAGATTAATATTTCATATCCAACTGCTAGCTTCCCATAGAACAAGTCATACAAAGGATAGTTCAAAAGACCACCTGGGAACGTACATGAATACCAATAACCTTTTCCGAGGTCAAGTATTCCATAGAGTGGTTATGTCCGCTCCTGGTGAGGGACTATTCTGAACAATGTCCACAGGGGTTGCAGCCTGATTCAAAGGGGAACAGGCAGGGGACAAAGGGAAAGTCTGGTGCCCTGGGGGGACCCTGGTGGAGTGCTTGGAGTCTCGGGAGTAGCTGACAGTGGGGCTGCCTGTCTCAAACCATGCCCATGAGATAGTGGGTGACGGAAAGGTAATGCTGCTTAGAGGGCAGTGAGTGGGGGGTATGGGATTGGGCTGAAGGTACAAAACCTTGCTAACACTTGTTGCTGCCTAAGGGCTGGGACATTCTCTGCAACATCACCATAGAGTGGTTTCAGTCTATTATGATGGATAACTTTTGGGGTAGTTTGAGGTGATTTCAAAACCAGTACCCTGCATGTTACACCAGGCTGTTCATCTGTGTAGAATAGATGTATGATTTTGGATGGGCTCTTCCAGCATAGGGATAGTTTGCAGTGCAGCTTGGCTGGATCGGTCATGAAAACCAGATCACCAACTTCATATGGTTTGAAAACAGTTCCCTTGACGTATTGCTCCTTCTGTTTTTTCCCCCAAGCCATCTGTAACTGGGAGTTGGCATCAGCAAAGGCCAAAAGTAGTCTGGATGTTACAGAGGAGGAGTACTGTGATGGGGACTTTGAGGAGATGTCAGACGGGCTGGGCGGCGTGACAACTCAGTGGCATTGGCATGTTTCTTCCTTCCCTGTGTTGGACCACGTAGTTGTAAACATTGAGTTCCAGTGCCCATTGTGCTCTCCGCCCTGTAGGGTCATTGTCCAGTGGGATCATCCTGAGCCACATGTGTGGTATGTGATCAGTTACGACCTTGAACTGATTGCCTCCCAGATAGTGTATGAAATATCAGATGGACCACACTATAGCGTAGAGTTCCTTGTCATATGTGGACCAGTTTCTCTCAGATTGTTTGAACATGTGACTAGCATAGGCGATCACTGATTCTCTGCCATTCTGCACTTGACTGAGAACAGCACCAACTGCCATCTTGGATGCATCACAGTGAATGAGGAAGGGCTTGGGAAAAGTCAGGGAATGACACGATAGGTGGCACAGAGGGTCTGTCTCAAGTATTTGAATGCCTCATCTGCCTCCCTTGACTACTCAAAAGGAACGTCCTTGAGTGTGAGCTTGTGCAGTGGGGCTGCGATTTGGGCAAAGTTCCAAACCTCATGTAGTAAGTGCACAAACCCATCAAATACCCTGATTCAGTGGGAAAGGATGGGAGAGGTACATTCTAGACACAACATGACCTAGAATGCTCACTTGGCTCTGAGCAAAGGTGCGTTTTGACGGCTTCAGTTTCAAACCTGCTGACCTGAATCTCTAGAAAACCTGTGTTTTTTACAGTTCCTGCTGAACACAATGACGTCATCCAGGTAAATGAGGCAGTGGTTCCAGTGACAACCACAGAAGACAAGTTCCATTAGGCGTTGTAACGCCGGCGGTGTGTTGGACAAGCCCATCGGCATGACTTTAAACTGGTAGAGCCCACTTCCTGTGTTAAAGGCTGTCTTGTCCCTGTCTGTAGAAGCCATTGGAACCTGCCAGTAACCACTGGATAGGTCAACCGTACTGAACAGACGTGTTTCCGAGCGGCTCAAGAGTGTCATCACTCCAGTAGGTGTTGGTGGGAATTGCACACAACATGGACTTCAGGCTGAACTGTCTCTTTGCCGATTGTCATGGAAATGCTAAGGGTGCTTAATGTGTCTAAATAGTCCCCTGTCATAGACTTAACAGTGACAACATTTTTAGTTAATGGTTTAATTCTCAGTGTGGAGATAGACATACGGAGTTCCTCACTGATGAGAGATGGCTGACACCGTGTCTAAAAATACATGTGTCTCATGGGCTTCGAGTATTTACATTTACATTTAAGTCATTTAGCAGACGCTCTTATCCAGAGCGACTTACAAATCGGTGCATTCACCTTATGATATCCAGTGGAACAACCACTTTACAATGGTGCATCTAAATGATGTGTTAGATTTACCCTGACTGAAAGATTTACCCTGACTGAAAGCTGAAGGCAGAATTTGGGCCTTGTTTGAGGGATGAGCTGGCACTTGACCCACAGTACCAACTAGTACTCATTTCCCTGGTCTTGAGTGTGTGAATTATCAAACGGATGCCCTCATTTTTGGGCCATCTCCTATTGTTGTTCTTGTAGTCGTCGTGACTATGTGTCCCTATCCCTGTCTGTAGATACATACTGATGGGTGTGTCCAGGGCTTGGAGGTCTGTTGTAGCCAGAGCTGCTGTAGCCCTGTTCATGACGTCCGACATTGTTACGTCTGTAGAGCGCTGTCTGTAGTCTTGGGAAGGTTTACCATAGCCATCATGCTGTCCACCATAGCTATCACGTTGCCCTTACGGTTGGTGTGAGTAACGTTGCTCTGTGTACCTAAGGCAGCTAGATGAGCGTTTCCTCTGATGAGACGAGCTGTAGTCTGGAGTAGGTGAGCTAGGGTCGACTGGGACGGCCTCTTGAATCCTGTTGTGTGTCATCCTGCCTCTGTTGTTGCATTGACAAAACCAGTTTCATCACCTGTTGTTCTTCACGTAGTCCTGAAAAATCACTTTGCAGTGCTTTGATGTCGGTTGTAAGGGCCTCTATTATTTTGATTAGCCGTTCATCACATGAAGCGGTGGGTGTGGTTTCACCATGTGAAGCCTGGCAGGAGGGGTTAGATGTGACAGGCATGTTAACCATTAGACTTGTGGAGCTAAAAGTAATTTCATCCTGTACTCTCTGGCTAGCAATTACAAGTGTCTGTTCCAGAGTAGCAGCCCCATGTTCATGGCACTTAGCCTGAGCACCAGATCCAATCCAGCTACAAAATGTCTAAAATGTTCCATTTGGATGGCAGCATCATTGTAGCCTGGAAAAGCTTCCTGAGTTAGACTTGTGATTTCAGCTGCATAAACGTCTAATGTTTCTCATGGGAGTCTGGGCCTAGCATTAACTCTGAAAAAGAGCTAAGTATTTCTTTCCACCGAAAACATCACTCAACTTTCCAATAGTTTTCCAATATAAAATTGAGTTGCTTGTAGCAGAGAAATCCAGTTTGGTTGGAAGGATTGTGGCTAAATCATTGTCTGTTGTGTCAGCACAAGCTTTGACAGCTAATTCCCCCCAAAAAATCCTTAGAGTAAAACTCTCCTTGTCCTTTCCATCACCATGAAATGGTTGGAGCAGATCCACTTTATAATATATCACTTTGTTAACAGCAGCAAGCTCTCGCATTTCCTCTTGCCTCTCCTATCCTCCTCCGAGTCTGACATTCTTGAATTATTGATATATCTTGAATCAGATATCACATTTAATTCCACTCACATATTAGTTGTTTAGTCCGTTTGTTATTCCACTCACTTGTAATTGTATAGTCCATTCGTAAGTCTGTTTGGTTGCTGTCACGCCCTGACTGTAGAGCCTTTTTGGGTGGGCATTCTAGATTATGTATATCTATGTTTTTTATTTCTATGTTGGCCTGATATGGTTCCCAATCAGAGGCAGTTGTCTTTCGTTGTCTCTGATTGGGGATCATATTTAGGCAGCCTTTTCCCACTGGATTTTTGTGGGATCTTGTTTTTGTATAGCTGCTTTGAAGCCTGCAGAACTTTACGTTCATTTTGTTTGTATTTTGTTGTTTTGACGGTGTTCATTTAATAAAGGAAAACATTTTCGCCTACCATGCTGCACCTTGGTCTCATCCTTCAGACGGACGTAACAGAAGATCCCACCAAAAACGGTCCAAGCAGCGTGGCCAGGAGGAGTGGACATGGGAGGACATCCTGGACGGCAAAGGATCCTGGACGTGGGAGGAGATCCAGGCAGGATGGGATTGCCTCCCATGGGAACAGGTGGAAGCAGCGAGGGAGGAACGGCGACGAGATCGGGAGTCACGGCAACGACAGAAGCCCGAGAGGCAGCTCCCCCAAAAATGGGGGGGGGGGGGCACACGGGGTGATTGGCGGAGTCAGGGTTTAGACCTGAGCCAACTCCCCGTGCTTACCGTGGGGATCGTGTGACCAGTCAGGCACCGGGTTATGCGTGATGCGCACTGTATCTCCAGTGCGCATTCATAGCCCGGTGCGCTCTGTGCCTGCACCCCGCATTTGCCGTGCTAGAGTGGGCATTCAGCCAGGACGGATTGCGCCGGCTCAGGGCACCTGGTCTTCGGTGCATCTCTTCGGCCCAGGATATCCTGCGCCAGCTCTACGCACGGTATCCCTAGTTTGCCAGCACAACCCAGTGCGGCCTGTGCCAGCTCCCCGCACTTGCCGTGCGACAGGGGGTATTCAGCCAGGATGCATTGTGCCAGCTCTACGCTCCAGACCTCCAGTCCACCTCCACGGCCCAGGGTATCCCACGTCGGTTCTATGCACTATGCCTCCAGTGCGCCTTCACAACCCAGTGCGTCCTGTGCCAGCTCTCCACACTTACCAAGCTAAAGTGGGTATCCAACCAGGATGTGTTGTGCCTGTTCCACGCACCCAGCCTCCAGTGACGATCCATGGCACGAAGCCTCCAGTGACGATCCATGGCCCGGAGCCTCCAGTGATGATCCATGGCCCGGAGCCTCCAGTGATAATCCATGGCACGAAGCCTCCAGCGATGATCCATGGCCCGGAGCCTGTAGCGATGATCCATGGCACGGAGCCTGCAGAGAGGGTCCCCGGTCTGGAGCCTGCAGCGAGGGTCCCTGGTCCGGAGCTTTCGGCAACGACCCCCGAAAGGGAGTCGCCACCGAGGATGGCGGATCCGCGAGCAGAGCGGTGTCTACGTCCCGCACCGGAGCCGCCACCGAGGCTAGATGCCCACCCGGACCCTCCCCTATTGAGTCAGGTTTTGCGGCCGGAGTCCGCACCTTTGGGGGGGGCACTGTCACGCCCTGACCGTAGAGATCCTTTTTATTTCTCTATTTGGTTAGGTCAGGGTGTGATTTGGGTGGGCATTCTAGATTATGTATATCTATTTTTTTTTTCTATGTTGGCCTGATATGGTTCCCAATCAGAGGCAGCTGTCTTTTGTTGTCTCTGATTGGGGATCATATTTAGGCAGCCTTTTCCCACTGGGTTTTTGTGGGATCTTGTTTTTGTATAGCTGCTTTGAAGCCTGCAGAACTTTACGTTTGTTTCTTTTGTATTTTGTTGTTTTGACGGTGTTCATTTAATAAAGGAAAAAAATGTTGCCTACCACGCTGCACCTTGGTCTCATCCTTCAGATGGACGTAACAGTTGCATAGTTTGAATTTATTTGTATTTTTACAGGGACAGTGCACATTAATCAACGTTTTAGTAAAAGTTACGGGTTTTAGCCAGCCGGCTAATTTTCAACCGCAGTTCTGGGTCTTGAATAGTAAGCTTCACAGCAGAGGCTCATTCATTCACAGTTTGCATGCTAGCTAGTTCAGTGCTGTGGTCGGTAGCGCCGTCATGCAAAACAGCATATAAAGTCTGTAATTCCTAACAGACACTGAAAAGTTCTGTTCCCCAGCCTCTGTCACCTATTACGTAAGGTGTGGATATGAAGATGAGCCTAATAGCTTCTCACTTAGATGATTAATATTTAATATCCAACTGCTAGCTTTACATAGAACAAGTAATACATCAAAGGCTAGTTCAAAAGACCACCTGGGAACATGCATGAACCCCAATGATCTTTTCCCAGGTCAAGTATTCCATAGTGATTACGCCCTCTCATGGCGAGGAGACATTAACAGTACATCACTTTCTACACTAGTATGAAACATGTGCTGCCCTTTTTTTCATGTTCAAATACAGTCAATAAACTTGCCAAGGTGTAAAATGCTAACTTTAGGAATGTGATATCTATCAACAAGTGACACGTGACATGCACACAGATGATAGATTGGACTGCCCAGAATTTGACTTTCTATCATGTTTCAATGAAGAGCACAAACACATGGAAAGGTTAACATACTCAGGGAGCATTATAATTGACAGATTACAAGTTGTGCATCCAAAATGGCACCATATTCCCTACCTAGTGCACTTATTTTGCCACGAGCCATATGGGTCCTGTTCAAAAGTAGTGCACTATAGGGAATATGGTTCCATTTAGGATGCAGACAAGACTATCAGGCTAACAGGAACCACATGAACAAGTGGTCCTTTAACTGAAGCATTGTTATTTATTATTTTTTTAAATTTTGCTCAAAATGGTAGAAAGAGGAAGGGTGGGAGAGAAACTCAGAGATAGAGTCTGTGTGGCTGTGGGAGAGAGAGAAAGACAGAGAAAAAGATATTCGGAAAAAATGGGAGAATATAGGTATTTAAATGTCTAGAGGGCAGTAGATTGGGGTGCTGGGAAATCCAGGCAGAGGAGTGAAACGTGACCAGTCACCTCGATTCGGTCTTATGTAGCAACATTTGAAATTGTGTTTTTTACATTGGATAAAAGTAGAGAATCAGAGCTAAAAATTGTATATCATACACTGCAGTTGAGGAACAATTGGAAAGTAATTATGCTTTGAAAGTTGAGGAACTTGTAACCTCACTTTTGAGAAAATGGCCCTTGAATGTTTTGGTACACCTACTGGAGAGATCTTCTTTGTCTACACCTATTCAGCAGCGTTTACACCCTCTTAAGCCTTAGCCCCACCCATCTCTTTAAGGATTCACATGTGAGGCCATGTGCTAAACAGAATGAGTAAGATTGTTTACTACACTATCAAAGATTTCAAAACTAAACATTGTGAAAGTACTAGCCTACAATAAGGAAAAACTCCAGGTTAAAATACACTTTATCTAGCCCTTGGCCTATATCCTAATCTGACTTTGGTGCAGGTCATGTTGTTCTTCACATTACCATCTCTGGTAAACACACAAATAAAATATTTATTTGTCACAGTGAAATGGTTACTTCTATATTTGCATAGTAGCAATATAAAAAATAGAAAGTGTCAGGATAAAAATATTGTATAAATATTTTATAATTATTAGATGATGCTTACCAAGACACTAGGGGTGTGCCGAGTAGTCGGACAAAACAAGTATAATAACGGATATGGGAAATTTTCTGGATACAATTATGATCCGAGTATTTTTTCGGGTGCCAGCAAGCATGTTTCTCATGTGTTAGTCAGAGAGTTTCTGAACCATACTGTACCGTCTTTGAGTCACTCTTTTGCGTGGTCTAAATAACTCAACTGGCTTGATACTTGATACTGCTGCTGTTGATACTGCTGCTCTGATTGGATAGAGTGAAGATCTATTTCTCCTCATAATTTCAGGATCACTTTTCTTTGCATGTTTTCGGTCTGATCGTTTAGAATGTTGCTGCCTGCTACTATGATAGATCACATTGTGAGGACATTTGCTATCAAGCTATCAATGTGCTTAATATCTAACAAGTTGGGCAAGGGTAGGGCAAAAACCTAAAATGCTAATGCGCATTCTGACTGATTGACAGCAAACTTGGCTGCCTGCAACAAAATGAGGACAGACAGACACACAGACACACATACGCACTGACGCCTCCGCGCGCTGCTCCTAATCGGCATCTTTTTTTGCAGTGAGAACGTGCAGGGAGGTAAATTACCAACAACTATTTAGGCATATTTAAACACTTCAGTTTTTTCCGATCACGTGTATCATCCTATCCAATTGTCACGTGTCAATTTACAGATACGATTACGAATATGAGTATGGCCATATCAGCACACCCCTACCAGACACACTTGTCTAAATTGATGGGACGTGAAAGAAATGTGATAACCACCCCCCCAGCCACATTTAGCTAAGTGGATGGGTCACTATTGTCTAGACACATACACATGTTCATGAAATACAATATATGGCCGTAATCACCCACAGACACACCTGGCTAACTTGATGGGTCATGTAATCATCTGGCAAAGTGAGTCTTTTCTTAAGACGTGTAGCTAGCTAGTTAGCTAGCTAAACAATGAACCATAATCCCAACCCATACTACTAGCAATACAAAACTGATTGTCATAGCTAGCCACCATGCATGAAATGCTCTAGTATGAAGCTAACAAACTAGGTTCAATGTTAGCTAGCTAGCTAACAGTACACTTTAACTTGCAATGAAAATGACTTTCTGACAAAATTAGGAACTTATAATTACCCGTGTACATAGATGAATGCTTTACGGCAGACTGGAACCTCTTTAACTCCGTTTTGTTTGTACAGCTTGTTTGGCCTGCGTTGTGTCAAGTCACTCCGGTTCACACTGACTGTGTGCAGAAAATAGTCCATCAAAACTTTTTCCCACTAATCTTTGTCGATAGTGCCTGCTAAACTCAGGGCAGCAATGATGTTGAGAGGAGTAGCAACACTTTTGCAGTTCTCCATGGCTAACATTATATCTTTAAAAAAAGTAGTGGTAGCAAGGATTATCTACACATACTGCGGAGCTCACGTTATAGACAGAAGCATGCTAAGTGGCAGACCAATCGGAACTCATCTCTCGGCACGTTCAGCCCATCCATTATCTCAGCCAATCATGGCTAGCGGGAAGGTTCCTGTCTTTTTTCATGGGTAAACCAACTAAGCTCGTAATTTAACAATTTTATTTGTATTTACAGATGGCATCCTCATTTTTTATTAAGGCAGATGAAAGTTTGCATGTTTCAGAAGGCATTTCTGCCAAAAATCATATTTTGATAAATAAATTACATTCAAATTCCTCTTCTGTGAAGTAGTGATGTGCGACATACGCCTAGCTTCCTGAAACGGGTAACAAATACACACACACACAGTGGCTTGCTGAGGATGGGCGACATACTCACTCATCTGTTGAGATGGCTGACAGTCTGGTTATGTGGCACAAGATAAGTTGTTGGGGTGAAGTGCATCTTGAGGAATGTGACGAGAGTCACAACCACCTGCAGCCAGTCTTTAAGATAGAGTGCTCTTATAGAAGCGCTATAAATCAACATGTAGAGGTTGTTCAAAGATGGATGGGAAAAAGGAAGTCATCTATTCCCTTTACACCTTAAAGGGATACTTTGGGATTTTGGCAACGAGGCCATGAAGTTAGAGGTAGTTTCGAAAGCCAATGCTAACTAGCGTTAGCGCAATGTCTGGAAGTCTATAATACCCATAGACGTCCAGCCATAGCGTAAGCGCAACTAACTCTAACTTCTGACTCTGGGGAAGTAGATAAAGAGCCTTGTTGACAAAATTGTGAAGTTTCCCTTTAAACTGGACTGGAAGTAGTGAGGAAAGTCTGGATTTTCACACCTTCCTACCATGAGTAGGAGCAAATGGCGTCTGTGAACATCAATTTGGATTGTTTGGAATAAATTCCAAGCTTTTATTTTGGAGGGGGCAAAAATGCTCTTTGAATTACAAATTTGTATCAGTCACTTTTATAACTAAAGTACCATAACATTACTGGAATTGTAACATGAACAATGATATATGATTAATTTTCCTCTTTTCCACTTGCAGTGACTAACCAAGATATCATGTGTCAAGAGTGGGCTCTAGAGTGATCCACCTCGCCCATCCTCAGCCCCTGTAAGACCCTTCTGTGTCCCACTTCTACACCCACCTACCCACGACCCACTACACTGACCCCAGCTACCCGACCTGACCATGCCCACCACCGGCCTCCTCTGCCCTGGGATCTGGGCCAAGGCTGCCCCTTGGTGGTCCCTTCATCTGCTCCTCTTTGACCTGCTTATCTCTGAGGCCATGGCCAGCCCTAACAACAGATTCCCCCCTTCCACCAAGAGGGAGATCACCATCGACGGGGACCTGGTGATCGGCGGACTGTTCCCGGTGCACGAGAAGGGTGAGGGGGTGGAGGACTGTGGGAAGATCAACGAACAGAGAGGGATCCAGAGACTGGAGGCGATGCTTTTAGCGCTGGATGAGATCAACGCAGACGAGAGGCTGCTGCCGGGCCTCAGGCTGGGAGCCCACATTCTGGACACCTGCTCTAAGGACACCTACGCTCTGGAGCAGAGCCTGGAGTTTGTACGAGCCTCCCTCACTAAGGTGCACGAGCCGGGGTTCATCTGTCCAGACGGATCCAACCCCATCCAGGATGACGTCCCTCTGGCCATTTCTGGAGTCATCGGGGGCTCCTACAGTGACGTTTCCATCCAGGTACGTTTCTCATAGAAATCCATTCATTAACTGGTTATGACTGTGTCCAGTTATTTCTATACAGTCTATGGTCCATACAGGTACCTTTGCACCTCGTCATCTCACACCCCACCCATAGGAGTCTAAGCCCCCACCGCTCCATGTGTAATAAAAATAAAATAAAATACTATGAATGAATCCTCATACAATGTGATATTTGATTATGTCTAATATATTACACATGACAAACAGTTGAGAGTAAGGTAGGCTACCATTACCCACCAGCAAATAGGACAACTTAGTTTTGGTCAGTTTCTTTCACTCATCGCAGGTTCCAAAACGAGCCTTGGTGGATGCAGCTATGCAGTCTTTCTAGCTATTAGCCATTTGTATTTTTTTCTGTGCCTATGCTTGCATATACCTGCTGGTAGAAAGATGTGAGACGTGCTGGTAGAGACGTGCTGTTAACGTGATATCAGTATTCAGGTTTAACGAGCGGCAGAAAGAGATAGAGCTAAGATGGAGGGAGATGAAATTCAGTTCTCGGCTTTAGCTGACGATTCAAATCTCTCTGTAACTAATTGGTCCCAGCTGAGATTATGTCCTATTCCTGTTTCATGGGTTAGTACTCCAAATACTGTGTTTGTGTGTGTTTGTGTGTACATGTGTGTGTGTGTGTGTGTTTGTTTATGAGTGGGTTGCTATGTCTGTAAGTGTCTACACTATGTCTTTAAGATGGCGTCATGTTGGATAGGAAGTGTAATCTACAGGGGGAAAAAAACACTTAAAAAAAGGAGAAGACAACAGTTACCAGAAATGGGTTGCATCCCATCCCCACCTACCTCCACTTGCCTCTAGTTCCAGTTCTGTACATTTCGTTTGGCTTTGGTCGGGCTGGAATAATTATCCGCCTGGGAGGCTTGCAGTAGCTGCCCACATTAGCTGTTTGAAGCTCTGCTCCTCTACGACGTTTGTTCACAGAGACCTCTTTCACTTTGTCAGTGCGATAACTTCCGTACGCCACACGGAGAACTCTGTCCTTTCTTGAAACCTATGAAGAGAGGCCCCTACGTCTAATACATAGCTACTTAATTAACACGTTCTCCACTCCCAGGGCTAACTGTAATTACCCATGATGCACTAGGCGTAAAGGAGAGGAGGCCTGTGTGAATAATTTAATAATTCAGAGACAGGACATTACACTGGGAGGGATGTTGTTAGGTAAGGATCATGTGAACGATGGACCTGATAGAGAAGTGTACAGTGTACAGTGTGCGTGTGCGTGTGCGTGTGTGCGTGTGCGTGTGCGCGTGTGCGTGTGTGTGTGTGTGTGTGTGTGTGTGTGTGTGTGTGTGTGTGTGTGTGTGTGTGTGTGCATATTGCTGATGATGAAGTGATCACACAGACAGAACATGTCATCATGGAGTGTTACAGCATGTCTGCTTCAGAATCCATTAGCACCATGCTAGTCAAGACATGTAAGGATGTGAATAAGATCAGAATATGATCACACATCATATGACCTGTGACTTTACTATGCCTTTGTTAAGTGCCAATCATTGGTGAAATATAGTTTGCATCTCAAATGGTACCCTTTTCCCAATGTAGTGCACTACCTTTGACCAGGGGCCATAGGGGACACAGACATAGTTCACATTGATGCGTCAATTCTGGAATGATTTATCAAGTGCAGTATTCACTTTTGCCATGCTTCCTAGCAAATGAGTTAAAGCGTTCAAAATGATGAAGGAACAGAATACACATGTTATAGCAACTCGGTGTTATAACAAATCACTTGATTAGATGGCTCTCTCTGTCAGATGTGAGGCACAGTAGCTTGTGGATGCTTGATGATTAAGCTTCTGCTCATTAAGTCATGAAGTTAAATTGTATTGTACAGTTTATGCTTGACGAAGACTGAGGATATTGAGTCAATCAATAGTTGATCAATGAGATTGTAACTAGGACAATTCAACTATATGGTCTATAGAGGTGGGATCTAACAGATAGAGTTATGTTCCCTTCTTAAAGAATCCAGAAAAGGATCATTTATAATGTCATCCCTCCATAAATAATACAAACAGAGTAAAATTACTGTTCCTTTGGATCATTCAGTAAGCATGTTTCCAGTGGATCTGCATTCTTTTTTCCGATTCTGCATTCTGTGTTGAAGTCGATTGAACTTTTAAGATCTAATTAATGCTTTTGTTCAGAGCTTGCATAAAATACATTTCTGGGGAAGGTCTATACAGATATTCTATATTAATTTGACCAGTTTCTCACAGCACAAAAAGTATTTTGCAGCAACAGGAAATGTGAATTTTTATGTGGGTTATAATTAATGTACATTTTTGTAGAGGTTGATACATTTTTTGTTAAGATAAATCAACTCTGGCATTTTAAAGTGGAAATTACAAACTTTAGAAGGCTTTTTAAACCTCAAATACACTACAATGTGCATGTCCTGCCACATAGTGATCAAATGAAAATAGTACACATGTAGCTCTTTGTCTGGTAGAGAAACACCAGACAACACAGCAGGGATTGTATTATACACTTCAGTTGAGTCAGTTGAGACCGCAGCAAACACAAGCCCTCCCTACTGAGAGAGCAGAGCTTTATGGATCTGTGTGGCCATCTGTGGCCCCTTTTGTGGTTAATGACAGTCAGTGACAGGACAGCTGAAAGGGACTGGATACTTCACCGGGATTGGGAAAAAGAGCCAGGCAGGGATAATGTTTGGATAATGTTTATTTGTCACATGCTTCGTAAATAACAGGTGTAGACTAACAGCAAAATGCTTACTTACGGGCCTTTCCCAACAATGCAGAGAGAAAGAAAATAGAGAAATAATAGAAAAGTAATAACATGTCAAAGTAATATTAAAAACACACAATGAGTCACAATAACTTGGCTATATACATGGGGTACCAGTACCGAGTTGAAGTGCAGGGGTATGAATAATTGAGGTAGATACATATAAATGGGAATAGAGTGACTACTCAACAGAATAATAAAATAAAGTAGCAGCAGCGTATGCGATGAGTCAAAAAAGTTAGCGCAAAAACGGTGTCACGTCCTGACCAGTATAAGGGGTTATTGTTTATTGTAGTTTGGTCAGGATGTGGCAGGGGGTATTTGTTTTATGTGGTTCAGGGTTTAATGGTATATGTATTTATGTAAGAGGGGTGTTTGATTTATGTGTTCCGGGGTTTTTGGGTAATGTTCTTGTTTTTTTATTTCTATGGTTTTCTATGTTGTGTATTTCTTTGTGTTGGCCTGGTATGGCTCTCAATCAGGAACAGCTGTACATCGTTGTTGCTGATTGAGAGTCATACTTAGGTAGCCCTGTTTCACCTGTCCATTTACATTTACATGTCCCTTTGTGGGAAGTTGTTTGTGCATTGCTGTGTGTAGCCTGCATTTACTGTGCGTTTTCTTGTTTTGTTTGTGTTCTTATTAAAAGTTAAAATGAGAACTCAACCCACTGCGCGTTGGTCCATTTCATACGACGATCGTTACAAACGGTCAATGCAGATAGTTAAATAGTTAACCAAATAGCAACCTGCACTAAGTATTTAGCAATCTTATGGCTTGGGGGTAGAAGCTGTTCAAGGTCCTGTTGGTTCCAATTAGAATACATGATAACAGTACTGTCATAATGCCATAGTGGTTCAAGGTTCTGTTGGCAGTGACCTATAGTTCCAGGTCCCCTTCATTGACTCACTCCTTTGTGAGTAGTGAGGACTGAGGAGCCTGTGGTGAGGTTTGTCCGAAGGAGGGCGGCTGCTTACGCACTCAGTCCCACTGTGTCTCAGAGGCAGAGTTGTGTGTGTGTTTATGCTGACGTACTCTGTCCCACTGTGCTTCAGACTCAAAAGCAGAGTTTACTGTATTAGAAGAAGGGCACCACCAGGACCAGTGGAATGACGCCACTGGAGAGCTATGGCCTTAGAGATACAATATCACACTCATATAGAAATCTGTTCAATTCTGTGATGCTGTCTGCATCCTTCAGAGGAGCTGCTTTGCTTTTCCCATCTGTGGGGTGCAACAGGGCCACAGAGAATCTTGGCACGGACCTCTCCACCTGACTGTGGTGGGGGAAAGACGCAGCGACACTGCCCCAGCCTAGATGCCCGTCATTGGGGCCAAGGGCTGCCTGTGAGGGGGTTGTGTGATGTGCTGGCCATCTGGTGGTGCATGTATGCATGGGCGTCAGAACCAGTCATTCACAGCCTCCGCACGGTGCCATTTGGGACACATCCATAGGCTATAACAGGAATCTCAGACAGAGAGCACATGGGACGGCATCCTCCCCGTTTAGATTAGCTGTTTTTTTTCTCTCATTGATGTGAAAACGCTTTATCACCATCTGGGATGAGGCTGGGGGCGAAGCATCACTGATGACTAAATTACACTTAGTTCAGGTGCCAAATGATAGGTAGCTGACAAGTTTCATTGCATACTGGAAATTATGCTCTTTAGGCTTTATGAATTGTGCTGTTGCTAACCAACCACCACAAGTAGAAATTGAATCCGTGTGGAATTGACTTATGCATGGTGCAAATGATAAGGATATACCCTATACATTTCATAGTGTATCAAAAATGATGCTCTTTATATTAGCTATGCTGCTACTGTTTACCCACCACAGCTAGTAATAGAATATGTACGCGGGATGCTTGTGGTCAGACTTGTATTTCTACATGTTCAGCACACTCTTTCTACCTGACAGACATGTCTCCTAAGATGGTCTGTTTGTTTACCAGTCTTTGTGTGAACTCACAAAACAAAACCTCACTCCATGTGAATATTCTAGAAAGTCTCTCTATTTGTCACCTTAAATAAACCTCATATATACCAGCCCCATATCTGCATGGTGTCCTGTAGATCAAAATAGGAAAATTTTGCATATGAACATTCAATGTCTTAGAGCAGGTGTTAGATATCAATCCATAAATTCAGCAAATTAGAAAAAGACTCGGCACACCCAATCACATTACTAAAATCTATTTTAGAACTCTCATAACTTGAGGCAATATGAGTTGTTTGAGGAAGGAGGTCCACTGTGATTTGGGGTGTTGTTATCTCAAGGTGGATAATAGTAATTATGAGGTAGATGTTGGAGTGTAGGGGCTCGAATCACTCCGTAGTGCTGAAGTTCTGTGTTGTAGCCTTGATTGACATTTAAATACAATGTTCCTGCGTTTGCAGAGAATGCATTCACGGTAAACGCTGCATATGTCAGCTAAATCTGAAATTACCTTTCAATTTCAATCGCACTACAGCGCTGATCTTCAGCTCTATACGGATTGAATCGAGCCCTAGGTTTAGAGTGTGTTATAGTATTGTACAAGTGTTGATTATGTGTCAGAGTAGCTAGGAAGGTGGACGAATCTCTCACTGTGTGTGTTTGTGTTTCAAACTGAGCTGAGCATCACACAGAGATTGCAATGCAGGGTAAAAAATACTTCTCCTTTGGTGTGAACTTCAAACGGGTCTTGTTTATCATGTGCGGTATCATTGCCATCTCCCTCCCTCCCTCCTCCCCTCCTCCTCCATGAACCTGTGATTTTAAAACTGTACATTTTTGCAAACTGCGGTGAGGCACGCTAATTAGTGCGTCAGAATGTCGTATAGAAGTGAGGGGAAACAGTGGAGGTTGAAAGGAGTGGGATTCAAGAAGCCCATGCGTACCACACAGAGATAGGCATTGTTAATGCCAGACAATCTATATCCACGTGCGCTCACACAAACTCGCACGCACTCATGCACACACACAAACACACACACACACACACACCTTTTATTCCTCCCATTTCCCAGAGAACTGTTGTTTTCTTTCTTTCCTTCTCTCTCACAAGGTGACATTAAATAAATGTTAATATTTTCTGTTCAGAACCTCTGGGTGTTCCACACTGCATTTTGAATGTAATTATATGCATAAATATGCATGACAAGCTTATATTCTCTGGTATCAACTATGATGAAATAAAATAATACCTGGAATCGTTTCAGACTTTATTACAAATGCAATGCGGGAGACTGGGGAGAAAATAGCATTACACAGGCTCTGCAAACAAATGATGCAGAACAATGTGTTTGTGTGTGCAAGCGTGCATTCGTGTGTGTATGTTGGGGTGTTTTTGTGGTCACTCACTCTGAGCCTTGCATTGTTGTTGGTGTGGAGGTGGGAGGAAGTTTTAATAGAGGTCATTAACATGTGGTTGATTTGGCTGTGGGTGACTTCCTGGTAAAGAGCACTGTCAGCCGATCCAATAACATCTCACAGGCTGCATCTGTTTGTTTGTGGTTGTTTGTGTGTGTTATTTTAACTAATATATCTTAGTTATTTTAACTAATATATCACAAAGTTTTTGTCACATTTTTAAATAATGTTTTAGTCTAGTTATTGTCAAAATGACAAAGACAGTGGGTCATTTTAGTCAACTAAATGCCCTTTTAGTTTCGTCTCATTTTAGTCACATCACATTTTTATTGCCTCATTAATCTATAGTGGACATAAATCACTGACTTCCATGTGCACAAACATACATAGCCTTGTCTTACCAGCATATGTTTCGGCATAACATCCTATCGCATGATTCTCTTCCCAACAGCCAAATTGGCAGAAGAACACATTATTCTGCAGCTGATAAAAATCACACCCCTTGACAATGCTCCAGACTAACTTTTTCAGTTGGTGGCACCAGCTCATGATTTGGTTGCAACAATTTCTTTCTGCGGTGCCACACAATATAATATATTTTTTTAGCACCTTATAAAGTCATCCACGGTGCCTGACACTGTGTAATAGACTACTGAGATGGTAAGCTATTCAATAAATAAGTTGTTTCATCTGTCCTCGCAGGAATGCATGATTAAAGATATTTTGATGTACAACCTAATCCAGTGATTGCCATGGATTGTAGGTTGACAATAGGGTATTATTAGGGTTATATTTTAATGTCAATGATTTTTCTGAATTGTGTTGTTGAATTTTCCTACATCTTTATGTGCACTAATATCATAGGCACATTTATTTTCGGGCTAATTCACCACCATGAGGAAGTGAAAACTTAAAACACATTTGCTAGATCGCTAACACTAAATATTAATACCCACTGCTTGTAATCATGTATTAATCTAACAGTAAATGTATTTCCTAAAAATACTTTGCTGTTGGAGCCTGCTACCCTATGCACTTGCAATGGCTGATACGCAATTGCCCATTTCGTACGCTTCGTATCGTAATTAACGGTAGACTTTGGGCAAAAACGCAAAAAGAACGGCTTTAAACTGTATAACTGATCAATGCACCATCATACCAGGTAATTTAATGCGTAAAAAAAAGGGATGAATACGATAGTTGGTTCCAGAAGTGTCATTTCTTATGGATCTCTACAGCTTCGGTCCAAAAACAAATCCTTTAAAATGATGTCAACACATACTGGAGGAGTTACTGGCTAGCTAAAGCGGCTAGCTTAGCTAACAAACTAGCTCACAAACTAAATGTTGGTCACGGTGCGCATGACCAGAATGATACATCGAACAACCACCAAAGGCACACCACATTTCTGTTAGAAAATCTTGAAAGGGGTGGAAATGACCATTTTTCATGCCTAAAGTCAACATTTAAAGCAATATCAAATATCTCAGTTGTTGAACAGTTTCTATTGAGCTCAATATTAAGATGACAAATCAAAATTATACCCACAGACCAACAGTAGTTGCTTCCAAAGCTATGTATTTCCCATAATTGGATCTAAAAATGTTATACAATTAGAAGGCTTTTTTCTCTCTCCCGGAGCACACATCAAGTGGCTCATTCAACACAGCAGCAGGCCCCAGCAAGACAGGCCTCAGCGAAACAGGCCCAGGGTCTGGGAAGACACTTTCATTACAGAAATCATTAGGATAATGCACTCACTTTTGAGTGAGGTGGCCATACAATGAAGGTTTACCAGCACTGATGCGACCAATTAAAATGTAACTCGCAGAGTCAAGTCAAAGGATTGCAAAATGTGACTAAATGGTTGCAGTCTGGAGCCCTGCCCCTTGACATACTGTAGGTATATTGTAATCAAAGTTTTGTCATAAGTAGTGGTCTGATAGGTTGCAGCAAGCTAACTAGCCAGCATTATCAATCTGTTATTACCTGAGCGTATATATTGGAATGATGCGCTTTCAGATGTCTCTTGAGGTTGGTATATTTTTCCGTCAACTTGTGGGTGAAAATGCAGTAATAAACGAAACTTCTCAGTGGAAACGTTGCATTCGGTCTTGTTTGAATCAACACAATGAGTAAAGTGGCTCCAAACATTGGCCCTTTTTCTACCGGGAGCTTATACTACCTGAAGAGTAGCCATGGGGTGTACCTTTATTGCATCAATGATTTGTTGCCACCAAATTGGAGAACAGATGCCGGGTAGAGAGGTGACTAGTGAATGACCTGGGCATGGTATTTATTTTCCACCGTATTGCAATATTCCATTGAGAAAGCCTTAACAATCTGCAAATGTCATGCATGCTTTTGATTGGAATAAACAAATAACATTGAAAAGCTCTCAATCTCTCCAAAAAGTCTTGTCCAGTCCACTTGCTAATCCAATTTTAGTCAAAGAGATAATTTAGCCTCGTCTTGTTTTTGTCAACCAAAATGAAAAATAATTTTTGTTTAGTTATAGTTTTTTTCTGGGTCTATTTAATCAGTTAGCATCTCATCAATTGACACTGAAAAATAGGTGTTTGATACGTATTCTTGTCACTATTTTAGTTGACAAAATTAACACTGGTTTGGGTGTGTGTGTGGATGAGTCAAATCAAATCAAATTTTATTGGTCACATACACATGGTTAGCAGATGTTAATGCGAGTGTAGCGAAATGCTTGTGCTTCTAGTTCTGACTATGCAGTAATATCTAACAAGTAATCTAACAAATTCACAACAACTACCCTATGCACACAAATACACACAAATGTAAAGGGATAAATAAGAATATGTACATATAAATATATGGATGAGCGATGGGTGTGGAATAGGCAAGATGCAGTAGATGGTGTAGAATACATTATATACATATGAGATGAGTAATGTAGGATATGGAAACATTATTAAAGTGACGTTATTTAAAGTGACTAGTGATACCTTTGATAAGTCCGTTTATTTAACTGGCCAGAGATTTGAGTCTGTATGTTGGCAGCAGCTTCTTCATGTTAGTGATGGCTGTTTAACAGTCTGATGGCCTTGAGATAGAAGCTGTTTTTCAGTCGCTCGGGTCCCAGCTTTGTTGCAACTGTACTGACCTCGCTGTCACGACTTCCGCCGAAGTCGGCTCCTCTCCTTGTTCGGGCGGCGTTCGGCGGTCGACGTCACCGGCTTTCTAGCCATCGCCGCTCCACATTTCATTGTTCCATTTGTTTTGTCTTGTTCCCTGCACACCTGGTTTACATTCCCTAATCACACTGCATGTATTTATTCCTCTGTTCCCACCCCATGTCTTGTGTGGAATTGTTTGGTTACGTGTTTAGTGTGATGCGCTAGACTGGCTTTCTCCCGGGTATCGTATTTTGACCCGTTGTATGTATTTGTCATACATTTGTATATTAGTGCGTGTTTTCGCGCTTGTTTACTTTTACCTGTGGCTGAAGGTTTTTGGACGCAGTTGCGTCTGTATTTTATGCCTCTGCCAAATAAAGTGCGCCTGATCACAACTCACTGCTCTCCTGCACCTGACTACGTACCAGGAGCGCACAACCTTGACACTCGCCTTCTGGATGACAGCGGGTGAACAGGCTGTGGCTCAGGTGGTTGTTGTCCTTGATCTTTTTGGTCTTCCTGTGACATCGGGTGCTGTAGGTGTCCTGGAGGGCAGGTAGTCTGCCCCCGGTGATGCGTTGTGCAGATCGCACTACCCTCTGGAGAGCCTTGCGGTTGAGGGCGGTGCAATTGCCATACCAGGCGGTGATACAGCCCGACAGGATGCTCTTGATTGTGCAGTGTTTTACATGACAAGCCACATTTCTTCAGCCTCCTGAGGTTGAAGAGGCGCTGTTGGACCTTTTTCACCACTCTGTCTGTGTGGGTGGACCATTTCAGTTTCTCCGTGATGTGTATGCCGAGGAACTTAAAACATTTCACCTTCTCCACTACAGTCCCGACGATGGTGATGGGGGGTGCTCCCTCTGCTGTTTCCTGAAGTCCACGATCATCTCCTCCGTTTTGTTGACGTTGAGTGAGAGGTTATTTTCCTGACAACACACTCCGAGGGCCCCCTAGGCTGTCTCGTCGTTGTTGGCAATCAGGCCTACCACTGTAGAGTCGTCTGCAAACTTGATGATTGAGTTGGAAGCGTGCATGGCCACGCAGTCATGGGTGAACAGGGAGAACAGGAGAGGGCTGAGAACACACCCTTGTGGGGCCCCAGTGTTGAGGATCAGCGGGGTGGAGATGTTGTTTCCTACCTTCACCAGCTGGGGGCGGCCCGTCAGAAAGTCCAGGACCCAGCTTAATGACGAGTTTGGAGGATACTATGGTGTTAAATTCTGAGCTGTAGTCAATGAGCAGCATTCTTACATATGTATTCCTCTTGTCCAGATGGGATAGGGCAGTGTGCAGTGTGGCGATTGCATCGTCAGTGGACCTATTGGGGCGGTAAGAAAATTGGATTGGGTCTAGGCTGTCAGGTAGGGTGGAGGTGATATGATCCTTTACTAGTCTTTCAAAGCACTTCATGATGACAGAAGTGAGTGCAATGGGGCGATAGTCATTTAGTTCAGTTACTTTAGCTTTCTTGGGAACAGGAACAATGGTGACCATCTTGAAGAATGTGGGGACAACAGACTGGGATAGAGATTATTTGAATATGTCCATGAACACACCAGCCAGCTGGTCTGCACATGCTCTGAGGATGTTTTAAACGTTTAAATGTTTTACTCACATTGGCCACCGAGAAGGAGAGCCCACAGGCTTTGGTAGTGGGCCGTGTCAGTGGCACTGTATTGTCCTCAAAGCGAGCAAAGAAGTTGTTTAATTTGTCAGGGAGCAAGACATCGATGTCTGCGACGGGGCTGGTTTTCTTTTTGTAATCCGTGATTGACTGTAGACCCTGCCACATCCGTCTCGTGTTTGAGCCGTTGAATTGCATCTCTACTTTGTCTCTATACTGACGCTTTGCTTGTTTGATTGCCTTGCGGAGGGAATAGCTGCACTGTTTGTATTCGGTCATGTTTCCATGGTTTCTGGTTAAGGAAGGTGTTAATAGTCACAGAGGGTACGACATCTCCGATACACTTGCTAATAAACTCGCTCACCGAGTCAGCGTATACATCAATGTTGTTGTCTGAGGCTATCCGGAACATATCTCAGTCCACGTGATCGAAGCTATCTTGAAGCGCAGAATCCGATTGGTCAGACCAGCATTGTATTGACCTGAGCACGGGTGTTTCCTGATTTAGTTTTTGTCTATAGGTTGGGAGCAACAAAATGGAGTCATGGTCAGATTTGTTACACGGAGCGAACACAGGGGAACCCAAGAGTGGACTCAGATGAATGAACCAAAATGTTTATTGTACACAGAGAGATATGGAGTGCAGAACCGGGTTAGCTCAGATGAGTTGCAGAAAAACCTGAAGTGTAGAGTAAGGTTGTAGTTGACTGAGTTGAACAGGGTAAACAGGTCCTGAGGGGAATCCAAGGTGGTGGTGGTGAGTGAAGTCCAGAGCAAGGTGATTGGTGTTGAGATGTGGTACCGGAGCCAGGAGCCAGAGACAGAGCAGTACTGCAACGAGAGGACAAAACGGTGTAAGGCAGGGAAACAAGCACAGCAGGGCAACAGGATCTTGAGAACTGACAAAAGGCTAGGATAACAACTGACTGAGCAGAGATTACGATCTGGCAGAGTGGAGGTGGCAGGAATGAGTATATGTAGAGGTCTTGATTTATGGGACGATTTGCAGCTGATAGGGATTTGCTCTGACTCCAGCACACCTGTCTCCAACCACACAATCACACCAAAGAGAGAGAGAGAGAGAGAGAGAGTATACTGGGGGAGAACTGCAGGTTAGGACGACACCGGATGGAAACCAGAGGGTGTAGTGGGAGCAGATGTGACAAGATTTGCCGAAGGCAGGGCGGGGGAGGGCTTTGTATGCATTGCAGAAGTTTGAGTAGCAATGATCCAGAATGCTACCAGCTCTTGTCGTGCATTTGATATGCTGATAAAATTTAGGAAGTATTGTTCTGAGATTAGCTTTGTTAATTAAAATCCCCAGCTACAATAAATGCAGCCTCAGGATGTATGGTTTCCAGTTTACATAGAGTCCAGTGAAGTTCTTTCAGGGCCAACAAGGGATCTGCTTTGGGGGGGATATACATGGCTGTGAATATAATCAAAGAGAATTCTCTTGGAAGATAATGCGGTCGGAATTTGATTGTAAGGAATTCTAGGTCAGGTGAACAGGACTTGAGTTCCTGTATGTTGTTGTGATTACACCATGAGTCATTAATCATAAGGCATACACCCCCGCCCTTCTTCTTACCAGAGAGATGCGTGAAGAAACCGGGTGGCTGTACCGAATCTGACAACATATCCCGAGTGAGCCATGTTTCCGTGAAACAGAGAATGTTACAATCTCTGATGTCTCTCTGGAAGGCAGCTCGTGCCCTAATTTCGTCCACCTTGTTATCTAGAGGTTGGACATAGGCGAGTAATATGCTCGGAAGCGGTGGATGGTGTGCTCGCCTTCTGAGTCTGACCAGTAGGCTGCTCCGTCTGCCTCTCCTGCGGTGACCGCGTTGTTTTTTGTCGGCCTCTGGGATAAGATCGCATGTCCAGGGTGGAGGTCCGAACAAAGGATCCGCTTCGGGAAAGACGTATTCCTGGTCGTAATGATGGGAAATTGACATTGCTTTTATATCCAATAGTTCTCCCCGGTTGTATGTAACATTGGGCTAACAATGTAAGAAATGATACATAAAAAAAACGACCATCTCTCTCGGCTTCATCATAAGTGCATATCTGTGTGTGCGTGAGTGAATGAATGTGTGCTAAGGTGATCTGTTTGCTAAGGTGTGAAGAGTCAGTGCAGGTGTGTGCAATCTGTGTGTGCAATCGTGAGCTATGATTAATCAAACTACCTAATTTACTTCCCTTCATTCACATTTTAAGCACTATTCAACCAACCTCATGCATTCTGTATCCAAGTCAAACGTATTATGTGTGAGATTATTGAAATACGATCTCAATGATTGTCTGATTATGAGGGAACGGGAATGACACATCAACACCTGGAGGAGAATCTGTCTCAGTGCTCTTAGGTCTAAAACCAAAATATAAAAACAACCTGGGTATATTCTGCTCAGCTCAATATTTACTCAAGTCTTGATCTCATGCTGAGGTTGTGAGGTGTTGTTTATTTAAGTGTTGAACACTCCACCGATTCCTTCTGCGCAGGTCTACTGTTCATTGACATGCAGATCAATGCGGCTTCATCAATAGAGAGACAGACATCATGCAGCCTCTCTCAGTCAATACAACTGACTTACTGGAGTTTTTCACTCCACTAGTATGTATTGTGTACAGTGCCTTCGGAAATTATTCAGACCCGTTGACTTTTTCCACATTTTGTTACGTTAAAGCCTTATTCTAAAATGGATTAAATAAAAAAAATCCTCATCAATCTACACACAATACATCATATTGACAAAATGTTTTTTAGACATTTTTGCAAATGCATTCAAAATTAAAAACAGAAACACCTTATTTACATAAGTATTCAGACCCTTTCCTATGAGACTCAAAATTGAGCTCAGGTGCATCCTGTTTCCATGGATTATCCTTGAGATGTTTCTACAACTTCATTGGAGTCCACCTGTGGTAAATTCAATCAATTGGACATAATTTGGAAAGGCACACACCTGTCTCTATAAGGTTGACAGTACATGTCAGAGCAAAAACCAAGTCATGAGGTCAAAGGAATTGTCCGTAGAGCTCCGAGGCTGGATTGTGTCGAGGCTTAGATCTGGGGAAGGGTGCCAACTCATTTCTGCAGCATTGAAGGGCCTCAAGAACACAGTGGTCTCCATCATTCTTAAATGGAAGAAGTTTGGAACCGCCAAGACTCTTCCAAGATCTGGCCGCCAGGTCAAACTGAGCAATCGGGGGAGAAAGGCCTTGGTCATGGAGATGACCAAGAACCCGGTGGTGGAGTTGGGAGAACCTTCCAAAAGGACAGCCATCTCTGCAGCACTCCACCAGTCAGGTCTTTATGGTAGAGTGGCCAGATGGAAGCCACTCTTCATTAAAAGCCAAAAGGTACCTAAAGACTCTCAGCCCATGAAAAACAAGATTCTCTGGTCTGATGAAACCATGATGGAAATCTTTGGCCTGAATGCCAAGTGTCACGTCTGGAGGAAACCTGGCATCATCCCTACGGTGAAGCATGGTGGTGGCAGCATCATATTGTGATGATGTTTTTCAGCGGCAGAGACTGGGAGACTAGTCAGGATCGAGGCAAAGATGAACCGCTCAAAGTACAAAGAGATGCTTGATGAAAACCTGCTGCACAGTGCCCAGGACCTCAGACTGAGGTGAAGGTTCACCTTCCAACAGGATAACGACCTTAAGCACACAGCCAAGACAACTCAGGAGTGGCTTCGGGACAAAATCTGAATGTCCTTGAGTGGCCCATTCAGAGCCTGGACTTGAACCTGATAAATATCTCTGGAGAGACCTGAAGATATCGGTGCAGCATCGCTCCCCATCCAATCTGACAGAGCTTGAGAGGATCTGCAGAGAAGAATGGGAGAAACTCCCCAAATACAGGTGTGCCAAGCTTGTAGCGTCATACCCAAGAAGACTCAATGCTGTAATCGCTGCCAAAGGTGCTTCAACAAAGTACTGAGTAAAGGGTCTGAATACTTATGGAAATGTGATATTTCCGTTTTTTATAAATTAGCAAACATTTATAAAAAACAGTTTTTGCTTTGTCGTTATGGTGTATTGTGTGTAGATTGATGAGGCACAAAAACAATTTAATAAATTTTAGAATAAGGCTGTGGAAAAAGTCAAGGGGTCTGAATACTTTCCGAAGGCACTGTATAATAGGGTGGTTTTGAACATGATGAACCAGGCAGAGCTGAGCACCATGGCCTTAGACAATGGATACACAGCCCATATTGGCCATAGAGATTGTCTTATAGAAAGTAAGATTCAGATAAAGAAAAAAAGTAACTATCTACAAGGTTCACATAATCTCCTTATCAATCAAATGATTGTCATATGACATGACATTGACTTACAGTACACAGTTGAGTTGAGTTTGTGTTTTCCCATGGTAGAAGGCTGTATGTATCATGAAACAAGGCAAGACCCAGATGCAGACACATGAGGCAGGAGGTTGGAGTCTTACCCTATTGGATTAATAAATATTGTAGGCAAGAGAATAGTTGTAGACAGGCAAAAGGGTCAAAACCAGTTCAGAGTCCAAAATGTACCGAAGGGCAGGCAGAATCAAGGTCAGGGCAGGCAGGATGATCAGGCAGGCGGAAAAGTAGTCCAGAGTCAGGCAGGGGTCAAAACCGGGAAGACTATCAACAAGAGAATAGTAAAAGGAGTATGGGAAAAACACGCTGGTAGACTTGACTAACATATAAGACGAACTGGCACAGAGAGACAGGAAACACAGGGATAAATTCACTGGTGAAAATAAATGACACCTGGAGGGGGTGGAGACAATCACAGGAAAAGGTGAAAGATCAGGGCATGACAGTATGGAGAGGATAGGCTAATAGATAAGGGCTTGAGTTGCTCTCTTCTACACGTCATCTATAGTGGATCTGTATCTCAGCTTTCTTCCCTCCTTCCTCTCCATCCTGTACTTATGCTTGTCTAAGCCCTCTCTAAGCCGGGAGGGAGTCTATGTCTAAATTGGGGGGGAATCTATGTCTATGTCCCAGGACATAGACATGTCTTATATGGGCAGAAAGCTTAAGTTCTTGTTAATCTAACTACACTGTCCAATTTATAGTTGCTATTACAGTGAAGATATACCATGCTATTGTTTGAGCCACTTACAAAAACTACAACTTCTCCCTCATTTTTCCAAAAACCCGCCTGAAACTCTTTCTAAAGACTGTTGCCATCTAGTGGAAGCCCTAGGAACTGCAATCGGGGACGATTTCACCCTATTATAAAAGTGCCAGGAATTGAAATCGGTGGTATGCTGATTTTATTTTTTGTTAATGGTTTGTCCTCGGGGTTTCGCCTGCTATTTCAGTTCTGTTATACTCACAGACATTATTTTAACAGTTTTAGAAACTTTAGAGTGTTTTCTATACAATTTGAAAGGAAACACATTGAAATTTTGGATATGTGAAATTAATGTAGGAGAATATAACACATTAGATCTTGTAAAAGATAATACAAACAAAAAAACATGTTTTTTTATTTATTTTTTGTTACATCATCTTTGAAATGCAAGAGAAAGGCCATAATATACTATTGCAGTTTAGGAGCAATTTAGATTTTGGCCAATAGATGGCACCACTATATGTGCACAGTTTCAGACTGATCGAGTGAAGCATTGCAATACGTCAGACATTTTTTATCAAGTCTGCCCAAATGTGCCGAATTGGTCAGTTGATACATTTTCAAGTACATAACTACAGAGAACATACAAAAATGATATGGTAATAAAATAAATTGTTTACCCACTCCCAGGAAGGTCATAAATTATGGAAAATTTGCTTCCCTGCAGAAAATACACTAACCTTCACACATCTAGATGGGAGGGCGGGGTGGGGGTGGGACCAGAAACAGCAGGGGTTTGAACTGTAGAACCCAGTTCTTACATTTGAAAATTATAATGGCTTTTATCAAACAAAACTATGCTACATTTTATCTCTGGGACCCTCAGGATGACAAATCAGAGCAAGATTACTGAATGCAAGTACATTATTTACCTTCAGAAGTGAATGTATCAACCCAGTTGCCGTGATAAAAGTTTTTTGTTGTGCACTCTCCTCAAACAATAGCATGGTATTTTTTCACTGTAATAGCTACTGTAAATTGGACAGTGCAGTTAGATTAACAAGAATTTAAGCTTTCTGCCTATAAAATACACTGCTCAAAAAAATACTAAAATAACACATCCTAGATCTGAATGAATGAAATAATCTTATGAAATACTTTATTCTTTACATAGTTGAATGTGCTGACAACAAAATCACACAAAAATAATCAATGGAAATCCAATTTATCAACCCATGGAGGTCTGGATTTGGAGTCACACTCAAAATTAAAGTGGAAAACCACACAACAGGCTGATGTAATGTCCTTAAAACAAGTCAAAATGAGGATCAGTAGTGTGTGTGGCCTCCACGTGCCTGTATGACCTCCCTACAACGCCTGGGCATGCTCCTGATGAGGTGGCGGATGGTCTCCTGAGGGATCTCCTCCCAGACCTGGACTAAAGCATCCGCCAACTCCTGGACAGTCTGTGGTGCAACGTGGTGTTGGTGGATGGAGCGAGACATGATGTCCCAGATGTGCTCAATTGGATTTAGGTCTGGGGAACGGGCGGGCCAGTCCATAGCATCAATGCCTTCCTCTTGCAGGAACTGCTGATAAACTCCAGCCACATGAGGTCTAGCATTGATTTGCATTAGGAGGAACCCAGGGCCAACCGCACCAGCATATGGTCTCACAAGGGGTCTGAGGATCTCATCTCGGTACCTAATGGCAGTAAGGCTACCTCTGGCGAGCACATGGAGGGCTGTGCGGCCCCCCAAAGAAATGCCACCCCACACCATGACTGACCCACCACCAAACCGGTCATGCTGGAGGATGTTGCAGGCAGCAGAACGTTCTCCACGGCGTCTCCAGACTCTGTCACGTCTGTCACATGTGCTCAGTGTGAACCTGCTTTCATCTGTGAAGGGCACAGGGCGCCAGTGGCGAATTTGCCAATCTTGGTGTTCTCTGGCATATGCCAAACGTCCTGCACGGTGTTGGGATGTAAGCACAACCCCCACCTGTGGACCTCGGGCCCTCATACCACCCTCAAGGAGTCTGTTTCTGACCATTTGAGCAGACACATGCACATTTGTGGCCTGCTGGAGGTCATTTTGCAGGGCTCTGGCAGTGCTCCTCCTGCTCCTCCTTGCACAAAGGCGGAGGTAGCGGTCTTGCTGCTGGGTTGTTGCCCTCCTACGGCCTCCTCCACGTCTCCTGATGTACTGGCCTGTCTCCTGGTAGCGCCTCCATGCTCTGGACACTACGCTGACAAACACAGCAAACCTTCTTGCCACAGCTCGCATTGATGTGCCATCCTGGATGAGCTGCACTACCTGAGCCACTTGTGTGGGTTGTAGACTCTGTCTCATGCTACCACTAGAGTGAAAGCACCGCCAGCATTCAACTGTGACCAAAACATCAGCCAGGAAGCATAGGAACTGAGAAGTGGTCTGTGGTCACCACCTGCAGAACCACTCCTTTATTGGGGGTGTCTTGCTAATTGCCTATAATTTCCACTTGTTGTCTATTCCATTTGCACAACAGCATGTGAAATTTATTGTCAATCAGTGTTGCTTCCTAAGTGGACAGTTTGATTTCACAGAAGTGTGATTGACTTGGAGTTACATTGTGTTGTTTAAGTGTTCCCTTTATTTTTTTGAGCAGTATATATGTATATGTCCTGGGAAATGTTCTTGTTACTTACAACGTCACGCGTATCACATCAGTGCACATTAGCTCAACCATCCCGCTGGAGGGGCACCAATCCCGTAGAGGTAAAAAAATATATTTAAAAAATTTGACCCTGTGCCGGAACAGTGACATCCATGATGTTTTGGTCAATTTGACCCACAATTTGACCTTGGTCTATATCATTTTTTTACGGTTTGTCCTACAAACCAAATGCTTTCTGCACATGAATGGTGCAACCATGCTGGTCACATAGATATTCGTATAATTTCGCTATGATTCTCAAAGACTGAGCAGCACAGATCTGAAGTAAATTTGACCCGCAATTTGACCACCGCAATTTGACACACGCAATTTTACCCCCGCACTTTGACCTTGGTCTACAGTGGTTACTCCTTTAAAAGTTGTGAGCTTACACCGGGGGACTCAGAGGTACACAGCGTCACGGCTTCATTGCTCCAGACCACCACAAGAGGGAGTTAGAGCACTCATTATGCATTTGGGTCCCAAGGTTTTTATATGACCAATCATATCGAGTGGTTCCAATGACGAGTTTGATGCAAGCCACCCGTCCCTGGTGACTTCCTTCAGTAAAGATGGTTGACAAAACATTACGGGGAAGCAAATGTAAGTAGTTATAATGTCATAACGAGTCAAGCTAAAAATATACAATTGAGAGGAATATGTTAGTTAATGTAGAGACAAACGATTGTGCATATTTTTTGTCATGAAGCTAATTTACGAAAATTGCTATATAGCAAGTTAGCTGACTAGCTAACATTAGCCAGCTAGCTAGCTGGTGTAATGGCATGAGTATGACATTGACATTCGTGTTGTTTAATGTTTTAGGGACTCCTGAGAAAACCAGAAAACCAGGCTGTCATCTTGGGAAACAGTGGATGTAAAGAATCTAGCTAGCTAAAGTATTTACTGCAAATTGAATGTACAATTGTGTTTGCTTGCATTGCCGTGCAATGCAGCTGAAGTAACATAGCTAGCTAACTATTTACTTGCTTATTGTGTAGTGGAGGATAAAAATAACTGTATGCCTATGGATGTGTAGCCAGCTACAGTATGTAGCCGATCTGTGTATGGACCCTAAAACGTTAGGTTCTGAACTAATATTCATACCAATCTATGAACCTCAGCTATCATAGTTGTTGCATCGACTTCAAGTCTGAATGGCATTAAGGAAGCCTATGGATTGAGTAGAATACAATAACTTTATTGTGCCAAGGATGCAAGTCCTATATACATGTACTGTAGTTATTACCACCAATGAGATCCCCACATTGTTGCCTGTATATTGAATATATTCATTGATCATGTACTCCACTCCAACTACATTCCATTCTTTGAATGATGCTGTGTCTGCATGTATGTATTCCAATTGTACACTTCAACAGTGTTTACCACTCCTGATTACAGTGCTACCCTAATATTCTCTCAGTTCGTCACATTTACAGTGTCTCTAGCGATGTCTCCTAACCAGATTTGGGTCCCCAGTTGGCCCTGAGGTTATCTTAAGAGCAGATGAGTTGGCGTTGACGGGACTGGCTTCCTCTCTCACATGAAAATATACCTGCAGATGAGAGACAAATGGATAGAGAGAGAGCATGATTAAGCCTTTTTTTATATTCTAACACAGTCAGTCATCATAATAATCAGGAGGTGAAATGGAAAACTGACCTTGGATCATTAACTCTGGGACTACTACATCTCTATCTGTATTTCAATGTAAAGCATCTCTTTAATAATACTTCCTGTTGACCCGACCAAGTGACCTCTCACCTATGATCATGCTGTGCCCTCTGTGTCAGCCAGTTCAGGTGCGGTAGGGGTTCACCAACACAGCTGATACAACCTAGAGGATTTAGGGAGAACGGGGAAAGGGATGAATTGAAGGAGAGAGACTGTTATTGTGTGTGTGTGGTCTCACCTGGTGTCCACACTAAGTGGCTAAAGAGTACTTTATGATGAAAAACAGACACACGAGGACAAACAATAGAAGATAATGTCATTATTAGACTTAAATACCACTTAAAGCTTGATGATGACTTGATCATTTGAATCAGCTGTGTAGTGCTAAGGCAAAAACAAAAATGTGCGCAGGTGTTTGGAGCATTCCGATATGCCACAGCTGGTGAGGAGTCAGGTTTGCCTCTGTACTTAAAGGGTGATTATTCCAACTCTCTGTGAAATGCTGCAGATCTGCCTGCAGATGAGGTAGGAACACATATCCCACTCAGAAGAGGTGGATAGAATTCGACAGGTCAAGGTATCCTTCTTCCTCCAAACTGTGCATGTGAGACAGGTTCCATGTACAACAAGACAGGCAGAGAGGAAGAGAGAAAAGGAACACAGAACAGTTTAATTACCTCTGGTTATGGACACTTTTGCCAGAAATAAAGCTTCCACGGCCTGTTCCTCGGACAGTGAACATCTGGCAATATCTACATTTTCGACCCCTTGATCAGCTCGCACTCTGAAAGTAAAGAAAATAGCTTATTTTTTGTAGATATGGAAACAATAACTGAGATATGACCATTCAATCTAAAGCAGCAAATGTCATTTTCAGGATACGTCAATACAGCACAGAAAGCTTAGAATCCCACTGACGGGATTGCTAGCATGGCGGGAAATTCAAAACATCAAAAATCTAATAATTTCAATTTCTCAAACAATCAACTATTTTACACCATATAAAAGATAAACATCTCCTTAATCGAACCACATTGTCCGATTTCAAAGAAGCTTTACGGCGAAAGCATAAAGTTAGATTATGTTAGGAGAGTACATAGCCAAAAAAGTACACACATCCATTTTCAATTCAAGGACAGGCGTCACCAAAAGCAGAAAACCAGCTAAAATTAGGCACTAACCTTTGACAATCTTCATCAGATGACACTCCTAGGACGTTATACATCAAACTTGACAGTATATTAACTATAGGCTATCTAACTACACAACGTTTGTTGACTTGATTATTCCTATTATTCTTAGCTTGGCTAAATGGTATAGTTGTTGTGCATTCTCAATGGACATTCGGGTGCTTTCGTAAATTCGCTCTGGCAATCTACACCGATTTCAGAGCACTCTCGTCTGAGTACCAGAGCACAGAATAATGAATTTACGAGCGCTCAACACCCGTTGAATATGGCCAGTGTCAGTAAACGTCTGCAAAAAAGCAAAATTAAATTGTTTCCAGCAGCACAGCTAGTCACCAACGCTCTGGTTAACACGGAAACTGCCTAACCAGCTCTACTAGGGCGAGTAAAATGCTCAGAGTGGTCTCATTTGTGTCTGGAAGTAGCTAGCAAGCTAACCAACGTTAGTTTGGGTGCTTGACTGCCGTCGTAAGGCCAGAACGCTCAAATCAACCCTACAACGTGAGAGCAAAACGGTCTGAATTTAGAAACTGACAATCTGACAACTCTTTGAATTCATCAGCGTCACATTGTACAGTGCCATATTTTCCGTTCCATCGTAACAGAAACCCAGCGGGTTTTTAATTTTTCATGGAATATAAACACCATAATATTAATCAAATGAATTAAGCAAGTACCAGCCAAAAGTTCAGACAGCTACTATGCCAGGATTTTTCTGTATTTTTACTATTTTCCACATTGCAGAATAATAGTGAAGACATCACAACTATGAAATAGCACATATGGACTCAGTTAAGAACTAATTCTTATTTACTCCTTCCTCCCCATTGGGGGATTGAACCCCGGTCTCCCGTCCGCACTACACAGGGATTCTTTAGCTAAATAGCCCAGTACTGTACTGCCCACCATCACATTGTACAGCGCCATATTTTCTGTTCCATCCTAACAAAAGCCCAGAGGGTTTTTCATTTTTCATGGAATAGAAACACCATAATATTAATCAAATTAATTAAGAAATTACTAGTCAAAAGCTTGGACACCTACTCATTCCAGGATTTTTCTATATTTTTACTATATTCTACATTGTAGAATAATAGTGGAGACATCACAACTATGAAATAGCACATATGGAATCAGTTAAGAATTAATTATTATTTACAAGTACAGCCTACTCCTTCCTCCCCGTTGGGGAATTGAACCCTGGTCTCTCACGTGCCCTCCCCGTCTCTGGTAATGCCAATATGGAAGACTATCAAATGCTTCTCAAAGATGCCCTCTGGTGGTCAAACTAGCACTAACTTGCAGTAACAGAAATAATGGCTGACAATTTAATGACGTGCCACAGAATGCTGCGGCAGCACGCAAGGTGTACCGCAGTATGACACAACTTTTAAAAGATGAACCACTGTATATAACTTGTGAACTGTGTGTCCTAAAAACAAGCTGCTTCCTGCACAAGAATGGTGAAACCATGCTGATCAGAAAGATATCAGTATGATGGGGCATACTTTATTTGGATAGTCTGGATTTTCCATCAATAGATGCTCTACAGAAGGTCATACTATCAACAAACTATCTGTTGATAGGTAACTGCTTGCTAAGGTTACAGTTAGGGTTAGAATAAGGGTTAGGGTAAGGTTTAAGGTTAGTGCTAGGGTTACGTTTAGGGTTAGGATAAGGGTTAAGGTTAGGTTTAGTAGATAGTTAGTTGAAATGTTACTGATAGTCTGTAGATAGTATGTAGAGCATTTACAGATGAACTATCCAATTTAAAGTGTTACCGAATGATGTCCCGATGATGCTCAGAGGCTGAGCAACACTGTTCTGAAGTCAATTTGAAGTCAAATTGACCTTGATTTTTGTGCTAGAGACAAATGGTATTATGTGCAGTAAAGGTCTATCCATGACGATCACAAGGATATAAGTATGTTGATGTTCAGAGGCTAGGGTGTCACATATACTCCCTCTCTGGCCTCTAGGTAATCAGATTGCTGATTATCCCGCACACCTGTCACCACCGTCTCGCGCACCTGCGCCTCATGACACTCACCTGGACTCCATCACCTCCTTGATTATCTTCCCTATGTCTGTCACTCCCCTTGGTTCTTTCCTCAGGTGTTATTGACTCTGTTTTCATGCCGGTGCGTTGTTTGTGTTTCGTGTTCATTGTTTCTTTTAATTATTAAAACACTCACTCCCTGAGCTTGCTTCCCGACTCTCAGTGCACTCGTTACACCGAGGGACAGTGATCTAAAATTTGGCAAAAAATGAGCAAAACATTTCCATAAATTTAATAAAATGTCATAATTTGAACGATATATGACTTTGGTACAATAATCAAACATTTGGCTCTAAATTTGGAACAGTTGGGTCTATCAACTCAGGGGAAAAACATATATGAAAGAGAACATTCTCATCTACTGGAAAATACATTTTGGGAGGTTAAAATCATATATGTATTATCTTGATGTACTTACTGTACTTACTGTACTTAATTTACTCGGAACATAAATGGTGTAGGCTGAATTGAACATAAGGGAAGGGTTAAAATGGTTGCAAAGACAGGGAACCAATAAAAGCAAGTATTTTCTTTATTTAACTTGCCAAGTCAGTTAAGAACAAATTCTTATTTACAATGACAGCCTACCCCGGCCAAACCCTAACCCGGATGACGCTGGGCCAATTGTGCGATGCCCTATGGGACTCCCAATCACGGGCCAGTTGTGATACAGCCTGGAATTGAACCAGGGTCTGTAGTGATGCCTCTGGCACTGAGATGCAGTACCTTGGACTGCTGTGCCACTCGGGAGCCCCCCGATTAGTATAACGAATGTTGGCTACTATATCTAATGTATTGATTGAGTTTGTCATTTGAACACCAAGATCAATTTATTAACATTAACTTCAATTATGTGTTTTATTTTGTGCTTTCTTTTTTTAACTAGGCAAGTAAGTTTAGAACAAATTCTTTTTTACAATGACAGCCTAGCAACAGTGGGTTAACTGCCTTGTTCAGAGGTAGAATGACAGATATTTTACCTTGTTAGCTCAGGGATTCAATCTAGCAACCTTTCAGTTACTGACCCAACGCTCTAACCACTAGGCTACCTGCCGCCCCAGGTGGCTATCATGATATGTTAAAGTTTAGTTCTCTCAGTAGGATTCATATTTCAGTCGACCCTCTGCTCCTGCTCTATATTCAGCTAGAAGGATGACATGGAATGGACTTACGCTGTTGTCCAGAGGGATCATTGCATTGCGTCTGTCTAAATAGATCATATTTACTCAATTTCTTCTCTAGGACCAAAGTGTGCCTGCTGCTCCCCCAGGCCTGTGGTCTACAGGGTGCTTTAAATGGAACTGTCAGAGTCGGTTAAGATCAGGGTTAATTTCAGTTAACTCCATTGAGTTAGAAAGATAGCCCATCCCCTATCTTTGCCATGATCCCTTCTGTGACAGCATGGGCAGCCCCGTTGAGGTTTTCGTGGTAAGTGTGTCCTCTCTATCCAACTCTATGGTCAGTTTATAGAGGCACGCTCTAGGGAGACACACTCCACAGTATGTTAGCGTTGCACTCACCATACTAACTGGTCTATTTGGTCTCTCCAGCTTGTATAATGTCCATCCACTTTGATGCCCTGATGTTTATTTATGCAACAGTGTCCTTGAAATGAAATACCCCAAATATGTCTAGGACAAAATCGCTCAATCAGCTGTAAGCTCCCAGATGCCATCCATAGGACTGAAGGAATGTTGTCTACAGTTTAGGCAATAAGCAGTACATTTATTTGGAATCTATTGTAAGTTAAGTCTTATTTTTCTATTTAGACACAAATGGCGAGACTTCCGTAGGAACATACTCTTTAGCATCTCATACTGTACATCTGATTGAAGACAGCACATTGTCCAATCATATCATACCACATAAACTACAATTGGGGCCACATATGTGCTCTGAAAAAGTAATCAGTGTCAGTGTTGTATAGAATTAGAGAACAAAAAAGGCCACATATGTGCTTTGAAAAACATACAGCTGCAACAGGGCATACAAATTCTTTTATTTTATGTTCCACAGAACACTGTTTGTGTAATGATGTGCATGAAGTATCAAATACCGGATTAATTTCCCTATTTAAAGATTAATATCTGGCTACTTAAATTCCCATGAGCTGGAAACTGGGAAGCAAATGAAGGCTGGTGAAGGAATGGGAATCTAAATGTGGATTAGTGTGAAGAGGAATTGTTAAATGAGCTCCAAGGGAATGGTAGGGCTGTGGAACCCTCTAGGCATCATGAGGTGCCTGGGAGACAGTGCTAGTTAGTTACAGTAGTGTTAGAACACACATTGGCACAAACTCAGAAACCCTGGGGCGAGCATGGAAAACTGGAGAGATGGAGAACAACATAAAATAAAATAAAATGTCTCATGTAAGTGTTTAGCAGATGTTATTGCGGGTGTAGCGAAATGCTTGTGTTTCTAGCTCTAACAGTGCAGTAATATCTAACAATTTCACAACAATACACACATCTAAAGTAAAGGAATGGAAATTAAGAATATATAAATATTTGGGCAAGCAATGTCAGCGCGGCATAGACTAAGATACAGTAGAATAGGATAGAATACAGTGTATATATATATGAGATGAGTAATGCAAAATATGTAAACATTATTAAAGTGACTAGTGTTCCGCTATTGAAGTGGCCAGTGATTTGAAGTCTATGTATATAGGGCAGCAGCCTCTAATGTGCTAGTGATGGCCATTTAACAGTCTGATGGCCTTGAGATAGAAGCTGTTTTTCAGTCTATCGGTCCCAGCTTTGATGTACCTGTACTGACCTCGTCTTCTGGATGATAGCAGGGTGAAAAGGTAGTGGCTCGGGTTGTTGTTGTCCTTGTTGATCTTTTTGACCTTTCTGTGACATCGGGTGCTGTAGGTATCCAGGAGGACAGGTAGTTTGCCCCCGGTGATGCATTGGGTAGACTGCACCACCCTCTGGAGAGCCCTGTGGTTGGGGGCGGTGCAGTTGCTACACCAGGCGGTGATACAGCCCAACAGGATGCTCTCAATTGTGCATCTGTAAAGGTTTGTGAGGGTTTTAGGTGCCAAGTCTGTGTGGGTGGAACATTTCTGTTTGTCAGTGATGTGTACACCGAGGAACTTGAAGCTTTCTACCTTCTCCACTGCGGTCCCATCATTGTGGATAGGGGGGATGCTCCCTCTACTGTTTTCTTAAGTCCACGTTCAGCTCCTTTGTTTTGTTGAACGTTGGGTGACAAGTTAATTTCCTGGCACCACACTCCCTGGGCTCTCACTTCCTCCCTGTAGACTGTCTCGTCATTGTTAGTAATCAGGCCTACTACTGTTGTGTCGTCTGCAAACTTGATGATTGAGTTGGAGGCGTGCGTGGCCACACAGTCATGGGTGAACAGGAAGTACAGGAGGGGGCTGTGCACGGGTCCTTGTGGGGCCCCAGTGTTGAGGATCAGTGAATTGGAGGTGTTTTTTCCTACCTTCACCACCTGGTGTTGAATGCTGAGCTATAGTCAATTAACACCATTCTTACATAGGTATTCCTCTTGTCCAGATGGGATAGGGCAGTGTGCAGTGCGATGGCGATTGCATCATCTGTGGATCTATTAAGGCGTTAAGCAAATTGAAGTGGGTCTAGGGTGTCAGGTAAGATAGAGGTGATATGATCCTTAACTAGTCTCTTAAAGCACTTCATGATGACAGAAGTGAGTTCTAGTCATTTAGTTCCATTACCTTTGTTTTCTTAGGAAACAATGGTGGACATCTTGAAGCATGTGGGGACAGCAGACTGGGATTGGGAGAGATTGAATATGTAGGTAAACACTCCAGCCATCTGGTCTGCGCATGCTCTTTGGACACAGCTAGGGATGCTGTCTGGGCCGGCAGCCTTGCGGGGGTTAAATCGCTTAAATGTCTTACTCACGTCAGCCACGGAGAAAGAGAGCCCACAGTCCTTGGTAGCGGGAAGCATTGGGGGCACTGTGTTAACCTCAAAGCGGGCGAAGAAGTTGTTAAGCTTGTCCGGGAAGCAAGACATCAGTGTCCACGATGTGGCTGGTTTTCCCTTTGTATTCTGTTATTGTCTGTAGACCCTGCCACAGACGTCTTGTGTCTGAGACGTTGAATTGCGACTCCACTTTGTCTCTATACTGATGTTTTGCCTGTTAGATTTCCTTACGGAGGGAATGACTACACTGTTTGTATTCGACCATAATCTCAGTCATCTTGCCATGGTTAAATGCAATGGTTCACGGTTTCAATTTTGAGTGAATGCTGCCATCTAATCACTTTTTCGGGTTAACGTAGGTTTTAATAGACACAGTGGGTACAACGTCTCCTATACACTTCCTGATAAACTCAGTCACCGTGTCAGTGTATTCGTCTATATTATCCTCGGAGGCTTCCCTGTTGAAGCGAGGATTCTGATTGGTCAGACCAGCGTTGAATAGTCCTTAGCATGTCTAATTCCTGTTTTAGTTTCTGCCTACAAGAAGGGAGGAGCAAAATGCAGTCATGATCAGATTTGCCGAAGGAAGGGCGGGGGAGGGCCTTGTAGGCATCCCAGAAGTTGGAGTAGCAGTGGTCTAGTGTTTTAGCAGTGCGATTACTACAGTCAATGTGTTAATAGAACTTCGGCAGCGTTTTTCTCAAATTTACTTTGTTAAAAATCCCCAGCTACAATAAATGCGGCCTCGGGATATGTGGTTTCCAGTTTGCATAAAGTCCAGGGAAGTTCTTTGAGGGCCGTCGTGGTATCAGCTTGAGGGGGAATATACACGGTTGCGACTATAACCGAAGATAATTCTCTTGGGAGGTAATACGGTCAGCATTTGATTGTGAGTTATTCTAGGTCGAGTGAACAAAAGGACTTGAGTATGTTATCACAATCACACCAGAGTAGTTAATCATGAAACATACACCCCCACCCTTCTTCTTCCTGGAGAGATGTTTTTTCCTGTCTGCTTGATGAACTGAGAACCCAACTGGCTGTATGGACTCACAGTATATCCCGAGAGAGCCATGTTTCCGTGAAACAGAGTATGTTACAATCCCTGTTGTCTCTTTGGAAGGAAATCTTCGCCCTGAGCTCGTCAACTTTATTATCCAGAGACTGAAAATTAGCGAGTAATGTACTTGGAAGCTGTGGGTAGTGTGCGCGCCTCCTGAGTCGGACTAGAAGACCACTCCGAGTACCTCTCCTCCACCGGCGGTGTTTTGGATTAGCATCTGGAATCAGTTCAATTGCCCTGGGGGGTACGAACAAAGGATCTGATTCAGGAAAGTCGTATTCCTGGTCGTAATGCTGGTAATGCTGGTGAGTTACTGCTTCTCTGATATCCAATAGTTCTTCCCGGCTGTATGTAATAACACTAAAACAAATCTGGGCTAATAATGTAAGAAATAACACATAAAAAAACAAAATACTGCAAAGTTTCCTAAGAGCTAGTCAATGATTACAATTTCTAATGCTCATTCAACATGATCTGCTTTCAGAGGGGTGAATCACACATAGTAATGTCCCTCGTTGCTCTCAGCAGAATACACTTTCACTAGCACCCGCACTGTAGATCAATAGATCTTGTTGAAGTTATTTAGGGCATAATGAGCTTATGGTGTCAGAATATTGACTGTAGATTCCAATACACACGCACACACACACACCTCAGTCTGTCTTTCTGGGGGCTTGAGTGAATCTGGCCCTGGACTAGACAGCTTTAAGCTGCTGGGCAAATGGCAAAACAAGCGTCTAAGGTTCTTATCTCAATGATGGTTTTGTTGTTGATATCATATAAGTAAACAGATATGGTTGTTATCCACTTATGGCTCTTGCTCCAGGTAATGTGGATGGCTGACATGGTAGACAGGGTTGGAGATATGTGAAAGGGGCATTGGCTGGAGGCCTCCTCATCTCACCAATGCAAGTCAAATCCTAAGGTAGGCTCCTGATAGACAGCAGAAGCTGTTTTAAAGAAGCTCCTCTGAGGAATACTGATACAGTAGAAATAGGCATTTTTGGACTGAGGCTGCAAAGATAAAGAGATTGACATTTTTGGACAGCAGAAGATGTATTTATTCATGCTTCCCAAATTGCACCCTTTTCCCTATATAGTGCACTACTTTTGACCAGAGCCATCATATAGGGAATAGGGTGTCATTTGGACGCAACTATAGCCACCTTTGGACTGGGGCTGTGCAGTTGATATCACCCCCTGATAAATTATCTCTGAAAACAGAGCACATGTTGTGCTGCAGTGGTTTTGTTAATTTCCTTTAAAGCTATAATATGTAACTTTTTGAGCGACTCGATCACATTTACATTGAAATGCGAGTTATAGATCTGTCATTTGCTTTGAATACAAGTCTAAGAAGCGAAATAGCTGTTCTATGTGCTCTGTTTCTATGCTTCCCATTCTTAAGTTTGGTTTATGTGTCTTTTACTTTCAGTTTTGTACACCAGCTTTAAACAGCTGACAATACAATATTTTTGGTTACGGAAAATATTTCACAGCGATTTAGATACTACAATGATTCTCTACGCAAGAATTTTTCACATAAACTGAAGATTAGGCGAACTCTTAGAATATTAGCAACAAGGAAATGGCGGAGCGATTTGTGCATAGTGCAACTTTAATATATATATACTACCGTTCAAAGTTTGGGGTCACTTAGAAATGTCCTTGTTTTTGAAAGAAAAGCTAATATTTTGTACATTAAAATAACATCAAATTGTATAACTGTATAAAATTGTATACACTGTATAATGGAGTGGTCAACCCTATTGAGCTGTTGTGGGAGCAGCTTGACCTTATTGACCTTATTTGTGGGAGGTGCTTCAGGAAGCATGGGGTGAAATCTCTTCAGATTACCTCAACAAATTGACAACTAGAATGCCAAATGTCTGCAAGGCTGTAATTGCTGCAAATGGAGAATTCTTTGACGAAAACAAAGTTTGAAAGTCACAATTATTATTTCAATTAAAAATCATTATTTATAACCTTGTCAATGTCTTGACTATATTTCCTATTCATTTTACAACTCATTTCATGTATGTTTTCATGGAAAACAAGGACATTTCTAAGTGACCCCAAACTTTTGAACGGTAGTATACACGTATATATACAGTTGAAGTCAATGTTTACATACACGTTAGCAAAATACATTTAAACTCAGTTTTTTACAATTCCTGACATTTAATCCGACAAAAAATTCCCTGTCTTAGGTCAGTTAGGATCACCACTTTATTTTAAGAATGTGAAATGTCAGAATAATAGTAGAGAGAATGATTTATTTCAGCTTTTTTTATTTCATCACATTCCCAGTGGGTCAGAAGTTTACATACTGTGGCAGACTAGGGAGTTTGGTCAAAACGTTTACACAGATCAGACATGGACAGAGTAGGATTAGCTTGGTTTCAAGGGTGTTTATTTAAATAATAAATCAACAAGAAAAGGATAGGATAGGTCTCCCCCATGAGACCCTCTCCAGGATACCGTCTTCTGGGCTCCGGGTCTTGCTGTATCCTGTCGGGACCAAAACTGCACTCCCTCCTGTTACCTCTGTAACCATCCCCAACTATACATGAGTCCTTTCTTCCCTCCACTCTCCCTGTGCTGCCCTTCTGGCAGCTTTATGGGCCTTGCATAGCTGGTGAGCAATCAGCCCTTGATTACTCACCAACTCCCAATCAGACCCAATTAGTCCTGGCCGGAGAACCAATCGAGACCTGGCACGTCCAGCAGATGGAGCCAGCCTCGTGATGTATACACCATCTGTCACCAGGCCTCGATGAGTCTCCCCCTGGTGGCTGACCTGCTGTATGCCACAATACACTCAATTAGTATTTGGTAGCATTGCCTTTAAATTGTTTAACTTGGGTCAAACATTTCGGGTAGCCTTCCACAAGCTTCCCACAATAAGTTGGGGGAATTTTGGCCCATTCCTCCTGACAGAGCTGGTGTAACTGAGTTAGGTTTGTAGGCCTCCTTTCTCGCACACGCTTTTGCAGTTCTGCCCACAAATTTTCTATAGGATTGAGGTCAGGGCTTTGTGATGGCCACTCCAATACCTTCACTTTGTTGTCCTTAAGCCATTTTGCCGCAACATTGGAAGTATGCTTGGGGTCATTGTCCATTTGGAAGACCCATTTGTGACCAAGCTTTAACTTCCAGACTGACTGACTCAAATGACTTCCTGACTGACTTAAATTATGTCAATTAGCCTATCAGAAGATTCTAAAGGCATGACATAATTTTCTGGAATTTTCCAAGCTGTTTAATGCACAGTCAACTTAGTGTATGTAAACTTCTGACCCACTGGAATTGTGATAAAGTGACTTACAAGTGAAGTAATCTGTCTGTAAACAATTGTTGGAAATATTACTTGTGTCATGCACAAAGTAGATGTCCTAACCGACTTGCCAAAACTATAGTTTGTTAACAAGAAATTTGTGGAGTGGTTATAAAAACGAGTTTTAATGACTCCAACCTAAGTGTATGTAAACTTCCGAATTCAACTGTATATATAAATGATGTGCTGGTTGAGATCACCTAACCCAAGGCGGGAACTGTGTATTGTCACTTCCAAGCATACACATGCTGCAGCCGTTGTCACTGTGAGAATAATTTACATGATAAATATGGTGATTATAGTCCATTTGAATTTTAGATGAGGATAAAGCTCTCTTAGGCCTTTTTCAACAGTAACTGTAGGTGGTAAATGTCTGGAACTAGCTGACATAGTTTCGCCATCCCTCCCTCTCTCTCTCTCTGTATAGGTGGCCAAACTCCCCCCTCTGCCTCTTCCAGTAGTGGAAATGGCAAGATCATTCAATTATTATTAGATTAGAATTTTAGATTAGATGGGAGATGATTGCATTATGTTAAATGTCTGAGACTAGCTGGCATGGTTTATCACTCTCCCTCTCTCCCTCCCTTCTTCCCACCCCAGGTGGCCAACCTCCTGCGCCTCTTCCAGATCCCTCAGATCAGCTACGCCTCCACCAGCGCCAAGCTCAGTGACAAGTCTCGCTATGACTACTTCGCCCGCACTGTGCCGCCAGACTTCTACCAGGCCAAGGCCATCGCCGAGATCCTGCGTTACTTCAACTGGACCTACGTGTCCACTGTGGCATCTGAGGGCGATTACGGTGAGACAGGCATCGATGCCTTCCAGCAGGAGGCCCGCGCCCGCCAGATCTGCATTGCCACCTCGGCCAAGGTCAGCCAGTTGTTGTTGTTTGTTTGTTGTTGTTTCCACTTTCACAGTGAAAATAATTCATCATTACAAAGGTTTCATACTGTAGCGACATTTACCCAACACCTACGGACCTTGTCAAGGGGTTCAGAAATCTTGGCGTAACGGTTAAGGTGTTGGTTTAAGAGTCTCTGGACCTGGGTTAGAATCCAAATCTGGGCTACCCACCGATTTCGCTACAATACTATTGCATGGTATTAAATTTAATTTGATCGCGGGTTGACGACAATGGGGTTTCTAAAGGCAATTTTACCACGTTAGCAGAGATCGCATTCACTGTAAACACTGAAGCTCAATCGGAAATTGGCTTTAAAAGCTGATTTGTCGACACCCACGATCAGATTAAATCCTGACATTGGTTGATTCCATTTAGAATAGTGTTGTATCTTTTGCTGCCTTGTTGTTATAGCCTATGTCTTATTCTAGCACATGATGGTTCAAAGCTGGTGCATAATTAACAGGTGAGCCGCTCGATGAACCGGTACAGCTACGACCAGGTGATCCGCTCGCTGCAGCAGAAGTCCAATGCCAAGGTGGTCATTCTGTTCACACGCAGTGAGGATGCCAGGGAGCTGCTAGTGGCTGCCGCCCGCATGAACGTCACCTTCATCTGGGTGGCCAGCGACGGCTGGGGGGCACAGGTAGGGCATTGGCTTCCGTTCAAAAAGAGTTGATTCCCGATTTCCTAACAATCAAAATCGACTCCTTCACAATTAAGGAATAAATTCCTTTATAAGAATAGATTTCTGTCATTTTACCTTTGTTTACCATGAAATGTAATGTTTTGCGTTTTGATAAAGGGTGTATATTCATTCCAATTACTGAGAAAATGTGAATGATTTGCAGGAGAGTGTTGTGCGGGGAAGTGAGACTGCAGCCGAGGGGGCCTTCACCATCGAGCTGGCCTCCTACCCCATCCGGGAGTTTGCCAACTACTTCACCAAGCTGAACCCTTACACTAACACACGGAACCCCTGGTTTAGAGAATTCTGGGAGCACCGCTTCGACTGTAGTCTCACAGAGCCTGGTTGTAGCGAACACAGTCTGCGGGACGGCAAGTTTGAGCAGGAGTCCAAGATCATGTTTGTAGTGAACGCAGTGTATGCTATGGCTCATGCCCTACATAATATGAGGCAGGCAGTTTGCCCACTCAATGCAACCAAGGTCTGTGATGCCATGAAGCCAGGCACCGGGAAGAGGTTCTATAGGGATTTCATCCTCAAGGCCAAGTTTGATGGTGAGTGAAGCTGTTTTATCAATAGAAATAGAACTCCCAGAAGGGGAAATCCCCATTTAAGGAAATGTTCCATGATGGGTGGACCGGAGGCCATATGCAGTGCATCCAATTCTGTAGGTAATGTAATAAAATGTGTATGGCCTTAACAGCCATATAAGGTCAGGTGACATGATTACGGGCTATATCACAATGTTAGCCTAAATGCACCCTTCAGTCACTGCACAGGTTTAGATATACAGTACCAGTTAAAGGTTTGGACCCACCTACTCATCCAGGGTTTTTCTTTATTTTTACTATTTTCTACATTGTAGAATAATAGTGAAGACATCAAAACAAAAAAGAACATATATGAACACATATAGTAACTAAAAAAGTGTTAAACAAATCAAAATATATTTTACATTTGAGATTCTTCAAAGTAGCCAACCTTTGCTTTGATGACAACTTTGCACGCTCTTGGCATTCTCTGAACCAGCTTCATGAGGTAGTCACCTGGAATGCATTTCAATTAACAGGTGTGCCTTGCTAAAAGTTAATTTGTGGAATTTATTTCCTTCTTAATTAATGCATTTGAGCCAATCAGTTGTGTTGTGACAAGGTAGGATTGGTATACAGAAGGTAGCCCTATTTGGTAAAAGACCAAGTCCATAATATGGCAAGAACAGCTCAAATAAGTAAAGAGAAATGACAGTCCATCATTACTTTAAGACATGAAGGTCAGTCAATACGGAAAATCTCAAAAACTTTTCAAGTTTCTTCAAGTGCAGTTGCAAAAACCATCAAGCGCTATAATGAAATTGGCTCTCATGAGGACTGCCACAAGAAATGAAGACCCAGAGTTACCTCTGCTGCAGAGGACAAGTTCACCTCAGATTGCGACCCAAATAAATGCTTCACAGAGTTCAAGTAATAGACACATCTCAACATCAACTGTTCAGAGGAGATGGTGCGAATCAGGACTTCATGGTCGAATTGCTGCAAAGAAACCGCTACAAAAGGACACCAATAAGAGACTAGCTTGGGCCAAGGAACACGAGCAATGGACATTAGACCGGTGGAAATCTGTCCTTTGGTCTGATGAGTCCAAATGTGAGATTTTTGGTTCCAACCGGAGTGTCTTTTTGAGAGGCAGAGTAGGTGAACGGATGATCTCCGCAAGTGTGGTTCCCGTGAAGCATGGAGGAGGTGGAGGTGTGATGGTGTGGGGTTTCTTTGCTGGTGACAATATCTGTGATTTATTTAAAATTCAAGGCACACTTAACCAGCAGGGCTACCACAGCATTCTGCAGCGATACGACATCCCATCTGATTTGCACTTAGTAGGACTATCATTTGTTTTTCAACAGTACAATGACCCAACACACCTCCAGGCTGTATAAGAGCTATGTGACCAAGAAGGAGAGTGATGGAGTGCTGCATCAGATGACCTGGCTTCCACAATCCCCTGAACTCAACCCAATTGAGATGGTTTGGGATGAGTTGGACCGCAGAGGGAAGGAAAAGCAGCTCAGCATACGTGAAAACTCTTTCAAGACTGTTGAAAAAGCATTCCAGGTGAAGCTGATTGAGAGAATGCCAAGACTGTGTAAAGCTGTCATCAAGGCAAAGGGTGGCTACTTTGAAGAATCTAAAATATATTTTTTGGTTACTACATGATTTCATATGTGTTATTTCATAGTTTCGATGTATTCACTATTATTCTACAATGTAGAAAATAGTAAAAATAAAGAAAAACCCTTGAATGAGTAGGCATGTCCAAACGTTTGGCTTGTACTGTAATTTATAGTTAAACTGTATATGTACACCACTTGAACAAATGTATGTGGACACTTGCTCATCAAACATCGCATTCCAAAATCATGGTCATTAATATGGAGTTGCCCCCCCCTTTGCTGCTATAACAGCCTCCACTCTTCTGGGAAGGCTTTCCACTAGATGTTGGGACATTGCTGCGGGGACTTGCTTCCATTCAGCCACAAGAGCATTAATGAGGTTGGGTACTGATGTTGGGCGATTAGGCCTGCCTCGCAGTTGGCGTTTCAATTCATCCCAAGGTGTTAGATGGGATTGAGGTCAGGGCTCTGTGCAGGGCAGTCAAGTTCTTCAACACCGATCTCGACAAACCATTTCTGTAGGGACCTTGCTTTGTACACAGGGGCATTGTCATGCTGAAACCGGAAAGGGCCTTCCCCAAACTGTTGCCACAAAGTTGGAAGCACAGAATCGTCTAGAATATCATTGTATGCTGTAGTGTTAAGATTTCCCTCAACTGAAACTAAGGGGCCTAGCCCGAACCATGAAAAACAGCCCCAGACCATTATTTATCCTCCACCAAACTTTACAGTTGGCACTATGCATTCGGGCAGGTAGCGTTCTTCTGGCATCCGCCAAACCCAGATTCGTCCATCGGACTGCTAGATGGTGAAGTGTGATTCATCACTCCAGAGAAATCGTTTCCACTGCTCCAGAGTCCAATGGTGGCTAGCTTTACCCCACTCCAGCCGATGCTTGGCATTGCACATGGTGATCTTAGGCTTGTGTGCTGCTGCTCGGCCATGGAAACCCATTTCATGAAGCTCCCAACGAACAGTTCTTGTGCTGACGTTGCTTCCAGAGGCAGTGTGGAACTCGGTAGTGAGTGTTGCTACGCGCTTCTGCACTCGGCGGTCCCGTTCTGTGAGCTTGTGTGGCTTACCACTTTGCGGCTGAGCCATTGTTGCTCCTAGATATTTCCACTTCACAATAACAGAGCTTACAGTTGACCGGGGCAGCTCTAGCAGGGCTGGAATTTGATGAACGGACTTGTTGGAAAGGTGGCATCCTATGACGGTGCCATGTTGATAGTCACTGAGCTCTTCAATAAGGCCATTCTACTACCAATGTTTATGTATGGAGATTGCATGGGTGTGTGCTTGATTTTATACAGCTGTCAGCAACAGGTGTGTCTGAAATAGCCCACATACATTTGTATATATAGTGCACCACTCATGTCATCAGAAGTAATACATTTCATCTATTCTTACATTTCTTATTTTCAATGTAATAACACAGAATGTAAGAACAGACCGGAAGCAGCTCAGAATCACATAGTAATCCTGTTATTACCTGAGCTAGTCCTAGAATGATGTCTAATTATAATTGAGTATTAAGTGTTTTATTTAATCATCAATATTGGTACATTGGGGCAATTTGAAACAAATGCAGATCTGAATTGACCGTGATATTGGTTTCGCAGTTTATGTTGTGTCCCTGTTGAAAAGGGTTTGGTGATGATTTAATTTGCAGTGGGATCAGTAACAAATAGGGACTGAGTAAGATGCTTAGAGTAAGCAAACAGTGTGCACTATTTTGAGAAGATGCCTCATGAATAGATGTTGCATTAAAGAAATGAATTAAAAAGCAAATGGACAAGATAAAGGAAACATTGACATAACATCTCATTTGTGATTATTTTGGTGAGAAAACGAAATTACTAGAGACTCATATTAAAACTCAATATCTAACTAAAATGGAGAGTTGTTCTTTCTTCTGAAATGACATCATTGGTATACACTATTTCTGTTTCCCCTCAGCTCCCTTCAGACCCGCCGACACGGAGAACATTGTGCGCTTTGACGCCTACGGGGACAGTCTGGGCCGCTACAACATCTTCCACTACCACAAACAGGACGATAAATACGTGTATAGGAAGGTATGTACCTCTTCATCCAGGAGTGCTGAACCCCGTCTGACCCTGTGTGTGTGGGGATGGGAAAAAGGAAGAAGAATAAAGAATCTCTCCTTTCCTCTTCAGGTGGGTTACTGGGCCCAGGGCCTGATCCTGAACACCAGCCAGGTGCCATGGAGGGGCCCAGCCGGAGAGCCCCCCACCTCCCAGTGCAGTGATCCTTGCAGGAAGAACGAGGTGAAGAGCATGCAGCCTGGAGATGTGTGCTGCTGGATCTGCATCCCCTGCCAGGTAATACATCCACAAGCAAGGAGAGATGAGTGTGAGAGATTACTTAATTTTTTCATTGTGTAGTTTATCTTCCGATAGTCAGCAGCTCACTTTGAGGGTGTGTTCCGCCCGGCGCCTTTCATTTCTGCCGGTTGAATATGCACTACCTTTTGGGGGGGGGGGGTTAGGATGAAGGTTAAGGTTAGGGCTAGGGTAAATGGATAGTAAGTTAAAATATTGTTGATAGTTTGTAGATGTTCTGTAGATGTTTAACTATCTATTTCCCCTGCCAGCCCTACCAGTACCTGCTGGATGAGTTCACCTGTGCAGACTGCAGCTTCGGACAGTGGCCCCAGGCCAACCTGACAGGCTGCTTCGACCTCCCAGAGGAGTACATCCGCTGGGAGGTACTGTCACTGTTTTACCTTATTTTTCTCCTCTTTTTAAAATATTTTTGTGTGTTTTGAGACATTTACATGTGAAATAACACTTTAAATAAACCTTCATTTGATTTAGGATGCCTGGGCCATTGGGCCAGTCACCATCTCCTGCCTGGGCATGTTGTGTACCCTTTCCGTGGTGGGCCTGTTCTTCAAGCACAATGACACCCCTGTGGTCAAAGCCAGCGGCCGGGAGCTGTCCTATATCCTCCTACTTGGAGTCCTAATGTGCTACAGCATGACCTTCATCTACATTGCCAAGCCCTCGATGGCCGTGTGTATCCTACGTCGACTAGGCTTGGGAACCTCCTTCGCTGTGTGCTACTCGGCACTGCTCACTAAGACCAACCGCATCGCGAGGATCTTCAGCGGGGTGAAGGACGGGGCCACACGGCCACGGTTCATCAGCCCAGCCTCTCAGGTGGCCATCTGCGGCGGACTTATCTCCTGTCAGCTCCTGGTGGCTGTGGTCTGGCTCCTGGTGGAGATGCCTGGCGTCAGGAAGGAGGTGGGCGTAACAGAGTTGGATTCCTAACATCACTCCCTAGCCTGAAATTTTTCCACACAAGCTATCAACTCATTAGCTTTTGTCAAGTGGGGGGTCATGTATGTTTGCAGAGCAGATGATCCCTGGTTCCAGCCCAGTGAGGGTCAGGGAAGAAAGCTATACTGTTAAGCAAGCACAGTGATATTATTGCCCATCACATGAGCATAGAAATATATAATAATATTCTATTTTAATATACTGTATACACTACTCTATTTCCTAATATGGTTCTGTTCTATTTAATTATATGGAGGTGAGCCCCGAAAGGAGGGATATAGTCACCCTGAAGTGCAACAGCAAGGACTCCAGCATGCTGGCCGCTCTGGCCTACAACTGCGTCCTAATCGTCCTCTGCACAGTCTACGCCTTTAAGACCAGGAAGTGTCCAGAGAACTTTAACGAGGCCAAGTTCATTGGGTTCACCATGTACACCACCTGTATCATCTGGCTGGCCTTCCAACCCATCTTCTACGTCACAGCCAGCGACTACAGGGTGAGTGGTAAAAATATACTCCAATTAGGGTTGTAAAATGCTGGTAACTTTACCAAAATGTCCAGATTTTCCAGAAATCCTGGTTGGAGGTTTCCAGATTTCCTGCTTATTCCCCTTCTGATTCTGGGAATATTCTAACCAGGACTCCTGGACAATCTGGGAATTTGGAGAAAGTTACAGGAATTTTGCAACCCCAACTCCAATATATTGTAATGAAATGACGGAGTAGAACGAGATAATCGTACTTATCAACACTAGGGCCATTACGATATTAATGACAAGGTGGGTATATTTTCATTATTAAAGAATCTATAAGTCCTTGAATGTGTCTTTAGTGTACCTGTAATGGCTTGTCTGTGGTGTGGTGGAAAGAAGCGCAGGAAGCAGCGAACACTGTGTGGTAATTTTAATAAAACCACATGTACAAAATAAAAGGTCTCCCAACAACCGGGAAAATACACTTGACAAGCACAGTCGAACAAAACGCAGTCGACACACAGAAAGACAATCCCGCACAATAGGGAGCGGGCCAGCTGAACTAAATAGCCCTCTTAATTTACTAACTCAGGGCAGGTGAGAAAACATAAAAAAAGGGAAAAACAAAAAGGGAATCGGTGGTAGCTAATAGGCCGGTGACGACGACCGCCGAGCGCCACCCGAGCAGGAGGGGGCGCCACCGTCGGTAGGAATCGTGACAGTACCCCCCTCCTGACGCACGGCTCCTGCAGCGCGCCGACACCGGCCTCGAGGCCGACCCGGAGGACGAGGCGCAGTGCGATCCGGACGGAGGCGGTGGAACTCCTTCAACATGGATGGGTCCAAGACGTCCTCCGCCGGCACCCAGCACCTCTCCTCCGGACCGTACCCCTCCCAGTCCACGAGGTACTGCAGGCCCCCCGCCCGGGGTATCGAGTCCAGAATGGCCCTTACGCTGTACGCCGGGGACCCCCGATGTCCAGGGGGGGTGGAGGGACCTCCGGCACCTCATCTTCTTGTAGGGGACCAGCCACCACCAGCCTGAGGAGAGACACATGAAACGAGGGGTTAATACGGTAATAGGAAGGGAGTTGCAACCGATAACACACCTCGTTTATCCTCCTCAGGACTTTGAAGGGCCCCACACACTGCGGCCCCAGCTTCCGGCAGGGCACGCGGAGGGACAGGTTCCGGGTCGAGAGCCAGACCCTGTTACCCGGTGCGAACACCGGCGCCTCACTGCGGTGGCGGTCAGCACTCCTTTTCTGCCTGGCACTGGCCTCCTTCAGTGAGTCCTGTACTGCTTTCCAGGTCTCCTTGGAGTCCTGAACCCAGTCCTCCACCGCAGGAGCCTCGGTCTGGCTCTGGTGCCATGGGGCCAGGACCGGCTGGTACCCTAACACACACTGGAAGGGTGACATGTTAGTAGAGGAGTGAGTTCTGGGCTAACTCTGCCCAGGGAATATACCTCGCCCACTCCCCTGGCCGGTCCAGGCAATATGACCTCAGGAACCTGCCCACCTCCTGGTTCACCCTCTCCGCCTGCCCATTGCTCTCGGGGTGATAACCGGAGGTTAAACTGACCGAGACCCCCAGCCGCTCCATAAACGCCTTCCAGACCCTGGATGTGAACTGGGAGCCCCGATCAGAGACAATATCCTCCGGCACCCCGTAGTGCCGGAAGACGTGGGTAAATAGGGCCTCCGCAGTCTGCAGGGCCGTAGGGAGACCGGGCAAGGGGAGGAGACGGCAGGACTTAGAAAACCGATCCACAACCACCAGGATCGCAGTGTTCCCCTGAGAGGGGGGAAGATCTGTCAGGAAGTCGATAGACAGGTGCGACCATGGCCGTTGCGGAACGGGGAGGGGCTGTAACTTCCCTCTCGGTAAATGCCTAGGAGCCTTACTCTGGGCACACACCGAACAGGAAGAGACATATGACCTCACGTCCTTAGCCAAGGTGGACCACCAATACTTCCCCCTTAGACTCCGCACTGTCCTCTCTACACCAGGATGACCCGCCGCAGGTAGCGTGTGCTCCCACCGAATCAACCGATCGCGAACATCGAGCGGCACATACATGCGCCCCTCGGGCACCTGCGCAGGCGTCCACCTCCCACACCACTGGTGCCACCAGCCTAGACGCTGGAATGATGGGAGTTGGATCGATGGGTCGGTCATCCGTGTCATACAGACGGGACAGCGCGTCGGCTTTAGTATTAAGGGAACCCGGTCAATATGAGATGGTAAACCTAAACCGGGCGAAGAACATGGCCCACCTTGCCTGACGTGGATTCAGTCTCCTCGCTGCCCGGATGTACTCCAGGTTTCGGTGGTCGGTCCAGATGAGAAAGGGGTGCTTAGCCCCCTCAAGCCAGTGTCGCCACACCCTCAAGGCTTTGACTACCGCTAGCAACTCCCTGTCCCCCACATCGTAATTACGCTCCGCCGAACTGAGCTTCCCTGAGAAGAAAGCGCAGGGGCGGAGTTTCGGTGGCGCACCCGAGCGCTGTGATAGCACGGCACCCACCCCAGCCTCGGATGCGTCCACCTCTACTACGAACGCTAAAGACGGGTCCGGGTGCGCCAACACGGGCGCGTCGGTGAACAGTGTCTTCAACTTCTTGAAGGCTCCGTCCGCCTCCGTCGACCATCTCAAACGCGCCGGCCCCCCCTTTAGCAGTGAGGTAATGGGAGCCGCTACCTGGCCAAACCCCCGGATAAACCTCCGGTAGTAGTTGGCAAAGCCCAAGAACCGCTGCACTTCCTTCACCGTGGTTGGAGTCGGCCAATTACGCACGGCCTTAACGCGGTCACACTCCATCACCACCCCCGTGGTGGAAATGTGATAACCCAGAAAGGAGACGGCTCGTTTGAAAAACTCACACTTCTCAGCCTTAACGTATAGGTCATGCTCCAGCAGTCTACCAAGCACCTTGCGCACCAGGGACACATGGGCGGAGCGGGTGGCGGAATATATCAAAATGTCATCGATATAAACAATCACGCCCTGCCCGTGCAAGTCCCTGAGAATCTCGTCAACAAAGGATTGAAAGACGGCTGGAACATTTTTCAACCCATACGGCATGACGAGGTACTCATAATGGCCTGATGTGGTACTAAAGGCGGTTTTCCACTCATCTCCCTTCTTGATACGCACCAGGTTATACGCGCTCCTGAGATCCAATTTTGTGAAGAGCTGTGTTCTGTGAAATGATTCCACCGCCGTAGCGATAAGAGGTAGTGGGTAACTAAACCCCACTGTGATCGTGTTTAGACCTCTATAATCAATGCACGGACGCAGACCTCCCTCCTTTTTCTTCACAAAAAAGAAACTCGAGGAAGCGGGTGAGATGGAGGGCCGAATGTACCCCTGTCCCAAGGATTCCGTGACGTATGTCTCCATAGCCGCTGTCTCCTCTTGTGACAAGGGGTACACGTGACTCCTGGGAAGCGCAGCGTTAACCTGGAGATCTATCGCACAATCCCCTTGTCGATGAGGTGGTAATTTAGTCGCCAAATCGGCGTATTCAGGGGGAATGCGCACGGTGGACACCTGGTCTGGACTCTCCACCGACGTGGCACCTATGGAAACTCCTAGACACCTCCCTGAACACTCCTCCGACCACCCCTGGAGAACCCCCTGTTTCCATGACCTTTGAAGGTGCGGGATTCTGTAACACTTGACAAGCAGTCGAACAAAACGCAGTCGACACACAGAAAGACAATCCCGCACAATAGGGAGCGGGCCAGCTGAACTAAATAGCCCTCTTAATTGACTAACTCAGGGCAGGTGAGAAAACATAAAAAAAGGAAAAACAAAAAGGGAATCGGTGGTAGCTAATAGGCCGGTGACGACGACCGCCGAGCGCCACCCGAGCAGGAGGGGGCGCCACCGTCGGTAGGAATCGTGACAGTACCAATGGATCTAGGTGACATACATAAATTCCTTTTGATCATTACCTTCCTCGTATAGCCATTCTCCAAATGACGTTCCTTATCTAATCTAAAACTCCAGTATTGCCATTTATATACATTACATTATGATTTGAAAAGTATGTTTTTTTTTCTCCCTTCTAACATCGACAGTGAAATGTGCAGGAGATTCCCCCAGGGCATTTAGATAGGAAGACTCTTCCCACTGGGTAAAAACTGGTTGAATCAATGATGTTTCCACGTCATTTCAACCAAAAAATTCAATATGATAACGTTGAATCAAGGTGAAAAACTGATTGGATTTGAAAAAAGTCATCAACGTAAGGGAATTTCGTATTTTTAACCTAAATCCAATGACATGGCGGACTTTTTTGTTGATTTCACATTGAATTCACGTTAGTTGACAACTCAACCAAATGTAAATCAAAAGTAGATGTTAAACTGATGTCTGTGCCCAGTGGGTTGTTCCCAGCATTCCTCTACAATATTGCCACAGCTTCGTTTCCAGTTCTCAGCTGAGATCAGTTCAAACAAGGGAATAGCTGGGCTTCTGAGGGCCTGATGCTAAGATTGTCTTAGTCATCTACAGACAGCCATCTGCTTAACTGATCGACTAATCAACTAATCAACTAATGAACACCCAGAACCAGTGACCCAGTGTGCCCCTTCTCAAAACCCAAATGACGAGCCCAATATGACACCACAATATAGCCTAACAGGATAGATGACTTACTGTATATATTATATCTATATAAAAATATAGCTTAAAGATGCTTTCATCACCCTGTTTCAGACCTATGCAGTCTTTGTTGGCATGTAAGCAAGATAAAGAGAGACAATATGTATACAACTGACACAAAAGTTCAGTCCAGGGTGTATGATAACTGTGACCCAAGGCTGAATCTAGTCTAGTCTAATGCATGTCCGTTTGGTGTTGGTGTGCCACTGGGCTCTGGGAGGAAAAAGGAGAGGGGGAGGAGGAGGGAGTCTCATATTGGCCTTGCATCAGAATCATGAGTTTCCCCAGGCTTTCTCCTCATCTCGATGGTGTTCTATGTACTTGCAAAAAACACCTCTGAGTTGGAAGAGAAAAGTTTGAGAGAAGGGGTGAGAAAGCAGGCGAAAAAAGAGTGAGAGACTGGATGAACAGTATTATGAGTGTACATATTGAATATAGATGATGAGTGTTCATATTGGAGCTGTGGTAGACAGAATAATTAAGCTAGGTTTTGGCTATGCAACAGAACGCTTTGCTCTCTATTTGTGTGCCATTAATAATGACAGCAGTTGGGCTCAGCTTCCTGCATTTCAACATTGGAGATGTTCTCACATGAAAGACAAGCTGTGTTGCTCATTGAATTTCAATGAACCTGGGGTCTGATATGGACATGGACATTCAAAATTCCAGCCGGTGCTTCCAGCAACAGTGAAACGGCAGACTTTTTTCTCTCTCTTTCTCTCCTGCTTTCTAAGTCACCTTCTCTCTCTCTCTAAAGCTCAAGGATATTGATCTAGTCTTGTGCATGGTTCATTAAATGATCTTGTGTTAAAATATGCATTGAATAGCTCCTAGGTAACTAAATGCCTAATTTATCTTTACATACATGCATATATATTATCAAACCTGATGCTTGTTGAGGTCAGCGAAGGGCCATAGACAGCTCTTAGAAATTCACACTCAACTGTGACCTGGACAAAAGCAGTGTCACACTGTCATAGTGTTATTTCATCAGGGTGAAATGGAGTTCAAATTCAACAGAAACAAAGCTGAAAGCCTTCCGTCATACTATTAAGGATTGTGCATGCTGTTAATGTACTACATAGATGTGCTTTGATGCTCAGAGTCAGAACATACTGTTGTGCGAACTGGTGATCTTTGCATGCGGAAACAGCAGTGGTACGAGGCAGCCTATTGGTTGGGGAGAATGAGTAATCACAGGTCAAGAGTCAGAGCAGAATAACGATTGGCTCATGATGACAAACCAGGGCCCAGATTCACAGAACCTTTTTAAGAAGACATTTCTTCTTAACTGCCATGTTTTCCTTAACCATAGACTTAAGAAGAAAGTTAGGCAAAGTTGCTATTCCTTAAAACCTCTCTGGGTAGCGTGACACACTATTCAACAGCCAGTGAAATAGCAGGGCGCCAAATTCAAAATGACAAAAATCTCATAATTCAAATTTCTCAAACATACAACTATTATATCCCATTTTAAAGATAAGATTCTCATTAATCCAACAATTGTCCGATTTCAAAAAGGCTTTACGGCGAAAGCATAATATTAGATTATGTTAGCACATCACCTTGACAAGAAAAACCACACAGCCATTTTCCAAGCAAGGAGAGGCGTCACAAAAACCAGAAATACAGCTAAAATTAATCACTAACCTTTGATGATCTTCATCAGATGGCACTCATAGGACTTCATGTTACACAATACATGTATGTTTTGCTCGATCAAGTTCATGTTTGTATCCAAAAAAAACATTTTACATTGGCGCGTGATGTTCAGAAAATGCCTTCCCTGTAGCTCAGTTGGTAGAGCATGGTGTTTGCAACACCAGGGTTGTGGGTTCGATTCCCACGGGGGGCCAGCACAGAAAAAAAAAATGTATGAAAAAATGTATGAAATTGTATGAAATGTATGCATTCACTACTGTAAGTCGCTCTGGATAAGAGCGTCTGCTAAATGACGTAAATGTAAATGTATTGCCTCCAAAATATCCAGTGAATGAGCACATCAATTTACAAAAATACTCATCATAAATGTTGATAAACTTTACAACAGTTATTGAAAGAATTATAGATACACTTCTACTTATTGCAACCGCTGTGTCAGATTTCAAAATAGCTTTACGGCGAAAGCACATTTTTCAATATTCTGAGTACAGAGCTCAGCCATCAAAGAAAGCTATACAGTTACCCGCCAAGTTCTGGAGTCAAAAAAAGTCTGAAATAGTATTATAAATCTTCACTTACCTTTGCTGATCTTCGTCGGAATGCACTCCCAGGACTCCCACAAGAAATGTTTGTTTTGTTCGCTAAACTCCATATTTCTGTCCAAATACCTCCATTTTGTTCTCGCGTTCAGTCGAGTTATCCAAATGCGCCATGCTCGCACATTTTGTTCAGACGAAAAGTCCAAAAAGTTATACTACAGTTTGTAGAAACATGTCAAACGATGTATAGCATCAATCTTCAGGATGTTTTTAATCATACATCTTCGATAATATTCCAACTGGGCAAATCCTTTGTCTTCAGAAAGGAAAAAGAAAGCACCTCGCGCTGACGGCCACGCTCATGAATGATCTAATGGCACTCTGGTTGAAATGACTGTCATTCCCTTCCAGGTCACAGTAGAAGCCTGTAACAACGTTCGAAAGACTGTTGACATCCAGTGGAAGCCTTAGGAACTGCAAAATGACCCCTAAATCACTGTAGTTTGAATAGGGAATCAATTAAAAAAACTACAAGCCTCAGATTTTCAACTTCCTGGTTGGATTTTTCTCAGGGTTTTGCCTGCCATATGAGTTCTGTTATACTCACAGACATCATTCAAACAGTTTTAGAAACTTCTGAGTGTTTTCTATCCAAATCTACTAATAATATGCATATCCTGCCTTCTGAGTCTGAGTAGCAGGCAGTTTTATTTGGGCACACCTTTCATCCGGACGTCAAAATACTGCCCCCTACCCTAGAGAAGTTAAAAAGGTTCTTGGAAATGTGCTTGCACTATTTCTTATGAGTCTCCTTTGGCAAAAAGCGAAGAAGAAATTAGATTCTTGAAAATAAAGTCATCTTAATTCCAAGATAGCTAAACCCTTGTCTTAAACTCAAGGCAGTGAGAGAACAAGCTCATGAAAGCAATTGAACGTTTAATTCACTCACAAACTTAATCTGGACATTTCAGTATTGATTATTTTAAACCCAAGAATGTATTTTAGAACAGTAATCTCAGTAAGAAATATACTAACATTATTGCCATTGCTAGCTGGATAGGTAGCTAAAACAGTTGCCTAGCAACAAATATCTTAAGATTAAGAAGATATTGGAGAAGTTCGTAAGAAATTAATGAAATCTTAAGCTATTGTTGAGGAATTTCACTTAAAAACAATCATATGAACTTATTTTTTTTAAAGAAGCTTCTAAAAATTTTGCGTAAGAAGTGTTTTGTGAATCTGGGCCCAGGCTCTGCCAGGACAGCCAGCAGTGCCAGTCATTAGTGGGCACAGTTGAATGAGATTTCCATCAGTTTGGTCCACCAGAGATGCTGAGAACAGCTCAACTGGTTGGCAGAAATGGCAGATAGCAAAAGACCACTATAGTCACTTGCCTTGTAATAGAGCTGAATGTCTGTCAGGAAACATCTAAAAGACCCCAGCCCTATCAGTCTATTCAGTGAATCCTGATGATTCAACCTGTCTCCTCTCCCGGTCTATCTCCCTATTCAGGTTCAGACCACCACCATGTGTATCTCTGTCAGTCTGAGTGGCTCTGTGGTACTAGGCTGTCTCTTCGCTCCTAAGGTCCACATCATCCTATTCCAGCCCCAGAAGAACGTGACCACATTAAGGGTGCCTGCCAACCGCTTCGGGGCTACGGTCACCTCAACAACATCCTCCATCCCCAGCTCCTTGAAAGGTAGCATCTCTATCACTGGCAAATATGAACATTTCAGTCATTGTTGGTTATGGGTTCCAAGAATAGTGAGCCATCAACTGAAACATACATAGGTCTACTGATATTTATGATTACAGTGGTGGAGCTGTCTGTTGTGTTTGGCAACTATATAGGCGTATGCAGAACACTACAAAAATGTGCTAAAACCAGATCCCTTGGATAAATATTTTAACTTTAATCAATGTGAAAAACAAGCAAGTTATTTGTATTTGCTTTAAAAAAAAAAGTTTACATTTTTACTGTCTATTTTGTATTATTATTGTTGCATCAGCCTCTCTCTGCCTGTGTGCCAACAGCGGTAACAACGGTGTGTAACGGTCGTGAGGTGGTGGACTCCACTACGTCCTCTTTGTGAAGAAGGTCGAGCTGCTTGTATCATTCCTCCGTTCTCCAAACACAAGCTACAGTGCCATCTGAAATCATCCCCTCTCATCCAACAAGGCTGCTGATGACATAACGCTCATGTCATATCTCAAGTCCCATTTACAGTAGAGACAAGTAGAGGCTCTCTCTATTCAGACAGAGGACTGTGAAAGCTAAATTATGTTACTATACATACCAGTATTACATAATGTATGAGTGTAAATCCTTTTAGTATACATTTAACAACATTGCATTGATTTTACTTGGTTTCAGGATAGACTTGTCGTTGAATGCACTGCTGTATGAAGGGTTGCAAAGGGAGGGTATATTACTGAAAACTTTCTAAGTTTACCAGTAAACTACCAGAATTTTGGTAATTTTCAGGATTCTTTTGGAATTTTATAAAATGACATCGAGTGACCTTTTTAGTACTTCAGATTATCACAGGTGTCTGTAATTATGAAATAATTCAATAAGTTGATTTTAAAATAAAAAATAAAGACAAAGCAGTAAAACATTATCCTAAATATAAACCAACAACTAAGTGAACACCATTGGTGTTTAATATGATGGTTTCAGCATGAAATATCCTTATATATATATATATATATGTTTTACAGTTATTTTACTATTTGAATGTCTATGTTGTAAATGTTTTGGAATCAAACTGGTGGCAGTTGTGAAATAAGTCAATAGTTTGAAGAACAATTTTTGATTAGATGCTTTTTTCATTAATTAGGCTATATTTTCCTGAACTTTATGGTCTATCTACTAGAAACTCATGGACAATATGCATACAGATATAAAAAATGAATACTATATATGAATATATAATTTTAAGTTATTCAAGTATAAATTAACAAAGATCAGTTTTCCATCCCAAATTTGTGTGTGTAAAGTACATGAAGGAAAAAAAATTGCACTACAGTCCTGATGGAAACGGCTGATTTGTTAACTTTCCAAATTTCAACACAACACACTAGACGAGGTGGAATCTTTTTGTGTGTGTAAAATGAATTATGCGAGGAATTGTAATGGAAACTCCTTTATGCACAAATATTGTAAACTTGGAGTCACGCGATGATATGTTGTTGGTCCTCCCACTACGACTCAGGAAAGCATGCGGTTTATTAGGCTACAGATTAATTAAATGATGAACGTCACAAGGTGGTGAAAGTGGACAGTCATGAGCTTGATGCTACTTTACAATAAATATCGAGGGACTTATTCTGGTGACACGATGATCAATGCTTGGCTGCTGTTTGACAAATAAAAATAATCTCACTCTTGTACATAATAATCTCATCATGTAGGCTATAGCTGCATTGTACCTGCCAGCTGTTGGCTAGAGCATGTGCCAAGACCAGAGTGGACACATTCGCTATATAACGCAAAATATATGGTGACAAAAACCTCAGAAGAGTTGAAAATAAGATGGAAAACCATTTAACATGGGAATAGAAATTCAACCACAAAAGTAATTATGTGCACTACGTCATCACGCACATCCATTTTCCCACAAGTCAATTTGATGGAAATATGACTATATTGTATATGCATATTGTTTTTATAGAGATTTTAGAATATTTGCATAAAAATCTGTCGCAATTGGATGGAAACCTAGCTGTAGATTGAAATAGATTGTTTGTTACCAAAATTCCAGAAGATTCCAGTAGCTTTGGTAAATTACCGGTAGCTTTGCAACCCTAGCTCTACGCCTTACTGTCAGTACAGAGAATCCGTATTGTGAATAAGGTGGTTCATGGTGTCACAAATATGTGAATACAATATCCAAACGTTTTACTTCTCTTCAACTACTAGAGTTAGTATTATTAACACAAAACACTTATTGAATTCATTTCCCCCCTGCTTCTTAAACTACACTGAACAAAAAAATATAAACGCAACATGTAAAGTGTTGGTCCCATGTTTAATGAGCTGAAATAAAAGATCCCAGAAATTGTCCATAAGCACAAAAAGCTTATTTCATTTAAATTTGGTGCACAAATTTGTTAACGTCCCTGTTGGTGAGCTTTTCTCCTATGCTAAGCTAATCCATCCACCTGACAGGTGTGGCATATCAAGAAGCTGATTCAACAGCATGATCATTGCACAGGTGCACCTTATGCTGGGGACAATAAAAGACCACTAAAATGTGCAGTTTTGTCACACAACACAATGCCACAGATGTTTAAAGTTGAGGGAGCGTGCAACTGGCATAATGACTGCAGGAATGTCCACCATAGCTGTTGCCAGATAATGTAATGTTAATGTCTCTACCATAAACCACTTCCAACATAATTTTAGAGACTTTGGCAGTATGTCCAACCGCAGACCACGTGTATGGCTTTGTGTGGATGAGCAGTTTGCTGATGTCGTTGTGAACAGAGTGCCCCATGGTGGCGGTGGGGTTATATGTGCAGGCATAAACTATAACAATGAACACAATTGCATTTTATCGATGGCAATTTGAATGGACAAAAATACAGTGACAAGATCCTGAGGACAATTGCGAGGCCCATATTTTAAGCTATCTGTGATCAACAGATGCAGATCTGTATTCCCAGTCATGTGAAATCCATAGATTAGAACCTAATTTATTTATTTCAATTGACTGATTTCCTCATATGAACTGTAACTCAGTAAAATCTTTGACATTGTGGCATTTATATTTTTGTTCAGTATACCATTTGAATGACATGAGATTAACCATTGTGAAAGTGATGATTAAAAACTAGGCTACTATCAGCATGAAGGACAATGTTTTAACGTAGACTTTGGTGAACCAGTTTGTGCTTTCTTGTAATTTATGTAAATAAAGTGTTATTTTTTATTATTAAAACAAATTGTCAGTGTGTATTTTGTTCACAAAACTCCAGAGACACCAGCAATGAACTAAAGAGCCACTACCTCATCTTAATAACCTCAGAAATGTAATCTCAAATGTTGCAGGTGTATCAGCATTCTGGATCGACCATCAATACTGAGCAAAACACTGATTATTACCCAGCATAGAGTCTGTATATTCCAATGGCTAAAATATGCACAGAGGTACTCTAACCAGAAACATTAAGTCCCCTATTTAGGGGACTTTGAGCGGTTCTGGACCGGTTCCGACTGACATTGGTGTACAAAGCGCTCCGTGAACATCGCAGTATCCAGTACCTTATAGTGCCAGAAAACACCATCTGTCTGCATTGCACTACCACTGTCAGCAGAGTTGACTTGAAGTGTCAAGTTTCACACCATTCGCGTAGGGAGGTGACGTATCACATTTTACGGCTCATCCTTTTCTGGGCTCCCTCTGAGCAATGGCACTAGAGCCTGGGAGCTTTATTTTAAAAAGGGGACAGTCGAGCAATTTCAGCAATTGTGGTTTCATCTCACTCTGGCATTCCCCGCCGGATTTAGAGCTCTCTACATGAATAAAAATACTAAATCATTAGATTAGAATGATTAGAATGTAGAATTGAAACAACCATTTTCTCTTGGTCACAGAGGGAGGAAAACACGTTGTGCGTAAGGCTGAAGTTGTAACAAGTCTGCAGACATTTAAATGTTGTCTCTGCGTCGCTCAGAGGATGCTTGGCAGAAAATGCTCGGTCGTCAGCCATATGAAAATGGGGCCAAATTTGGGCTGTCACTAAATATGATCATATTTATTTTACAGTTAGCTATACAGTGAAATCTTATAGTAAGTCATTTATAAGTTGATTGTTAATATATTTTAAAACATTTCAGGTTATTTCAAGCTCTATTCCCGCACTTTAGAAAATACATTATTTTTTCATATTTGTACTGTGTACTAAAGTTTGTGTCCTCAAGTGAGTACACCTCAGCAATTTTTTACTATTTTCACCAGGTGAGTTGCAGATCTTTCTAGAACTATGCAGCATTACTAGTTATTGTTATCTCGGGTATGTCTATTTAGGTAGAAATCTAAATTTTGCCATAAAGTCCAAAAGGTATTATCCATCTAAACCTCAGTGTGAACACCTATTAGCACCTTCATCACCCAAAAATCTAGCTAAATCTATGCTCACGTTGAGGTAAGCAACACTGAAGTATGCATGAGCGCACCAGCTGTTCTGGACAACTGATTGATCACACTCTCCGTAGCCGATGTGAGCAAGAGACCTTTAAACAGGTCAACATTCACAAGGCCTTGGGTCCAGAGGGATTAGCAGAATGTGTACTCCGAGCATGCGCTGACCAACTGGCAAGTGTCTTCACTGACATTTTTCAACCTCTCCCTGACAGAGTGTAATACCTACATGTTTCAAGCAGACCACCATAGTCCCCTGTGCCCAAGAAAGCGAAGGTAACCTGCCTAAATGACTACCACCCTGTAGCACTCACGTCTGCAGCCATGCAGTGCTTGAACGGCTGGACATGGCTCACAACACCGCCATCATCCCAGAAACCCTAGACCCACTCCAATTCGCACACCACCCCCACAGATGATGCGCTCTATTGCATTCCACAATGCCCTTCCCACCTGGACAAAAGGAACACCTGTGTGAGAATGCTGTTCATTGACTAACTCTCAGCGTTCTGCACCATAGTGCCCACAAAGACCATCACTAAACTAAGGACCCTGGGATTAAACACCTCCCTCCGCAACTGGATCCTGGACTTCCCGACAGGCCGCCACCAGGTGGTAAGGGTAGGCAACAACACATCTGCCACGCTGATCTTCAACTCTGGGGCCCCTCACAGGTGTTTGCTTAGTCCCCTCCTGTACTCCCTGTTCACCCACGACTCCAACACCATCATTACGTTTCCTGACAACAACAGTTGAAGGCCTGATCACAAACAATGATGAGACAGCCTATAGGGATGAGGTCAGATACCTGGCAGTGTGGTGGTGCCAGCACAACAACCTCTCCCTCAACGTGAGCAAGACAAAAGGTGATTATCCTGGACTACAGGAAAAGGAGGACCGAACGCCCCCCCCCCATTGTTGGTTAGTAAGCATTTTATGGTAAGGGCTTAAAAAAACAAATCATATGGGAGTGGGGACTATCGGCTAGGCCACCAAAGCTATAGCCAGCTACATTTCTTAATGTTTTGCTTGTAGTTAATCTTGCATGTTAATTTTCTACCTGAGAAAAACTACACCAGAGGAAATTACCCGCTGGTGATCCAATGAGAGCAAATTTCATCCGTGGAGAAGTGCAACTGAAGCACCAAACTACTCCTTTTACATTCATGAGTTGGAGCAAACACTGACTAAAGTTGAAGCAATTTAGATCTGCAATTACAAAAATGCCGCAAGATGTGTTTTAGCTTATCTTTTTTGCATGAAGAACATAGAATCCTGTATTAACTCAACCTCTGGTGACACAAAAGTTGTTAAATCATTTCATTTTCAAATAACCAAATCACAGGGGATTTTTCGATCTACAGTCCACAAGCTGTGTAGCTGAGAGAATACAGGCACCAAACAGCAGACTGATATTAGATGCAGACAGAGCACAAGACTTCAGTGAGTTTTAAATTAGAATGAAAGTTGTTTAACAGAAACCATTTACTGTAGTTAACTGATAGGCAGTAATACAAATAGTATTTCTGGAAAGAATTTAATTTACAAAATCAAAGGTCATACATATTATATTCTAAGGCATACACAGATCAGCTACTCCCCATTCTTTTCACCATTCACCTCTTCCTGCTCTGGCTGTTGTCGTTTCAGAGGAATAATGTAGAGTCCGTTCTTTGCTTCTTTCACTCTCCACCATCGACCAAGCCTGAAAACAACAACCGCTTTAACAAAAACAAAGATGGTTGACAAAACAGAGCTAATGCATGAACAAAGTTGAGGAAAATTATGCAGTATATAAAAAGCCATTTAATCTTGTAATAAGGAAAGTAGGTAATGTCATCACTGCCACTGAAGCAGTCTAAGGATTTGAGCATGAAATAACAGTGCCACCATGTGGACACCTGTCCTCATTGCAACTACTTCCATACAGAATACTGAAAACAGGCTTGTTTAAAGAAAGGGTAGACACTAGAGTATATGATCAATAGAGTGTGGTTTATGATCAATCAACTGGTCAGTCTATAATGCTAGTAAGTTTGCTCTGGGCTACATCTCTGTATGACGGGCAAGTAGGAGGGTACCTACCTGTGCTCCTGTCCTACTCCTGCCACCAGGAACTTCCCAGAACTGGAGAACTTTAGACTGTTGACAAAACCATTCTACAAGACAGGAAAATTAATATGCTGTATTGAGAAGACCGATGTTTTAGTGCAGAACACTCTTACTAGCCAATTCCTCATACACATATAGGCGTATATAAATAGGCCCAATGGTTAATGTTTGAATTATAGCCAATGGTGCTACCCACATATTGTTATGCTACACAACGCAATTAGGTATGGAGCAGTGTAGCTGGGACTTGCTTACCACCGGGATGCTGAAGAGAGGCTCCAGATGACGGAACCCCTGACCGCATTTCCACAGCTGCACCTTAGAGTTGTGGGAACCTGCAGAGTGACGAGACAACCGTTGATCAACTACAGAATCATCAAATTGGACAAGTAAATATTAGCGGTCAACTCCGAATATATGTCCAAGTCTGCTATGAGTGTGCGCACTAATAGAGAGCATGCTGATATTCCTACGCACACGGCGTAGATTTACAGTATGCATTATAGCAAGGAGGTGGAAGTTTCGGGTTGATAAATAACTCACACAGGGTGTGTGTGTGTATAGATGACAGTGTATAGTAAGGTTGGTGAATAGGACTCTCACAGCCGAGGAAACGTGTCAATAGTTCTGCAGTGCTTGGTGTATACACCGAGTGTAGAAAACATTAAGAACGTCGGCTCTTTCCATGACAGACTGACCAGGTGAAAGCTATGATCCCTGACTGAAGTCACTTGTTAAATCCACTTCAAAATCAGTGTAGATGAAGGGGAGGAGACAGGTTAAAGGACTTACAGTTGAAGTCGGAAGTTTACAAAAACAAGTTTTAATGACTCCAACCTAAGTGTTTCAACCACTCCACAAATTTCTTGTTAACAAACTATAGTTTTGGCAAGTCGGTTAGGACATCTACTTTGTGCATGACACGTAATTTTTCCAACAATTGTTTACAGAAAGATTATTTCACTGTATCACAATTCCAGTGGGTCAGAAGTTTGCAAACACTAAGTTGACTGTGCCTTTAAACAGCTTGGAAAATTCCAGAAAATATTGTCATGGCTTTAGAAGCTTCTGACAGGCTAATTGACATCATTTGAGTCAATTGGAGGTGTACCTGTGGATGTATTTCAAGGCCTACCTTCAAACTCAGTGTCTCTTTGCTTGACATCATGTGGAAATCAAAAGAAATCAGCCAAGACCTCAGAAGAAAAAAGAAATTGTACACCTCCACAAGTCTGGTTCATCCTTGGGAGCAATTTCCAAACGCCTGAAGGTACCACGTTCATCTGTACAAAAAATAGTACGCAAGTATAAACACCATGGGATCACACAGCCGTCATACCGCTCAGAAAGGAGACGAGTTCTGTCTCCTAGAGATGAATGTACTCTGGTGCAAAAGGTGCAAATCAATCCCAGAACAACAGCAAAGGACCTTGTGAAGAGGCTGGAGAAAAAAAGTATCTTTATCCACAGTAAAACGAGTCCTATATCAACATACCCGAAAGGCAGCTCAGCAAGGAAGAAACCACTGCTCCAAAACCGCCATAAAAAAGCCAGACTACGGTTTGCAACTGCACATGGGGACAAAGATTGGTCTGGTCTGATGAAACAAAAATAGAACTGTTTGGCCATAATGACCATCGTTATGTTTGGAGGAAAAAGGGGGATGCTTGCAAGCCGAAGAACACCATCCCAACCGTGAAGCACAGGGGTGGCAGCATCATGTTGTGGGGGTGCTTTGCTGCAGGAGGGACTTGTGCACTTCACAAAATAGATGACATCATGAGGCAGGAAAATTATGTGGATATATTGAAGCAACATCTCAAGACATCAGTCAGGAAGTTAAAGCTTGGTCGCAAATGGGTCTTCCAAATGGACAATGACCCCAAGCATACTTTCAAAGTTGTGGCAAAATGGCTCAAGAACAAAGTGACGGTATTGGAGTGGCCATCACAAAGCCCTACCCTCAATCCTATAGAAAATTTGTGGGCAGAACAGAAAAAGCGTGTGCGAGCAAAGAGGCCTACAAACCTGACTCAGTTACACCAGCTCTGTCAGGAGGAATGGGCCAAAATTCACCAAATGTATTGTGGGAAGCTTGTGGAAGGCTACCCAAAACATTTGACCCAAGTTAAACAATTTAAAGGCAATGCTACCAAATACTAATTGAGTGTATGTAAACTTCTGACCCACTGGGAATGTGATGAAATAAATAAAAGCTGAAATAGGTCAGTCATTCTCACTACTATTATTCTGACATTTCACATTCTTAAAATAAAGTGGTGCTCCTAACTGACCTAAGACAGGGAATTTTTACTAGGATTAAATGTCAGGAATTGTGAAGAACTGAGTTTAAATGCATTTGGCTAAGGTGTATGTAAACTTCCGACTTCAACTGTACAAGCCTTGAGACATGGATGGTGTATGTGTGCCATTCAGAGAGTGAATGGGCTAGACAAATGGTAGTTGGTGCCAGGTGCACCAGTTTGTGTCAAGAACTGCAACGCTGTTTATTTTTTTACACTCAACAGTTTCCTGTGTGTATCAACTATGGTTCACACCACCCAAAGGACATCCAGCCAACTTGGAACAACTGTGGGAAGTATTGGAGTCAACATGGGTCAGCATTCCTGTGGAACGCTTGACACCTTGTAGAGTCCATGCCCCGACAAATTGAGCTTGTTCTGAGGGCAAAGGGGTAACACCTATTAGGAAGGTGTTCCTAATGTTTGGTATATACTCAGCGTATATTGACTGTTGAATATAAGTTATATCTATATCTGTCAGAACGCAAAAAAATTGCCTTATTTAATTATAACAGTTTTAACTGACAACTCAATATTAGGAAAGAGTTAATGTTTTGTAAACTCAGTGTAGAGCCGTGTTATAAAGCTGGTGACTCTCACAGCCGTTGGTACCTGAGGCTACAGTGTCAGAGTTCTGCAGAGCTGCCACGGCCGCTACCCAGTAGGGCTGCTCCAGTCCCGAGTCGCCATGCCGACCGTGGGCTGCCTTCACCGTGCTAAGGGGCTTCTTCTTGTTCACACTCCACAGGGAGACAGAGCTGGAGGGAGGGCGAGAGAAAGCTTTTTAGACTAATGAAAACATTTGTAAGGAACCATTCCCTCACAAAGCGGTTGCAGAACTGCTACAGAGGTGGAGTACGAGGACACCTAGTGGAGTATAAATCCACATTTACCCATCGTCAGCGCCTGTTATCATGTGTTCCTCGTTAATGAGCTGGATACAGTCGATGGAGCCCCTGAGAGAGAAAGAGCGAAAATGAGTGGGAGGAGCATTACCAGTATGTTAACACACAAGGATAATAGACACTCAGAGACCAACAAAGACTAGGCCTATACAGTCTTGTGAGACTGACTAACACAGAGAAGGAGACGAGGGGGACTCACTCATTGCCATGGAACACTAGCTGGGACTCCTCAGCAATCTTCCACACCCTCACAGTGCGGTCCCTCCCCCCTGCAGTCACACAGCGCTCCCTACTCCCACTGTCCAGCCCTGTGATCACATCCTGGTGACCAAACCTAGGGAGACACATGGTCAATAAAACAAACACAAATCACATGCCAAAACATAGACATTACTATTCAGCTACTTACAGTGTTTCCACATAGGCGTTTTCGTCCACGTTCCACACCTTGATGGAGCGGTCATGAGAGGCACTGTACAAGTCATGGGTGCCCCTCCTGAAGGATAGGCCCTGTGGAGGAGAGATGGCACAGTTTGTGAAGGTAAATATGAAAGGATGAGAAAGCAAGAATAAAAGCAGATGGAAAAAATGTATATATGGGAAGGTGTGAAAGGGAGTATATTTTACCGATACTGGGCCTCTATGTCCTGTGAACTTGTACAGGTGTTTACATGTTGCTGCCTCCCAGATCATGATCGACTTATTCATGTCTCCAGTAGCCAGGTATATGCCGTCCGATGATATGGACATACATAGGACATGGGCCGTATGTCCCACATGGCGATCCTCTGTTCCTTTCCTCCCACCAGCTATTATATGAAGTCTTTCACCACTCTCAACATCCCCTGCAGTTAGAGAAGACAATGGGAGAATGCATGAGTAAGTTCACTTTGACTGTGTTGCATTCTAGGTCACATGCAACTGATTTTGAACATTCTATTTCAGTACAACAAACATATTTTCGATTATTTTGGTTTAGAGAGTAAACAAATATATTCTCCAGACTCACATTTGATGATGGAGCAGTCTTTGGAAGCGGAAAATACATGTTGGTCATCAGGAGTGATGACCAGACAGGTGACTGGCAGCTTGTGGCCCCTCAACAGACGAATCTCTGACACATCTGGTGGCAGGAGCTGGAGAACATGACAACATAGGGACACATGAAGAGGACTGACAACTTACGCTACGGGCCATAGAAAACGCATAGCACACCATGTTCCAATATCCATAATAATATACCACTTAGAATGCAATATATACATAGTTTCATTCTAAGTAGTAAAAGAGTGAATGATGGGCATGCACAGGGTGCTTTTATGGGAGACACCAAAACAAAGATACTCACATCTTTCGCAACCATCCGTTGGAGCTGTCCTTTCTGCTCAAGCTGAGGGGGGGGGGGGGGGAAATGAAATGTTAACTATGAGATAAATAGCAGCAACCAAACTCATGTGACATTTACTAGGGCTATACAAGCAACACAATGATGTAGCTAGTTACACTTACCACTTCTTCTTGAAGTCTTCCAGCAATCAGGTCCATCTCAAAGGACTCCTCCTCTGCCTTCTTTTCTTCTGTTGATAAGACATGACGAAGACAAACCAGTCAAGCATCAGATTCATGAAATGTCATTAAACGTTAACGTTACCCATTTTAGGAGAGCTTTGTTGAAATTGATAATAGGTTTTCAGTAGCTCTTCCCTTACCCTCATCCCTCAATTGGCCGAGGTAAAGTTTAGCTAATCGTAGTTTTTTCTCCTGTGGGGTCTCATCAAACTCTTCTTCGACATTTGCCCTCCTTTTTCTGTGCAGTGAAGGGCTACATAAAGAGATTGATTCAACTCATGGTTTGTCCACGCATACGCCTAAAAGGAAATCAGTTTGTTAGCCAACGTAGCTAGTCAGTTAGCTAGCCAGCCAGCCAACTACACTACGAGTAAGTTAACATACCCTTCTGTTTCAGAGTCGCTGGAGATTTCTTCATTGTGCTTTGAATTTAATTTTTTCTTGATTTTGTTTCCTGTGTCTGTATCATTCTAATGCACCAACACAAACAAACATCAACGATTAAAAGAAAGCTACGTGTTAGATAGCATTGTAATATGTAGATCGCAAACTAAGTGCTAGGGTAAGTGTAGCTAGTCAACGTTAGCTCCGTACCTTTCGTTTTGAACCTGCTGAATTCTCGTTCTTTTTGAAAACCTTTGGCGGTCCTTTTTTCTTTATAAAGAAAGACGACATGATAAGATTATATAGATTGACTAACTATGAGGCACTGTTACAATCTTTACACTAGTTGGCACACATTTCGTCCACGGAAATCAACATTGAACCCACATGGGCTCTTCTAATTCAACCGAACAATGGATACCACAAACCCACGTTTTAAAATAGAGGTATTAATTGGATAATATTGAGGCATCGGTTTGTCCCGCCCACAAGTACAGAGCTCTCATTGGACTATCGAGCAAGTAGGAACTAAAGTCCAGATTTGATTGGCTGAGAATGCAGGACTGGGCACACACTCTTTTCAGTGAGCCGGCTCGTTCGGCTCAGCTCATAAAAAAGAGCCGGCTCTTTTGGCTCCCAAACGGCTCTTTAAAAAAATATGTTTTGTATTTTTTCTAGTCAAAAAGTTTGCGATAGTTTGACTGTGATTGGTGTTAAAACAATTCTAATTAAATTATTAAATGAAATCATACTCTGCCTTAACCACAATGTATTTAAACATGCATTGGTTTGTTATGCAAAAGAATGCTATTAAACATTTGCATTTCAAGTATAACTTTTTAATGTATATAAACAAAGTGCACATACATCTAACCATTCAAAACGAATACAATCTGAACAGCAGAATAGAATATTGCACCATATCAAAGAAAAATAAATAACAATTTGCAAAACTGCAGCATCCCACAAATTGAAATAATTGTAAAAAAAGAAGGATGCTATTACACATGTGCATTTAGAGTATAACTTTGTTAATGTATATAAAGAAAGTGCATATAAATGTAACCATTCAAAACGAATACAATCTGAACAACATAATAATAAAATATTGCACCATATCAAAGAAAAATAAATAACAATGTGCAAACCTGCAGCATCCCACTTAAAACATTAAACTGGTCCCTCTTTTCTCTCTTCTTTATTACCATGTTATAACCAGCAGCACACAGCAATGCTGACCATATTTTGCTTTTATGAGAGATTTGCATTCAGAAATGCAAGCTGCCTCACTTTCAAGGGACTGATGCGGTTTCTTCTCTCAGTAATTATTTGTCCCGTTTTCGAGAAGACCCTCTCAGAAGGAACGGATGTGGCCACTATGCAGAGTCTCCCTGTCATGACTTTAGTAAGCTGTAGGTATCTTCAAATCTTCAATGAAGTGACATGTAATCAACATGTAAGAAGTGGTTACCCTAGATGTCTAGCAGTCAGTGGTAAGGCAAACTACAGTAGCTTTTTGGACTCTTTCCCGCACTGAAGCCTGTGTGCTCTCGTACAGTTGTGGAATAAGTGATTTGAAAGGGTTTTCCTGCTTGCAATTGTGTACATTGGATTTAGACTATTGCAATAATTTATAAAACCTCTGTCCTCCACGATCGAAAATGGCAGGAAATCGGTTGCAATCATTTTAGCCAATGCAATATCAATTTGGCCTTGTTTTGCTACAGACATAGACTTTGGCATAAACTGGTCCATAGAAGGCTGCGTTTCTGTGGGTCGCGGAGTAGGCCTACTTGACTGAGTGGATAAGTCTCCACGTGTGGAGGTGCTGGCTCCACCACTATCACTAGCAGGCCCGCTAGTTTCTCGAAGCTCCGCTACAGCTAGCTTCACAGTTGGGTGCACAGTTCGCATATGCCGGTGTAGGTTGTGAGTGGAACCGGCTTTATATGAGATTTTGTTTGGCAAATTCTACACTGTGCTCTAACATGGTCTGCATTATTAAAATGCATCCAAATTCATTTTCCAGCTGTTGTTTTCACAGCTGTCCTTCCTCTCTCTTTGGCTGCTGAGCGTGTGACTCTGATTGAGTTGGCCTCCCTCACGCATCTTTGGTTCATTGGTTGACACTGCGTGTCTGATTGACAGGAACAACAGGTGAGACTGTTAGTCTGAGTAGATAGTCAGAACGAATGTGTGCGCTTGAGCATTTAGGCCTATATTATTTTATTTATTTTTTCGTTCTTTGAATTAGTTAATTCTATTCATTAAAATCTTTTCATTATTAATATCTTTTTTTAATAATTTTTTAAATAAATAGATTCATCTCTTCTGATATGCGAGCCGGCTCCCAACGTTCACCTACAAGAGCCGGCTCTGACTCGTTCACAAACGACCCATTACTAGTGCAGGGGCAAAATCCCCCTTCCCCAAAAAGTTGTGATCCTGACACATTTTTCTTGCAGAACGCAGTTAAACCAAGTAAATCATGAAATCATGTTTTTAAAGGAAGGTTACATGTTAAGCACAAATCTAGAATAATTGGAATTCTCGTTTTATTTTAAGAAGCACATTTTGTCACTGCCATCAAACACACACTGAAATACTTTCTGCGACCAAATACACTTTCTCTAGCTACTAGCTAGTACCAGCTAGTACTTTATGTACTTACAAATGTTTGTATCGATTCTCACTGTCTTAACATTTTATATACGGGTGGGTGGGTAACTTTAGCAGCAATCTGGTGTGTTAAAATCTTTAATGTGTTGCTTGAGGTAGGCACATTTGTCCAATTATTAGGAAATACCAAAAACCGCGAATGCAGAGTTCACATCATGATTATGACCCACGATATGGAGTCCACAAAGATTATTCATTATGGCTACTGAGAAGGCAGTATCATCAATGCAGTAATAACCAATTTTAATTTAATCCCAATGTAAAACTAATGGATTTAAAAGGTGATGGAAGAAAGTAATGTACAGCTTCAATATTTATTCAACTACAAAATTGAATGATAGTGCTTCAGATCTGATGAAAATATGTTTTGTGTGTTTAGTCAAATGTATTTACTTTCTGTGTTATATATTTCATCATGGAGTTTTCCCACCTGGAAACATGGCACCCAAGCCGGCAGCAACAACAGACTATATCAGTGTCAACACAGGCTCTGTCAAAAATGATGAAGATTGGCATGGATCATTCTCTGGATGATTTTGGTGAGGTAATAGAGGAGAAGTACAGAATACCAGAATGGACATTCGGCCATAGAGATGAGAAAGGGTCACTGCTGTCTGAAGAATGGGACCAAGGCGCAGCGTGTGTATCGTTTCACATTTTATTTAAACTATGCAAGACATACAAATAAACTACTAAACAAAATGACAAACCATGACGAAGAGGTGAAACATACACTACCTCAAAATAATCTCCCACAAAACCTAGTGGGAAAAACAACTTAAATATGATCCCCAAATAGAGACAACGATGACCAGCTGCCTCTAATTGGAGATCATGCCCCCCCCCCCAAAAAACATAGAAATACAGAAACTAGAACCCCACATAGAAATACAGAAACTAGACAAAAAAAACATAGAAAAAAGAAACTAGAACCAACATAGACATAAATATGTTTTTTCATTATGAAGCTTACCGGTACTAGTTTCCCAAAACAGCGGTTTGTGTCTCGCCTGCTCCTGCGGCCCTTCATTACGCACACCTGTCACCATCATTACTCGCAGCTGCACAATATTGGACTCACCTGGACTCCAATACTTTGTTGATTACCCCCTCTTTATCTGTCTGCTCCTCACGTTATTCCCTGTGTCAGAATTGATGTCGTTATTTTTCCACTGTCGAGACTCTGTTTCTATCCTTTTTCATGTCCGTTGTTCATTGAATGTTCTCCCTGTACCTGCTTCTCATCTCCAGCGTCGATCCTCACAGAATGCTGACACCAAAATTGGAAGCATCTGGGAGGCCTTGTTTTTTGTTGGTGATGTCGGGTCCGGGTGCCATCGTCGATGGAACCAGGGGTGCCACTGCTAGTTCGTCGTGCTTCCACACCCTAGCTGGCTCGAGAGATTTTTCTTGCCCTGGTGGGCTTGGCAAGTGCATACCCTACGTCATTCTTCAGCCGGCCATCAGGCTCCCACGCCTCAGCCGGTTCATCAGGCTCCCACGTCTCAGCCGGTTCGCCAGGCTCCCACGTCTCTGCTGGTTCGTCGGGCTTCTATGCCCCAGCCAGCTTGTCCAGTGCCCATGCCTCGGCTGGCCCGTCAGGCTCGAACAGGTGGGATGCCGGGTGGTGCCCCTAGAGGGGGGGATACAGTCACGCCTGCACCCGCTCCCCCTCTCTGGCGCTTGAGGGCCATCATTACGCGCCACTGTGCAATATTGGACTCACCTGGACTCCATTACTTTGTTGATTTCCCCCTCTTTATCTGTCTGCTCCTCACGTTATTCCCTGTGTGAGCATTGATGTCATTTTTTTGCCCCTGTCCAGATGCTGTTCCTGTCCTGTTTCATGCCCCGTTGTTCATTAAATGCTCTCTCTGTACCTGCTTCTCGTCTCCAACTTCAATCTTCACAGGTTTGAGCCAGTCACGTGTGTTTGTTTACAATGAGGCACAAGGAGCAAAATGGTAGCTTCGTGAGGTGAGTAATTTCTGCAGCACAACTTAAGTGAGGCGATCAAGTTACACTGCTAATGCTTGCCAGCTACATATCTTATAACTAATATGTTAACTATCTAAGATGTGCAAAATCAATTCTCTCCAGCTGGGTTTTGCTAACTTGCTAATGTTAGCTAAGTGGCTAACGTTAGCTTGCAAGATCAAGCTTCCTGGTAACAGCAGCAGAGATCATCCCCTCCTAGATTAAGATAATATTTGTTTTGTGCATGCCGCAAACAGCGTTTTGAGATACTTGCATAAATTTATGAGCATTTACCTAGCATTCGGTATGAGAAATGATTTAGTACTTGTTAGCATTTTGTTAGCATTCTGGTAAGTTACGTTTTTTTGGGCTTTTTTTTTCAGTTTGAAAAAAAATCGGTGCCCCTTCTGTACACTATGTATAATACTGAACATCCCGGAATGGCACAGGCACAATATGAAGGTTTCAAATCTGGATACCGCCCAAACCTAATATGTGTACACTACTGTTACCATAGCACATTGTTGTCACCTTATGACCACTGTTTAATATGCTCTTAATTATCTTCTTTCATATAATCCATTACCATTAGTTCCCTCCTCTGTAAATGTGTGTGGTGTGTGCCTGTCTTGGGTGTGAAATGAAGTGTGGATTTGATCCCTGTCTCCTGCTGGTCGTTATCAGTCCTCTTACCGGGACTCTGGGGCAGTTGTACCTATACTAAACCGGCACCTCTTTCGGAGACCGCATATTAAAGCCTATTTTCATTTCAAATTATAAAATATATTGATAATACATGTTTAAATTATTTTCCAGAGCAGGTGAGGATAACATTTGGTGAGGATTACAGTCTGATCTGAGCTGCCGTCAGAACAATGTTGAATAATGAAGACAAACTGTTGAAGAACAGACTTGGGATCCATTAAAACATAACCATATACCAGGTTAGAATCACACAATTGTTGACATTGCAAGTACTGTAAATGCAGTGTTTTGTTCCTCCAACAGATGTCAGCATGTAGCAGTTTAGTTGTGGGATGTCACTTTTGATCAGAAGGATTTTGACTATCAAATCAAATTTTATTTGTAACATGCACCGAATACAACAGGTGTATGTCACACCCTGATCTGTTTCACCTGTCTTTGTGCTTGTCTCCACCCCCCTCCAGGTGTCGCCCATCTTCCCAATTATCCCCAGTGTATATATACCTGTGTTCTCTGTTTGTCTGTTGCCAGTTCATTTTGTTTGTCAAGCCTACCAGCGTTTTCCCCCTTGCTCCTGTCTGTTTCAAGTTCCTGTTTTCTAGTTTTCCCAGTTTTGACAATTTCTGCCTGCCCTGACCCTGAACCTGCCTGTCATTCTGTACCTTGTCACATCACACTGGACTATTGACCTCTGCCTGCCCTGACCCTGAGACTGCCTGCCGTTCTGTACCTTTTGGACTCTGATCTGGATTATTGACCTCTGCCTGCCCTTGAACTGTCATTTTGCCTGCCCCCTGTTCTAGTAATAAACTTTTGTTACTTCGACACTGTCTGCATCTGGGACTTCTCCTGAGCCTTGACAGTAGGAACTGGCCATGACTGGCCCAGCAGACTTGGACCAGCTCCACAATGCCATCTCCTCCCAAGGAGCCACCACTGGAAAGCTCGAGGAGTTGCTTCGTGGTCTGATGGAGGGTTCCAGACCTTGGCAGAACGCCATGACCGAGCGTTGAACACATTGCTGGAGCAATTCCGCTGGTTGCCTGTTAGGCAGCCTACCACGATGGTAACCTCCCAGCCCCTCAGTAACCTGGCTGTTAGCAGCGCCGCCACCCCGGTTTCCCGGGAACCCCACTTACCTCCCCCAGAACGATTCGATGGAGAGTCGGGCACCTGTCGGGCATTTCTCAATTAGTGTTCCCTCATCATCTCCACTCGCTCATCACCTTGACCATTCGGATCGATGGGTGACTACGGGAACAAAGGAAGGAGAGGAGATTCGATTTCACTCGCCAGACCAAGGTTCCACCTCGCCTCCGAGGGATCCCTTGAAGTCCCCAACGGCTCCTTTGCCAAGAGAACCAGAGGCTACCTGAGATCCCTTGAGAGTCTCCGAAGTCTGCCGATTCACCTCTTCCCGAGCCAATGCAACTACGCAGAGCTAGGCTGTCTCCAGCCGAACGGCTATACAGGTTTCACACTAAAAGTTGCCTGAATTGCGGGACTACTGGTAATTTCGTCTCCACCTGTCCACTAAAAGACTAAGCTTACCGGTAGGAGCGAGAACTCTGGTGGGCCATATGGAGAACTTTTCCTCTCCCCTTAATCGCACCCCTTTTCATGCCATTTTGCTGTGGGGGAACCAATCGAAATCTCTCCGGGTACTCATCGACTCTGGGGCTGATGAGAGCTTTATGGACGCTACTCTGGCGTCTGAGCTGGGCATCCCCACTCAGCCCCTCTCCATTCCCATGGACGTTAGAGCGCTGGACGGGCGCTCTATAGGCCGGGTCAATATCACCCCCATCAACCTACGTGTGTCAGGGAACCACAGCGAGACAATCTAATTCCTGCTCATTAAGACACTTCAGGTTCCCGTGGTATTGAGATTCTCTTGGCTCCAGTGACTGGTTGACTGGTCTGCTGGTGACATCATGGGCTGGAGCCCGTTCTGCCACGCTCATTGCCTGAAGTCAGCGCAGCCTGCCCCGGGACGTCTTCCCGGGGGCTCGGAATTTGCCAGGACCTCCGGGAGGTGTTCAGTAAGGCCCGGGCCACTTCACTTCCGCCGCACCGACCCTATGACTGCGGTATTGACCTTCTCCCAGGCACCACTAAGTCGGGTCCGGAGACCAAGGCTATGGAGACCTACATTGGGGACTCCCTAGCTGCATGGTTCATCCGTCCTTCTGCCTCCCCCGCCGGCGCAGGGTTCTTCTTTGTGGAGAAGAAGGACAAAATCCTGCGCCCGTGCATCAACTAAGAAACTATTTACTCAAATAAACTGAAGTAAAAATCAATATATATATATATATATATATATATATTTTTTTTTTTTTTTTTAAATAACAAATAACTAAAGAGCAAATTTGAATCAATCAATCAATCAATAAAATGTATTTATAAAGCCCTTCTTACATCAGCTGATGTCACAAAATGCTGTTACAGAAACCCAGCCTAAAACCCCAAACAGCAAGCAATGCAGGTGTAGAAGCACAGTGGCTAGGAAAAACTCCCTAGAAAGGCCAGAATCTAGGATGAAACCTAGAGAGGAACCAGGCTATGAGGTGTGGCCAGTCCTCTTCTGGCTGTGCCGGGTGGAGATTATAACAGAACATGGCCAAGATGTTCAAATGTACATAGATGACCAGCAGGATCAAATAATAATAATCACAGTGGTTGTCGAGGGTGCAACAGGTCAGCACCTCAGGAGTAAATGTCAGTTGGCTTTTCATAGCCGATCATTCAGAGTATCTCTACCGCTCCTGCTGTCTCTAGAGAGTTGAAAACAGCAGGTCTGGGACAGGTAGCACACCCGGTGAACAGGTCAGGGTTCCATAGCCGCAGGCAAAATAGTTGAAACTGGAGCAGCAGCACGGCCAGGTGGACTGGGGACAGCAAGGAGTCATCAGGCCAGGTAGTCCTGAGGCATGGTCTTAGGAATGATTTAAGAGTACTGTAGATTATATATATTATAGATTTTATTTGTGATATATTCACTCACATAGTAGCCTTAAAAACACATTGTACTATAATGATTGTGCCTGTTAAATAAATGTCTTTCCAATTCCCACTCATCTCATTATATTCAGTCTGGTCTTCACTGATGCTATTAACTGACTGCAGTTTGCAACTGTTTATCCAAATAAAATAAAACATGTTGAACCCCTAACTGTGTGTGTGTGCGTGTGTGTGCGTGTGCGCGTGTGTATGTGTGTGCGTGTGTGTGTGTGTGTGTGTGTGTACTCTTAGGATCCAGGGGAGTCCTGGAGGGACAGGAGGAGGACAGAGAAGTGTGTGTTTAGGCTGATGCATAGCATTCAATGTGTGACAGTCACAGCCATATACTGACTGAGAGATGAGAGAAAGAGAGAGTGAAACAGAGTGTGGGCGGGACTATGAGGGTGGGCGTAGTGTCACAAAAGCATCCTCACCGATGATCCTCTGTTGATGATGTGATTCTAACGTTGACCGATGCCTAGCCCCTCCCCCATCTAGCCAGCCAGCTGTGCTGTTTCTGAGTTCCCTAGTCTGCACATCACCTATCAGTCTATCGCTCCTGTCCTCTGACACCTTCACCAGTCCTACCCAGGAGTCCTTCCCACAGGACATCCGTCCATCAGGGATACTTATCAATCAAGGACCAGGAACAGGGGGAGCAGAAGGAGCAGAGTGCCCAGCTTTAGTGAGCCATCCCTGGTGTCAGAGCTAGAGGTTGATGGGTACTGAAAGAGGTCTGGAGGGTTAGGGAAGGGTACACCTGTTGTCTTAGCATCTGTTGGCACCGACCCAGACTTCAGAGCCTTATGGCAGGCCTGGATACATAAGATACATAACGGAATTCCAGTCCACCTGGGAACAGAAAACCCCCTGGACCATCCACGTAGTTAACACTACATAACTCAAGAGGAGTGGAAGTTGGACGGGAGGATTTTATGTTTTCATGATAAACATCCATTCACAATTCATATCAGGTGAGGTATCATTTAATAAGAAAAACATTGATTTGAATCATTTAAAACAAAAACGTTTCTTTCCTGTGTGTGTAAGCAAGTCCAGGTTAACCAACTAGATTTGGTGCCTGAAATAAATACTATTGTCACTTTATAGTGGTGCCTATGTTGATAACACTTATTGTGTAATTTGATTTTAGATATACACGTTGAAATAAGATAAGATAGCGTACATGTTGAAATAAGCTTGGGTAGCCTATTATTTAGCTGGAGCTCAGTGTGTTGGGTGTGTTAGGTTCTAATTCCCAGAGTAAGAAACTCAACGGACATTATGAAAGCTTAACCAAGTTTAATTCTTCCCAGAGGGTCAATACGGCTGCATTAGACAAAACATGTTTCCATCACCACAAGTATATATTCTCCAATTTAGGCACTCCTCCTTCTCTCCAATCCTTACATATTTTATGGTTCGACAGGAAGACGAAGTAATAGAGTAATAAACCATTGTTTCTCCCTTAAGGGGATCTGACCTGACCTCAGCCCCCTTGATGCCTAATCCAAAGATCTCCACCCGTATCTCCTATAGCAATCCTGTGACTTCCCCCGGTCCACCCAACATATTCCAAGGCCATCTGGCTCCTACAGATAACCATTAACTTCTGATGTAAAAACCAGTCTCTATCACTCCTCATATACTATACTTCTGAGTATAACAATGTTCCAAGAATAACCCAGAATCTAACAGTTGTTAATCGATGCACAACAACCTCTTAAAGGCTGTTGTACGCTGATCATCAAGAGGATGTCTCGCATAAAGAGGTGTGATTTATTTGTCGCAGATGTTTTCATTTCAATGAAATTGTACTAGATCACTCATTCAAGTACATAATACCCTCTTGGTCCCCTGAAACTGACAGTCCTTTTTCAATTGTCCTGGGCTAGCCATTTAAGAAAACCATACATTTTGCCGAACAAAATACTTATAATAGACTTTTATAAAAGTAATCTTCCTGAGATTTGATTTGATTTGGATCTCTTTTTGTCCCCATTTGGACTAATCTTCCAAGAGTCCTTAAATATTAAAATACAATTTATATACGAACACATTTTCACATATAGATAAAGAAAGAAGAAAAAGTGACATTGAAACAAATGCTATTGCATGGCTTAAAATGGCCAGTTCAGAAGCCTAACTTAGCCTTTAAAGGAGATGCCATATGCTGTATGTAGGCTTGATACTAGGACAGGATGAAAACGGGGACATCCTTACATAACGCACACAAGAACGTACATGCACTGACTCGTCCTTTTTGTACTGTGGATAAATCTCATTACTAACATGGCTTGCCAATCCGCTGGACGGCCACCAGAGCCGATTAAAGAGGGAGAGAGCATCAGTAGAGCAGCACTAGTCTACCAGCAAGCGCATGGAAATAGGACACAACAGAACAGCATGCATAGTCATAGGTTCTGGGAAACTGACGATGCTCCTAGCACAGCCGTGATTCAGGTGACAGTGTGTGTGTGTGTGTGTGTGTGTGTGTGTGTGTGTGTGTGTGTGTGTGTGTAGGTGAAACAAACAGGAACAGCAAATACATTAACGGTTGGGGTTTTTGTGGTTGTGTCCCTCTTATCTTCATGGCACACACATGAAGGGGAGCAGAGCATAATATGTGAGCCATGTGTGTGGGGATAAAGTTGCTTTGAAGTCACCCACACACTTGATATCACTGTCCCTCTGACATATGTCACACCTTAAAAAGGTTCAGATGCAGAGCTACAGTACATAAGAAGACACTCAATACGCACATACAGTTCTGATAAACAGGGGCAAGTGAAATGTTAATGTGATGAGGCCTATGTTGTGCATTGTTGTTACCGAAAGCTGAACACAGTGTTAATTGAACTATATTGCATTTGATAGAGATGGAGATCAAGTCTGTTCTGGTAAGAGGTTGTGTGTGTCTTTGATGGCCCTATGCAGGCCCTACGCAGTCAGGGTGACACTGGGCACATACTAATCAACAGTGCCAGTCCCCCGCAGCTGCATGGCTAAAACAAGCAAGCTCATTATCTTCCATTTCAAAAGGTTAGGGAACGATAGAAGGATGGAGGATAAAAGAGAGAGGGAGAGAGTGTCCTCTCCTCCATGAATTATTCCTATTGATCAGGTCCCTATCCTCCTATCCTCTTACAGAGAGAGGGGGGGGGGGTGGAGCGAGAGAGAGCATCCTTTCTTTTATAAATAGTCCCACAATCCAAAGGGAAATGTTACAGATGTCCTTTTCTATAGATGTAGGGTAGATAGTAGTAGACACCTGTGTCAATCAACTGTGTTGAAACTAATGGGCAGTATCTACACAGAGGGGTTAAATCTATGGATATTTGTGAACACAAGGGATAGGCCTACAGTGAAGTGTCAACAAAATGAAAGCAAATTATATTCCTAAACAATAGAAAAATGTCACTTCCGCTGTGGATTTGATGTTAAATAGTTGTTATTATCCCTTGACAGTATTCAGTGGGACATTGCAATAATGAAAACGGAACAGGGCTTAGCATGCAGAGATAATCTCATCATTCTCTTGCAATGGTGAATTATGATGTCAGTGTTTGTGTTGTTTTTGCCAATGTGTATTTCAAGGTGAAATGGCCTACAGAACTTGGCTTATGATGATTTACTGTCAATACAAAAGTATCCCCAAAAACACACCCAGTCCATTGATGACGTCTTCCTTTTTCTTCCAACAGGGAAACGTAGTTTAACCGTTTGACTCTTAACGGTTAAGCAGAAGGAATCCTCTGGCTCACCACACCAGTGAAAGATGGGGGAGTCTAGGCCTAATGGAACGCTCATTATGTCTGTTCTGGAACTCTCATTGTGAACTATGGAACACTCTGGTTCACCTCTGACCCCTGACCTCAATGATACGACAGCCAATGAGAGCCTGTGGTGGGGACTGGGGGCGCCCCTCCCTTCAGCCCCTAGCAGACAGCTGGGCACCTTGCCCAACTCCCAGACACGCTTCAAGGACCTGTCAGGGATATTCTTCATGGTGACCCTGAACGTGGTGGCGCTGCTGGCTAACACAGCCGTGCTGGTGGTGGTGGTCAAAGCCCCGCACCTCAGGTACTTTGGTACTTTTTTTATTTGACCATTTAAAAACATAATTCAACCACAATTGATAATCATCAAGGATAACACACAAGTGAATACAATGCGTAATCAACAAGAATAACACAAAACAGTTTAGCAACTTGTTTCCATTGTGGCCATCTTGTTTTGGCCGGCAGGCTGGTAAAAAATACACCAGATTATAAATACATGAAAACAGATACACTGTACATCATAAAATTAACTTGGGTCCCCTATGACTTTCTAATGCACTGATAATGTATACACAATCTCCTTGTTTCTATTGCATATACTATTAAATCATTGAGTTGTATCTTCTGGAATTTATATCTATATCTATTGTACTTGTTTCACCAGACATCAGTGCTAAAGTTCAATTTGTTCTAATGAACACATACAGAAAAAAATACATTTCAATATATTTAACATCACGTAAAATGTATTTCAAATACATGTACATACATTTGTATCTTTGCTCATATGCATGTAATGCCTGACAATATTCCAGAAATGCATGGCTATGACATCTAGTCTTCAGGGTGGCCAAAGTGGTTCCTAATTCGACTTCTTAAATTACTGTAGATCATTTTTGGGGCCACCAAGCCGAAACATCGGCAGTGATATAATTTAAATTGTGACGGTGAGTAAAAAAACTACTTTTGATTTCACCTCATTTTAACATTCCGTTATAAAAAGCACACGTTTTACCATCTCAAGAGGTACAAAAATATGACTATAGTACAGTAGGTGCATCTCCTCAGCCTAATTAAATAGGCTAAGGGAGAGGTAAAATTGACACAATAGTTACCCTGAGGAAAATGGGAGAGGGTCATGCTTTTTCAATTTCAGTCAGGGGGAGGGTTTAGTATTTTTTTTTATTTAGTCCAAGGGAGGGTCATGTCATTTGTAATAGATGAAATGTCATATTGCTCAGGGTTTGAGAGTTAGTTGCTTATTATTAGTAGTATATTATTTCATTTGTGCCCAATGATCCCCCTCATCCCTGATTCTCTGCCTTACCTATAGCCTATACCAGCCTTTCTCAAACCCCAGCGCAGTTCTGTGGAGGAATGTTTGCAGGTCTGCAGCATATTTGTCTTGAATATTATGTATTTTGTGTTGTTGTGTTCTGCAGCATATTTGACTCAAATAAATACTTGCCGTAGGCCTACTTGCCCAATGCGCTGAACTATGCATGACACAGTAAGCAAATTGTGTTGCCATGACTAAGTATATCTACACCAAAAACACACACACACAAGCTAACCCTGCTGTGCAGCCTGCATGCTCTCTTTCTCTCCGGATTTTTTTCAAATGAGACCTGCCTGCCAAAACCAGTCTGTGTGATATATCAGACTTGCCTCAGTAGCAATGCTATGAAGTTAGCGAAAATCTGCAGACATTTAGAAACAGAGTATCCACATCTCAAGTATAAACCAGATATATATATATTTTTTTTTACAAAAAAGAGTAGTCCAACCAAACAAAAACGCTGCACAATAATTTCACAGACAACGAGAGTTTACTGAAGGCTTCATACTTACTCTCTCATAACATTTTCCAGGCTCCTTTCACTATAATTGAAAAGATGGTCATGCCCTCAGTCGTGGATCCTTGCCAAGAGGTTTTAGACCCAACTGCTGCTACAAAGATCAGTGTAATCCCACTTTCCAATGACACTGTCACACGTAGAATCCAGGATATGGCAGATGATATTGAATCACATGCAGGTTTTAGACAGAGCCCACACTTTGCAATCCAATTAGATGAGATGACTGACATTGTATATATCCGCTACATATATGAATCATTTCATTGTTGCAAAGAGTTGCCTCAAAATACAACTGCAGGTGAAATATTCAATTTTCTGAATGAGTACATAAAGGGACATGGATTACAATGGGACCATTGTATCGGGATCTGTAGGCCTACCGACGAGACAGCTGCTCAACCTATCCATGCAGGAACACGCAAGTGACATTTCCCAAGCAAATAAAAAAATTGCCGATTTCAAGAAAAACTGTGTCTGGAGAGACCGTGTATAGAGGCATTTTTTATATGTTCCCCCTATTCTCAACTCTGGCTAACGTGGATGATGTGGATATGGATCACATGCGTAAATTGATGGGGACACATCGGAACAAAACTCGAGGACTACTTCCACTCACAATCTGATCCACACCCGGGAAAGCAGTGGATGCGTAATCTGTTCACGAGTACTGAAGAGACAAGCTGACCACACCGCCCGTGTTGCATGCGCAAGCATTGCAAAACAAATGTAGACGCTTGACAAGCTGCAAGTCCCACCGTTCCCATCTCATCATTGGTTTTTAGGACCATATACCCACATGGGGGATTGAAAGATGAACTGAGGTCCACACTCCAGTCTAGTTGGAAAGTTGGTTGCCAACCGCCATATAAAGTCCACGGAAGAAGAAGAACAAGAAGAAGGAAAAAGACTGATATCTGTAGATTAATTGGCGGAGTAGAGAACACACGATTTTGGATCTAAATTCTACAAAGATCCAGAAAAAAAGGACCTTGTGCATTTCAGGTAAAATAACAACCCAATGTTTATATGGGGCTCCCAAGTGAACAAGCGCTCTAAGGCACTGAATCTCAGTGCTAGAGGCGTCACTACAGACCCTGGTTCGATTCCAGGCTGTGTCGCAACCGGACGTGATTGGGAGTCCCATAGGGCGGTGCACAATTGGCCCAGCATCAACCGGGTTATGGTTTGGCCAGGGTAGGCCGTCATTGTAAATAAGAATTTGTTCTTAACTGACTTGCCTAGTTAAATAAAATTAAATACATTATATCGCAGGACAAACTAGCTAGCAATATCAAGCTACGACGCACGAGCTTGCCCGGTCTAGTCAGCATGTCACAGCTTATCACCAGTTCTTAATGATAAACTATTGGAGCTGTCCTGTGACCAAGGCCTGCATGCTCCTTTTAATGAGATGTGTCTGTCCACATTCTGGCTGTTCAGCAGCGGGGAATACCAGCAAATCTACAAGATGGCAGTGAAGACATAAATCCCACTTCATTCTACCTACTTATGTGAGACCAGTGTCTCCTCTCTTGCTGCAACAAAATCAAAATATCGCAACAGACTAGCTGTTGAAAACACCTTGACACCTCTATTGTGTCCCTGGCACAAAAAGTTTGAGAAAGGCTAGCCTATAAAATAGGCTTAGGCCAAGGCAATACAAAGAGCATACTTGGAGAAGCACATGGCCAAGTTATATTTTTAAGATTTTGCCCTGCTGGGGTGGTGTATATAAAACTAGACTACAGTATATCACACACTGCAATGGACAGGCATTCCCAATCATGAGCCCCAGCCTGCCCTGCTCTTGCTGATGTAAACCCTTTTGTGCTGCCTAAACAATGACTGCTCTGTACGGTGGCACTTTAGGAGGCAAGTCAATTTGTCCAAAAATGCAATATCTGTGCACACAGACTAGGCCTACTGATATCTTGTTAAGCTGTAAAAATGAGAAGGAGGACCGGAGGTAAGGTTGCTATTGCTATAATTGATTTTAATAAAAACAGTTTCATTGCTCATAATGAAGCAATTTATCAGAGTTATTATTGACCTCACAATAACCCATATTCGAGTAATCTACATACATTACTATGAAGTGGCAGCCGTGGCGATGGACAGTACATGGGTGCTGAAAGTAGGCTAATTTGAGAACACCTAATTAATTATAAATTCAATTATAGTCTAATATCCATAGATTTGGTCAGCCAATTCCTTCAGTCATCATGCACTCCTTAAATATCTCAGTGTCAGTGAAGAGCTTGGTGTGTTAAGTTAAAACCAGGGCTTGAATTGAGGAGGTATTTGAGGGTACTGTGGCTTTTGTTAAAGAAAGATTTTGAAAACAAATTTAATGGACCTGATTGTATAAAGCGATCTATAACAACACTTAAGTCCGCAATGCTTTACGCTAAAAACAAGCTGTAAGATGCAGGGGAAAGTCACAACTCTGATGCATATGGGATATATTTGGTTTGTCTCTATGACATTCAGAGGCTGCGCTACAACCTTCTTTAGCTGAGGACGAGGAGCCAAAAAAATGTACTTTGCTTTGGAAGTAATGAGTCTGTCACTAATTGACGTTTGACATTTAAACAGGCTATTAAAACCCTCTCAAGGATCGGACCATTTTTTCAAATTTTGCCTAAAATGGCATACCCAAATAAATATAACTCCAAGTAGCTCAGGACCTGAAGCAAATCCATGCATATTCTTGATACCATTTGAAAGGAAACACTTTGAAGTTTGTGGAAATGTGAAATTAATGTAGGAGAATATAACACATTAGATCTGGTAAAAGATCTAATCTGCTCATCATCTTTAAAACGCAAGAGAAAGGCTACAATGTATTATTGCAGTTTAGGCGCAATTTAGATTTTGGCCACCAGATGGAACCAGTGTATGTGCAGACCATGTACAGTTCAAAATGTTGTATCACGTCTGCCTAAATGTGCCTAATTGGTTTATTGATACATTTTCAAGTACATAACTGTGCACTCTCCTTATACAATAGCATGGTATTATTTCACTGTAATAGCTACTGTAAATTGGACAGTGCAGTTAGATTAACAAGAATTTAAGCTTTCTGCCCATATCAGATATGTCTATGCCTTAATCACATTAGCGCACGTTAACTCAACCGTTTCGCAAGGGGACAATGATCCTGTAGAGGCTATTAATGTGTTTCAGTTGTGTTGTGAAAAGTTAGGGTTGGTATACAGAATATAGCCCTATTTGGTAAAATACCAAGTCCATATTATGGTAAGAACAGTTCAAATAAGCAAAGAGAAATGACAGTCCATCATTACTTTAAGACTTGAAGGTCAGTCAATGCGTAACATTTCAGGAACTTTGAGTGTCTTTGAGTGAGGTACTAAAAACCATCAAGCGCTATGATGAAACTGACTCTCATGAGGACTGCCACAGGAAAGAAAGACCCAGTGTTACCTCTGCTGAAGAGGATAAATTCATTAGGGTTACCAGCCTCAGAAATTGCAGCCCAAATAAATGCTTCACAGAGTTCAAGTAATAGACACATCTCAACATCAACTGTTCAGAGAAGACTACATGAATCAGGCCTTCATGGTCGAATTGCTGCAAAGAAACCACTACTAAAGGACACCAATAAGAAGAAGAGACTTGGATGGGCGAAGAAACACGAGCAATGGACATTAGACCGGTGGAAATCTGTCCTTTGGTCTTATGAGTCCAAATTTGAGATTTTTGGTTCCAATCGCCGTGTCTTTGTGAGATGCAGAGTAGGTGAACGGATGATCTCTGCATGTGTGGTTCCCACCGTGAAGCATGGAGGAGGAGATGTGATGGTGTGAGGGTGATTTGCTGGTGACACTGTCAGTGATTTATTTAGAATTCAAGGCACACTTAACCAGCATGGCTAACACAGCATTCTGCAGCAAAATGCCAGCCTATCTGTTTTGCGCTTAGTGGGACTATAATTTGTTATTCAACAGGACAATGACCCAACACACCCTCAGGCTGTTTAAGGACTTTTTGACCAAGAAGGAGAGTGATGGAGTGCTGCATCAGATGACCTGGCCAACACAATCCCCCGACCTCAACCAAATTGAGATGATTCGAGAGGAGTTGAACCGCAGAGTGAAGGAAAAGCAGCCGACAAATGCTCTGCATTTGTGGGAAGTCCTTAAAGATTGTTGGAAAAGCATTCCAGGTGAAGCTGGTAGAGAGAATGCTAAGAGTGTGCAAAGCAGTCATCAAGGTAAAGTGTGGCAACTTTGAAGAATCTCAAATATTAAATATATTTCGATTTCTTCACTAGAAAAAAGTAAAAGTAAAAATAAAGAAAAACTCTTCAATGAGTAGGTGTGTCCAAACTTTTGACTGGTACTGTATATATACAGTGGGAATAAAAAGTATGTGAACCCTTTAGCATTACCTGGATTTCTGCATAAATTGGACATAAAATGTTATCTGATCTTCATCTAAATCACAACAATTGACAAACACAGTCTGCTTAAACTAATACCACACAGACAATTGTAATTTTTTATGTCTTTATTGAACACACCAGGAAGACATTCACAGTGCAGGTTGGAACAAGTATGTGAACCCTTGGATTTAATAACAGTTTGACCCTCCTTTGGCAGCAATAACTTCAACCAAACATTTTCTATAGTTGCGGAATAGACCTGCACGAAGGTTAGGAGGAATTTTGGACCATTCCTTTTTACAAAACTGTTTCTGTTCCACAATATTCTTGGGATGTCTGGTGTGAACCGCTCTCTTGAGGTCAGGCCACAGCATCTCAATCGGGTTGAGGTCAGGACTGACTGGGCCACTCCAGAAGGCATATTTTCTTCTGTTGAAGCCATTCTGTTGATTTACTTCTGTTTTTTGGGTTGTTGTCCTATTGCATCACCTAACTTCTGTTGAGCTTCAGTTGACAGACAGATAGCCTTACATTATTCTGCAAAATGTCTTGATAAACTTGGGAATTCATTTTCCCGCCAACGATAGCAAGCTGTCCAGGCCCTGAGGCAGCAAAGCAGCCCCAAACAATGATGCTCCCTCCACCATACTTTACAGTTGGGATGAGGTTTTGATGTTGGTGTGCTGTGCCTTTTTTTCTCCACACATAGTGTTGTGTGTTCCTTTCAAACAACACAACTTTAGTTTCATCTGTCCACAGAATATTTTGCCAGTAGCGCTGTGGAACATCCAGGTGCTCTTTGCGAACTTCAGACGTGCAGCAATGTTTTTTTTGACAGCAATGGCTCATCAACAGAGAAGTTAGCATTTTCCAAAGATTTCTGTAAGTCTTTAGCTGACCCTCTAGGATTCTTCTTAACCTCATTGAGCATTGAGCACACTCCTACGGAGAGTAGCAACAGTGCTGAACTTTTTCCATTTATAGACAATTTGTCTTACATTGCACTGACTTTTAGAGATACTTTTGTAACCCTTTTCAGCTTTATGCAAGGAATCAATTCTTAATCTTAGGTCTTCTGAGATCTCTTTTGTTCAAGGCATTGTTCACATCGGGCAATGCTTCTTGTGAATAGCAAACAAACATTTTGTTAATGTTTTTTATTGGGCAATGCAGCTCTAACCAAAATCTCCAATCTCATCTCATTGATTCAACTCCAGGTTAGTTGACTCCTGACTCCAATTAGCTTTTGGAGAAGTCATTTGCCTAGGGGTTCACATACTTTTTCCAAACTACACTGTGAATGTATAAATTATGTATTTAATATAGACAAGAAAAATACAATAATTTGTGTGTTATTAGTTTAAACACACTGTGTTTGTCTATTGTTGTGACTTAGATGAAGATCAAATCAAATTTTATGTCAAATTTATGCAGAAATATTTCTTGCCACTGTATATAACAAGATACATCAAGAAGTATCTTACATTTGAACATCACGAACATCACAGCCATCATAAACAAGTTTCTAAATCAATCAAAACAGTTGCCCACCTTAGTGAACAATTTTAACATCAGGGTTTTAAAACGCCCTAGTGGCACCAGGGAATCCAAATGTAATGCATTTTGTAAGTGATCCCAAAAAGGTGGGCCATTAAATTAAAAAGGATTTACCTAATTCCGTGGATACCCGAGGAATCTGAAGAGTTAACCAACCCTGTGAATGGGTTTGGTATCTGATTCTTTTATACGTTAGCAATGAAGTTAGGTAAGTTGGAAGCTTGTGTAGAAGGGCTTTGTAAACAAAAAGGGAGTAATGAATTGATCTACAGGACTTTAATGAGGACCAGCCAACCTTTTGATGCAGGATACAGTGGTGAGTATTAAAACTGTCACGAGTTATAAAACAAATGGCAGCTCTAAAATAGCCTGTTCGACAGTTGGGGCAATGGCATACATAACCGTGTCATCTGCATGCAGATGAATATGACACGTTTTAACAGATAGACCAACATTATTTACAGTTGAAGTTGGAAGTTTACGTACACCTTAGCCAAATACATTTAAACTCAGTTTTTCACAATTCCTGACATTTAATCCTAGTAAAACTTCCCTGTCTTAGGTCAGTTAGGATCACCACTTTATTTTAAGAATGTGAAATGTCAGAATAGATAGCCTTCCACAAGCTTCCCACAATAAGTTGGGTTAATTTTGGCCCATTTCTCCTGTCAGAGCTGGTGTAACTCAGTCAGGTTTGTCGGCCTCCTTGCTCACACACGCTTTTTCAGTTCTGCCCACAAATTGTCTATGTAATTGAGGTCAGGGCTTTGGGATGGCCACTCTAATACCTTGACTTTTGTTGTACTTAAGCCATTTTGCCACAACTTTGGAAGTATGCTTGGGGTCATTGTCCATTTGGAAGATCCATTTGCGACCAAGCTTTAACTTCCTGACTGATGTCTTGAGATGTTGCTTCAATATATCCACATCATTTTCCTGCCTCATGATGCCATCTATTTTGTGAAGTGCACCAGTCCCTCCTGCATCAAAGCACCCCCACAACATGATGCTGCCACCCCTGTGCTTCACGGTTGGGATGGTGTTCTTCGGCTTGCAAGCGTCCCCCTTTTTCCTCCAAACATAACAATGGTCATTATGGCTAAACAGTTCTATTTTTGTTTCATCAGATCAGAGGACATTTCTCCAAAAAGTACGATCTTTGTCCCCATGTGCAGTTGCAAGCCGTAGTCTGGCTTTTTTATGATGGTTTTGGAGCAGTGGCTTCTTCCTTGCTGAGTGGCCTTTCAGGTTATGGCGATATAGGACTCATTTTACTGTGGATATAGATACTTTTGTACCTGTTTCCTCCAGCATCTTCACAAGGTCCTTTGCTGTTGTTCTGGGATTGATTTGCACTTTTCGCACCAAAGTATGTTCCTCTCTAGGAGACAGAACACGTCTCCTTCCTGAGTGGTGCGATGGCTGCATGGTCCCATGGTGTTTATACTTGTGTACTATTGTTTGTACAGATGAATGTGGTACCTCAGGCATTTGGAAATTGCTCCCAAGGATGAACCAGACTTGTGGAGGTCTACAATTTTTTTTCTGAGGTCTTGGCAGATTTCTTTTGGGTTTCCCATGATGTCAAGCAAAGAGGCACTGAGTTTGAAGGTAGGCCTTGAAATACATCCACAGGTACACCTCCAAATGGACTCAAATTATGTCAATTAGCCTATCAGAAGATTCTAAAGCCATGACATAATTTCCTGGAATTTTCCAAAATTACTTGTGTCATGCACAAAGTAGATGTCCTAACCGACTTGCCAAAACTATAGTTTGTTAACAAGACATTTGTGGATTGGTTGAAAAACGAGTTTTAATTACAACCTAAGTGTACGTAAACTTCCGACTTCAAATGTAACTAGTAAAGAGAACCGATCCTAGTACCGAACCCTGCAGTACACCTTTTGTAATATCCAGAAAACTAGACTTAACACCACCAGAGGTCACACTTTGAGTCCTGTCTGTCAGATTGTTTCCAAACTACTTGCAAGAAGCCTGATTCAGGCCTATTTCAGTCAAACTTTGAATAAGAATGTGATGGTCAGTGGTATCAAAGGCCTGGGAAAGGTCTATAAATAAGACAGCACAATAAATGTTTTGATCCAAGCAATTTACCACATCATCTAAAACAAGTGTAGCAGCTGTAACTGTGCTATGTCCAGGTCTTAAACCATATTGGTGCACGTTAAGAATAGAGTGAGAAGTTAAAAAAGTTATTAGCTAAAAGTTATTCAGGGATTCTAAAACTTTGGAAAGGCAAGATATTTTGGAAATTGGACAGTAGTTAGAAGGTTTTCCTCCTTTATGTAGGGCGAGGATGTGCTGCTTTCCAGATCTTAGGGATAACACTAAAATCAATTGTCAAGTAAAAAAATATAGGTCAGTGGTTCTGCAATATGTGGGGCAGAAGAACTGCAGTAACAAGGGATTAAGTGAATCAGACCCAATGTTTTTTTTAAAACATCAATCTTCAGCAAAGCACTTAGTACATCATAGACGTCAAAGGGTTGAAATGAAAATAAAGTATGTGAGTCTGAGGTGACTAAAAGACTCCCGCTATGGGATGAGATTATCCTTTCAAACGCGTGGCCAGCTGAAGCACAATGGTTATTATTAAAAGCATCACAAATTGTACTTTTGTTTAGAATGGGACCAGAGGCATTTCAAAACCTGCTAGGGCAACGAGGAGGTGGTGTTTTGTTTCAAAGATTTGACCACTTTTCAGAAATTGCCTGGATTACCACCACTCTGTGATACACAATTCAAGAAATTTGTTGATTTAGCTTATTTTTTTTACCAGGGATAGACACTTATTTCTGAAATGTCTGCAGGACTGCCAATCAGATGTAGAATCAGTCCGTCTAGTCTTAGCTCAAGCTAAAAAAAAATCCTGTAATTCCTCAGACTATTCATGAGTAAACCAAAGATTACATCGGTCTTTTACCCTTAGTTTTATGTACGGCACACATTTATCTGCAACATTGTTAAACAGGGTAATACAAAAATGAAGGGCCTGATCCAAGTCAGTGATAGTTGACACAACCCCCCAATCACTCAACCCCAGCTCAGACAACGAAAAATGTAGCTCATTAAAATTCCTAAAATGTAACTTTGTAATAATGCGTGAGGTTTAAATTGTTTACTCATTGGCAAGTATCCCATTGGCTGTAAATTAATGAGGGGCATTTGTTAGAATAATATCTAATTGAGTCAATTTTTCTTGGTATTTAAGACGGTGCGAGTTGGTTTAGTTATCAGCTCCATTAGATTTAGCTCAATACAAATATATTTCAGCCCATCACATACTGGCATCAACCAATCTAGATTAAGATCAATCACTATCAGTAATTCAGATTGAACAGTTGGACCGCTAGACAGCAGGTCAGACAATTTGCTAAGAGCACATATGGAGGCCGAGGAAGAGCAATAAATTCCCACTAATGTCAGAGTTGCACATTTAGGACTAGACATTCAAATTGCTTAGGGACAGAGGTGGTGATGGATACAGACACATTTTAATTGCTCTTTATGTATATGGCGACACCCCCTCCTCCGCCAACTCTATCAGATCTAAAAATGTTATAACCTGTCAGATACACATCAGAGTCCGGCATGGACTTCTTTAGCCAAGATTCAGTTATAACCAGAATGTTTGAGAAGCCCAGATTCAGTTATAACCAGAATGTTTGAGAAGCCAGAGTTACAACCAAATACATTTTAGAAATCAAACTTCTGGCATTTACATGAATCAGTCCAGTGGATAGGGTGCTAAGGGATTTCTATTACAAACATGCCATGTTCAACAGGTAACCCCCTTACCAGAAAATACCATGGGGTTGGCTTGAATTGTAACAGATACAAGATTGCCTGGAACGGAACCATTAGGCCTATGCCTCGAACTATGCTTAGTTGGTAACCCCTGATTTGAAAATACCATAGGGCTAACTTGAATTGGCATAGATACAAGATTGTCTAGAACTGTACCATGGGGCCGATGCTTTGACTGAGTGCATGGGTTAAAACAAGAATCAATGATGGTTACTTGTTACGGGCCTGCAGTATGATGATAATGCTGATAATTTACCTGAGCGGGACTTGGGGTGTATATTGTTTCTTCTCTGGGGATTAATAAAGTTAAAATCATTCAATTCAGGAAGTTTGCCTTTGTGTGCCACCTGTGTGCGGTGGACCTGCTGTGTGCCGTGCTGCTCATGCCCTTGGGAATTGTGTCCAGCTCGCCGTACTTCGCCAGCGTGGTGTTCACAGTGCTGGAGTGCCAGGTGTACGTCTTCCTCAACGTGTTCCTCATCTCAGGTAAAGTACAAGGGGCTGCATCCTAAATGGCACATTATTCTGTATATAGTGCACTACTACTCACCAGGACTTTGGTCAAATGTAGTGCACTATACAGTGGATGCCATTTCTGATGACTTTAAGCAATCAATTGTTTGATTTAGATTTGTGTTTTTTATGTTCAAATATTAATCTCTCATTTTTTTTCTTCTGTTTCTTTTTATCACTTTCATTTGATTGTTGTACTGTGTGTAGCGATTTGTAACATTTGATTTGATATGAATTACAGCCTCCATCTTCACCATCACGGCCATCAGCGTGGAGCGTTACTACTACATTGTCCACCCCATGCGCTACGAGGTAAAGATGACCCTGAAGCTGGCCACAGCCGTCATGGTCCTGGTCTGGGTAGCCTCAGCCCTCCTGGGGCTGGCCACTGTGTTCGGCTGGCCCAGCTACGGCAGCCTGAGCTCCATCAGCGCCGCCCACTGCTCTCTCCACTGGAGCCACAGCGGCCACCGCCGGTCCTTCTCTTTCCTCTTCACAGTGGCCTGTTTCTGTCTGCCCGCTGCAGTCATCTTTGCTGTGTACTGTAACGTCTATAAAGTGGCCCGCGTGGCGGCTAGGCAGCATGGACCGTTACCGTCCTGGACGGCCAGCCATCTTAAACACCGCTCAGATTCCATCAGCAGTCAGACCACTATCATCACCACCCGCAACGCCCCCAGGAGGCTCCACCAAAAAAGGCCCTTTGGTGGGGGCAAGGCCGCCTTCACCCTGGTGGTCATTGTGGGCCAGTTCCTGCTCTGCTGGTTGCCTTACTTCGCTTTCCACCTGCACCTGACTATCAACAACCCACCCAAGGTCCCACCTGACCTAGAGGAGGCCGTCACCTGGCTAGCGTACTCCTCCTTTACCGTCAACCCATTCTTTTATGGGCTGCTGAACCGCCAGATCAGGGAGGAGCTGTGTAAGCTGCGGCGCTGCTACTCCACCCGACCCGTCGAGCTGGCCCTGTCCAGCGGCCACGAGGGCTCGGCCCACGAGAACTTCCTGCAGTTCCTCCAGAGAACCAGCTGTACGGTGGAGACCAGAGCCAGCTTCGCCTGCACATCCAGCCCCAGGAACACCCTGGACCAGACAGCGCAGCAGACAGCTGACTTCAGGATACCTGGACAGATACCGGAGGAGTTCAATTAAAACGCCCCTGATATACTGATCTGGACCCCAGTGATATACTGTTACTGTATGGACACAAGCACCTGACTGCTGAGTTAAAACAGTTAAAACACCTTTATATCTGGCCACTGGAACCTTATTGACTTCTTTAATGGCTGTACCACAGGAATACTAGAAGCAGGAACAGCCTGGACAAGACTGGGCAGACAGCGGATTTCAGGATACCAGGGCAGATACCTGAGGAGTTCAGTTAATCAACAGTATTCTTAGATACGTATGCCACTGGTACCTACTGTAGTTGACTGCTGTAATGGCAGTGCAAACTTCCCCAGGACTACTGACCTAGAGCAGCAAAATTAGCCTGGGCATAATTTCCCAGAGCCTTCGTAGCGTTAAGATCACCATTAGAACCTTCTTGCGATGTATCATTAGTAGCGAAGGTTTTTCCCAGAGCCTTCATTAGTAAAACTTTGCACATCTACGAGGGATCCAGACCCCTTGTAGAGCAGCCAAAGTGCATCGTTAGATGCTTTTTTGCCTTTCCACGTCACTTTAAGATGTTTAGGTTATCTGTCTGACTGTGACTGACAATAACTTCAGAACGAAGTTGACTACAGATACAAAGTTACCAAAGTATTAGCACATTTTACAAACAAGTGAAGGATAAAATGGTGCTTCAATTGAAAACCGAGATGACTGCATTAAAAGATACATAGCCTATATCGGTCAATATAGCCTATTTCAATCATATTGAAGTAATTTCATGTTCAATCCCACTGGGCACAGATGGTTCAACATAATTTAATTGAAATTCCTTGGAAACAACATTGATTCAATCAGTGTGTGCCCAGTGGGATCAATTTAGTTATATTTTGCCTCAATGTGTTTCATAGTGTGTGACAACATTTGTACAATGATGTGTCCAATCTGTGATTCAGTGTATTATTATTGGGTAAGCATAATAAGCCGCATCAATAGCATATTTGCAGCCATGGGTGGTAATATCTCTCTAGTAGCTGATCTGTTGTCAGTATTGTGGAATAATTCTAATGTTAAGATATGATTTAAATGGAGAAAGCTGATTTCGAGAGCACTAGCGGTTCTGGGGGGGGGGGGGGGGTGTTGGGGGGCAGGGGGCAGGGGGGGCCAGTGCCCCTGTGACAACAATTTTGGACCCCCTTGTGGCCCCCTATATAATTTTTACATAACAAATTTTTGCTATCGTTCTTTTTTTTACATTCGTTATTAGACAGTGGCAACGCGGAACATGGTCTTTTGCCTGCTAATACCTGCAATGCAGTGAAGAAAAGGATATGACAACAATAACGTCTAATGTAACTGGCCCCTCTAACAGTACAACTGGCCCCAGCTTGGCCCCCCCACTTGAAATGGTCTAGAACAGCCACTGTCCGAGAGCAGCGCTGCTTTTCTTTGGATCCTATCACTATCGACACGTGGTCTAACGACGCACTTAGCGAACGTTCTCTTTACGTGATTGTTTAGGAAACGCAATTAAAATGTTGGTTTGTAAATAACAATACGTCTGATACGATCATCATAATGCTTAAGTTACAGTAGATCGCAACTGGGAAACGAGGCCCCGGACCCAGATCTGTTTGTGCTGTCTTGACACTCCTATTGTTATGCCTGACAATGACCATAGGAGAAAACACTAACAGATTTTATTAGCCCACTGGGCAAAATATGGCTGAAACAACAATGTTTCCACGTCATTTCAACCAAAATATTAAATGTGATGACGTTGAATAGACATGGAAAACTGATTGGTCCACTGAATGACAGGGTGGCATTTTTGGTTCATTTCACGTTGAATTCACATTAGTTGACAACTTAACTAAATGTAAGTCAAAACTAGATGTTGTACTGACATCTGTGCCCTGCGGGAGACCACATCAACGTCAGTCCAGTGGGGCAACCGTACTGCCCCCTACACACTGCCCTTAAAACACACAGAGACAGGCATCCTGAGTGGCGCAGTGGTCTAAGGCACTGCATTGCAGTGCTAGCTGTGCCACTAGAAAACCTGGTTCAAGTCTAGGCTCTGTTGCAGCTGGCCGTGACCAGAAGACGCATGGAGTGATGCAATGCACGCTGACACGGTTGCCAGGTGTACGTTGTTTCCTCAGACACATTGGTGTGGCTGGCTTCCGTGTTAAGCAGGCGTTCTGTCAAGAAGCAGTGTAGCTTGGCTGGGTTGTGTTTTGGAGGACGCTCTCGACCTTCCGTACGGGAGTTGCAGCGACTGGACTGTAACTACCAATTGGGGAGAAAAATGGGTAAAAGAAACACGCAGAGACAGCACTTGAAGGGACTACAAGTAGAGTGTGTTTCTTTTGATGTTTCCATTTTATTAATTTGATTAAGTTTATTGTGTTGTTGCATTCTGAGATTAGTCCAGCATATACCTTAAGTGCATTATGTCCTGAAAAATACAGTTGTCTCAATTATTATTTGTTCTTTCTTGCTACAACTACCACAAAAAGTGGGACTAATTCTACTACCAATCATTCCAATCACCTATATTACTACTAGTATATTCTACTACCACTACTACTACAAGTACAATGTTTGAGTTGAGAGACAATACAAATGAATACTTGAATAATGTTATTTACACTGTATTATACATCCACTGTCTGAACAACTTTGATTATTTATTATTTATTCCATGTTCAATACGGTGAACATTGAACACTCTCTAAGTGTAATAGTTCAGTTATTTCTATTACACAATATCAAATGTGCTAAATTATCTATTTGGTTCTCAGTTGAGGTTTAATTGCAATATTCTTAACTATGTACAGTTTGTTTCTTACAAAACAATGTGTTATTATACACTAAGTGTACAAAACATTATAAACACCTTCCAAATATTGAGTTGCACCCATTTTTGCCCTCTGAACAGCCTCAATTCGTCGAGGCACGGACTCAACAAGGTGTCAAAGACTCCAATGCATCCCACAGTTGGGTCAAGTTGGCTGGATGTCCTTTGGGTGGTGGACCATAGTTGATACACACAGGAAACTGTTGAGTATGAAAAACCCAGAAGCGTTGCAGTTCTTGACACACTCAAACCGGTGCACCTGGCACCTACTACAATACCTCATTCAAAGGCATTTCAATTTTTTGTCTTACCTATTCACCCTCGGAGTGGCACACATACACACTCCAAGACCCAATTGTCTCAAGGCTTAAAAATACTTCTTTAACCTGTCTCATCCCATTTATCTATACTGACTGAAGTGGATTGAATAAGTGACATCAATAAGGTATCTTAGCTTTCACCTGGATTCACCTGGTCAATCTATGTCATGGAAAGTGTTCCTAATGTTTTGTACACTCAGTGCATGTTATCATAAGTTGCGTTGCATTCAATAGACTAACTTTTACATGTGATAGCAGAGACTGCCCTATAAAAGGGGATTTCTTTCTATATGGACTAGTTGTTTTTGCTTTAACTCTGCAAATAAACTTCTGAAGGAGCTGTTTGCAAGAAATGATGATTATGTTGTTCTGAAAAGCAAGTGCTTTACTTCATATATAAGGAATCTCTAATACCTGTTCCACATGTGTAGAGCTCGCCAGCTGAGTTAGCCATGGCTCGTTGGTCAAAGCCTATGGGGAAATGAATGAGGTTTAACAAAGGCTTAGGACATCTTATACGTTTTGTTCTATGAGATAATATCAGCCAGTTATATGACTTTTATGAATTATGAAGCATGTATGTGCTTGTTTTGATTACATAAATGCTTCTAAATAGAAAAAAGGGACATTAGCTGATGAACAAAATGTATAAAAGATATCCTAAGCCTTTGTTTACCACAGAACTTATCTTTGTTGTTTATCCAACCCCCCCCCCCCCCCCCAAAAAAAAACATTAATTTCACCATAGGCTTTGACCAATGAGCAATGGCAGAGTTAGCCTCCGTTAGTGCCTGCAACAAAAAAAACACCATTACTATTGCTCTCTATGCACCCACAGGTTAATAAAGACAAATAATTTATATTACTAGTTCCATTATGTCTATTCAAAGACGTTGTGTATAGATTACCGACTGACATACAATGAAAGGACAGTACAGCCTTCCATTGTGTTTTATGCAATGCAAATATAAAACTGTTTACAGTTCAAGTTAAGCTGTCAAATGAGGGGAAATGACGACTTTGCCCTATAACTCCCACAAAGCACAGAGAGAGATTCGATTTAAGGGATAATATTATGGGATAGAGACAGACATGGGTGATCGACACAAAAAGAACATTCTGAACTACATTTTTAAAAGCCTTCCAATGCCCCATTGCCCAGATTCGAACGAAAAGGTGAATCTGCGAACACATAGATAAACAAATAGATAAATAAACAGATTAGTGGAATAGCTAGATACATTGTATATGAATGAGCTCCAGTTCCTGGTCCAGCTATGCCCATTCATGCCAGCTGGCTGGGTTGCCATGGGAATTCCCAGGAAAGACAGGAGGTTGGAGCATCTTGGGTGTTTGGAGGGAATTCAGGACAAGACTTTCGCTTGTGACAGCCAGACAGAGGAAATGCATCTGAAACAGATTCATACACACACACACCTACTGAACACACACACAAAAACAAGGTTGGAGTATTTTTTATTGAGGCTAAATGTTTTATTTAACTAGGGAAATCAGTTAAGAATAAATTCTTATTTACATTGACGGCCTAGGAACAATGGGTTAACTGCCTTTTTCAGGGGCAGAACAACAGATTTTTACGTTGTCAGCTCAGGGATTTGATCTAACAACCTTTCGGTTACTGGCCCAACACTCTAACCTTTAGGCTACCTGCCACCCCAAGGGCCAAATATTGTAAAGTCTTAAAACCGTGATAACACAGTGCCAGATTATGGTGCTCTGCTGTTTGGTGTGCAAATATATTGAAATGACTATCACCTCCGCAGGAGAACATTTACAGAAATGGAGTATCCAGAATTAACAATGATAGGCATGGTATTCAGGATGGAAACTCACCACTGGACACCAGCAAGCTCTGTCTCTGGATCCCAGCAAGTTCTGTGGACGCACACATATGTGTACTCACACAGAGGGAGTAACGCTCCATTTTAGGATTACAGTGTGCTGGTATAAAATAAGACACAACTCTTATTAAGCCTAGGATTAGAGTTCCCTTTATGCACACACAAACTCTCTACATCTATACACACATGCACACACACATTAAAACAAACGATTGCCTTGGTGTTCAATCGACACCAATTTGCATCTCATATTATCCCTGTCTATCTGGAATTTACATGAGCTGAAGTAGATCAAAATACTTCAATTAGTGTTGTATTATGGACCATGCACAAAGTTCAAGTTATGGACAGAGAGAAGATTTGATTGCAGATTTCTGAGCTGAGCTTAACATATTTTCATATGATTTTGAGCATTGTGGTTTAAAACATGTTGATTTGATATGTAAGAACTTGAGTAATTGTTGACTTCACCTTATGTTGTCAGCACAATGGATTTATCATATACCGAAAACAACCACTGCACAGCTAAACCAAAATCTTCTCATCCATCCTCTTCAACCAAATTGGCCATTGGAGGAGAGTTGTTCAAATGAAAGATGATGGATGATGGACACAATACATTTCAAAATGGTTTCCCAATATGGAAAAGAGATAGAAGAATTTGTGTATGTTCTACCTGTTACTTGTAAGTAAAACATATGGCAGCAAATACACTTAACAAGATTCATAGAAGATTTTGTAATATCTAAATTATATGGGGGGTTAACATTTAGGCATAATAGAAATGTGGCATGTATTATATAAAAAACATAAAAGAGACATTTAAGGTATGCCTTCTAAGGTCTCATGTACATGGGACTTCTACATTTCAAAGCACTTACATCCGCTGGAAGGAGGAGCAGGATCAGGAGGAGTAAGGGAAAAGCAGAAGGGGGAGAAGGAGGAGAGGAGGTGGACTGGAGGAGGGGTAGGGGGGGAAGAGGAGGAGGAATGGAGAGGAGGACAGGAAGAGGAGAGAGGGGGACAAGAGGAGGAGAGTAGAAGGAGGAGAGGAGGAGGACGGGAGGAGAGAAGAGGAGGAGGAGGAATGACTTTGATAGCAGCAGTGAATCTGCTTTCAGATTTCTCAACAATCATTGTCATGATAGCACATTGGTAGTAGTCAGTGAGAAAAACAAAGCAAAGCAGAGCTTTATTTAAAACCCTGGATGAGAGACCAGATGCATAGCTATATCAACTGTCCAGTAGGCAGTGGCGCTGCCAAGGGGTGGTCAGGGGGGGCCACTGGCCTCGCGAGTCGCATATGCATAATATGCTTTTGAGTATGCATAATATGCTTCTATCTGATATTTTACATTAGGTACTATTCATTTAAATCAATAATGCATATTTTTCATAACAGTTCATCTGAAAGAAAATAAATGCATAGCCAGCCAGCTGCTTTTGACCACCCGTCATTGCGTCACACTCCAACCCCTGTCACCCCTCCCCCGACCTGCTGCTGCTGAGCTCAGCCTCATGTCTCTGGTGGCATCATCGGAAGCTAGCTTAGCTGGCAGCTGCCTGCAGAGTTGAGTTGAGACCACCAGACTGCTAACGGGTAAGTAAGTCATACCTTACTACTTATAGTAAAAAAATGATGTATTCAGTAAACTGTTAGTTTTTTGACGGTGTTGAATTACCTAGCTAGCTAGCTGGCTTACGTTAGTTAACGAGCTAGCAAAGTTAGATAGCTAAATTAGGTATTGGGGGGACTTTGCTAGCTCGTTTATGCCTAAAGGTTACTCTGCAGCATAGTTAGTTAACACAGCTCTCTAGAACGATTTTCAAACCACTTGATGAACTTAGGACTGCCAGAGCATCTAGCTAGCTGACGTTATGGGCTGGTATAGCGTTAGCTTACTAGCTACGATTAGTCACGGTAGCTATGTCAATTTGCAGGCAATGAAGAGAAAGTCCACGGATATCTCCTTGCTTTAAGAAGAAAAGTAGTACAGGGGAGACGCAGCCGACAGGGGAGCAGCAGCAGAGGGTTAACGTTTGTGAGGATGCAGTCGAAGCCAATGAACAGGCAGAGGCAGCGAGAGAGCATGACAGAACAGAGGCAGAACATGATTGCGATGAACAGGCCCAGGCAGCATCAATGACAGAGCACAGTGAAGAACAACAGACAGCAGCATGGCACGAAAGCGCGGAACAGGCAGCAACAACAGTCACAGAGGTTGACAACCAAGCGAGACAGGACTCAGCTAGAGCTATTCAACCCGTTCCTGGACCAACAGGTGAAGTTATGACAGTGTGACAGTGCCCCTGATAATGAAATGGATGGCTAGAGACTAATGTTATCTGTATGGTTATAGCGTGTATGGTTATATGGTTATAGCGTGTCTACATTGAGTTATGAGTCATTACATAATCACATAAAGTCTTCTGATTCATGTTTATTGGTAGTTGAGTTTGAATAGTCTGAATAGAATTATCAATAGGCAAATATTACAAATGTAATCGGTAATTACTAAGGAGAGTGGCTAACCACTCATGTTATTATTATTATTATTATTGTAATTATTGTTTCATCCTAGATATATGCCAGTCAAGAGCAGAGAGGCCCAAACAGCCACATCTGAGGCCACATGGCTGGAGTACTCTGAGTAAAGAATCTGCCCACTGCTATGCCTGCCGGCACTTCAGTCTTCCCTCCTCAGGTGATTCAGTGTTTACATCTGAAGAGGGGTTATTATAAATTTAATTTGAAAAAAGCAACTTACAAAGATGGGGGTTTTGTAGGCCATGCCAAATCAGAATCACATACTAATGCTGGGTTAGCATGGGCAGAATATGAAAAGTTGAATGCAAGCAAATGCTCTCTCTCAGCCTCCTTAAATGCAGAATATAATAAATTAGTGAGGGAAAATAGAGAGTACATTAAAGCCGTTGGAGAAACCCTGCTCCTCACAGCTACACAAAACGTTGCACAGAGAGCACATAAAGAAACGGAAGGTCAGACTAAAGTAAATGTCCTCTCTTTTATGGAACTGCTAGCCAAGCATGATCACACAGTCAAAAGAAAAATGACAAGTCAAAGAAATGCAGCATATCTTGGGCATAGCACACAAAACAAAATAATTGATTGCTTGTCTGAAATGGTCCGCATATCTAGTGAAGTTGAACAAAGTGAGGCTTTCAGCATTATGGTCGACGAGACCAAAGACATTAGCAAGAAGGAACAGATGTCCTTTGTAATTCGATACTATTACAATGGGTCAATATGTGAACGTTTCCTCACCTTTGAAGCAGCAGAGCGCCTGAATGCTGCAGCACTTTCACAACAAATTGTACAAATACTGCAAAAGTATGGCCTTGACTACAGAAATCACCTAGTATGGCAAGCATATGATGGTGCCTCTGTCATGAGTGGAATGAACACAGGTGTGCAACCACGCATTAAATCAGAGGCCCAATTAGCTTTTTATGTTCACTGCAATGCACATTGCTTAAATGTAGTATTAGTTGACAGTGTGAAATGCATCCCTGAAGCCTATTGTTTATTTTCTCTTTTGCAGAAACTGTATGTCTTTGTGTCAGGGTCATATGTGCACCAAAGGTGGCTAGGGGTACAGAGGGAGATGTTTCAGGGAGAGAGTTATAAAGGCTGAGTTATAAAGGCTGAGAGAGTTATAAAGAGAGAGTTATAAAGGCTGATAGAGACATGGTCGGCATGGAGGTACAATGCTTGCAAGACAGTGAGGGACAGACTGCCAGCCATCATACGTCTACTGAAAGAAATATCTGAAGAGAGAAATGGTGACAGAGCTGTAGAGGCAAGAGGTCTATTAGCCCAAATAGATCTAAAGTTTGTTGGCCTCGTAACATTCACCAATGTTTTTGGTGAGATAAAACATGTCAGATATTTTACAGTCCCCACAACTCAATTTGGGCACGGCCGTTACCCTTGTTGATTCTCTTGCTGACACATTGAACAGTTATAGAGAGGGTTCTCTCTTTAATGAGATTTGGGACAATACTGTGACCCTTGCCATTTTTGGACATATATAATATAATATTTTCATTTACGAAAAGACACAGCAACAGCCGAATAAAGCTGTATTAAAAATAATTAGAGGCTTATGTGTGGTGTTTTTAAACTTGAGTAGGCTTGTTCCCAGTAAATGTTTTCTTCCTTACAATCAATGTACTCCTTCAAATTAAAGCTGTATATTTGTATTTTTAAGAAAAAGGACAACTAGCCTATTTGAAGATCAATGAATTGCCTAACACATGTATATACAGATACATAACACATTAAAGCAGGATTGTTGTGGGACTCAAGACATTAAATGTACCGGTATTAGTCTATGCACATCAGATAATTAGTAACATTAACTGTAAAATAAGAAACCAAAGTATATGAGTATGTGATTCCTTAACTTTCATATTGACATAGTTTTCAACTAGCCTATATACTACAACAGCATAATAGAATTCCTGAAATTCAGTTATGGCTTTTTGTTTTTGGTGCGCCACCCCAAGATTTTCAGTGGCCCCATCTCATACACCTATGGAACATTTCTGGGGGCGCCACTGCCAGTAGGAGGTGCTGCTTAGCCTTAACCACAGAAACACATATATTAAAATGTATATACATAGTAATTGTAATGCTTTTGTATATGTTGACTTAATCCTAACCCTAAAAGAATGTGAAACCTATAAGGAAAGCTTTGTAGAGGTTACGTTCTCAGAACATACACTTTTCTTATAATATCATAGAGGATGACTCATATAATTAATATATTTTGTCTCAAATATGTCATACCATATCTTAGTAGGTAATTCACCACAATAATGTATTTTATTGTGTACGTCATATGAGGCATATAAGTCGAGACATATACAAATACACCACTGACATACAGTGAGTGTACAAAACATTAGGAACACCTGCTCTTTCCATGACTTAGACTGACCAGGTGAATCCAGGTGAAAGCTATGATCCCTTATTGATGTCACTTGTTAAATCCACTTCAATCAGTGTAGATGAAGGGGAGGAAACAGAGTAGCCCTTTCCTGCAGTCCATGACTAAAAGCTCCTTCTTTGGCCTCATGGGTGGAATGTTATTCATATTTTTCATAATTTCATAATTAATAAAAATGGACAAAAATCCAGTGTTTCAATGTCAACAGTTTAGTTATATTTCAGTCTTCTGTGATTTATATAAAGTGTAATACTGGGATGCAAACTCAAAATGTAATACATTTCAACTCTATATCTGACATGGTACAGTTGTAATTCTTTTAAGCCCATAACCATGTGTGTGAGGTGTATACTTTTGTTTTAAAGTAGATTTGTTTAAAACTACCAAGAATCAGTCTGTGGCCTTGAGCCTTGAGACAATTGAGACATGGATTGTGTATGTGTGCCATTCAGAGGGTGAATGGGCAAGACAAAAGATTTAAGTATCTTTGAACAGGGTATGGTAGTAGGTGCCAGGGACACCAATTTGAGTGTGTCAAGAACTGCAATGCTGCTGGAATTTTCACTCTCAATAGTTTCCCGTGTCTACCAAGAATGGTCCACCACCCAAAGGACATCCAGCCAACTTGAGACAACTGTGCGAAGCATTGGAGTCAATATGGTCAGCATCCCTGTGGAACGCTTTCGACACCTTGCAGAGTCCATGCCCTGACAAATTGAGGCAGTTCTGAGGGCAAAAGGGGGAGTGCAAACATACATATCTTACCAGATCCTTATTAGAGTAATTATTTGATTTTTGTACAAATAATCTTCTTCTGCCCTATAAAATTCTTATTTGATTATCATTATTATTTTCCATATGGGTGAAGTTGCGGTGAAGTAGGTGATCTAACGATGTGTCCTATTAGATCCTGTGCTGAGTTTTACCACTCTGGCCTTGATGAACACACACACACCACTCTGGCCCTAATGAATATAGATTTGTTTTATTCACAGTGACACGCTAATTAAAGTGAACAGGCTCACAATCAGAAACCTTCCATCTCTACAGAACCACATTGCCTTTCATAGCCAGGATACACAATCTCATCAATGACCTGTCCCTTTCTCAAGGGAAGATTCAAAGTCAATCAAAGAAGAGCACACACACTCCAAAGAAGAATCCTGTTGGGATATGAAAGTTCATAGAATTTTGTTAATTAAGGGAAGCTTTGCTTTTGGACATTTTTCCGGTTGTGCTAGTTAAAGCCAGTGTGAGGCTACTTAAGAGGCTTGGAAAACAAGAACAAACAAACAATATTTTGCCCCTTTGCTCTTGCCACTGTCCGTCTGCCTTTGACGTAATGATAATATTGAGTTTTGTGGCTTTCGCAGAGCCTTTTGGAGAAATTATGAGTGAAACAGACCTGGAGAATAAAAGCAGAGGGATGGAGCTTGTGGTTTGATTAACGAGCCTGTCCCAGGGAGTGTTCTTTATGATTTAATTACACTGGCTCTGAACAGTGAGTAGGACACACACACACACACTATCTCTGCTACTTAAAGACATGCTCCGGTACATAGGCAACTAGTAAGTATTTTTTAAACCTCCCACTTTGGGCTGTATGTGTAGTCTGTACATGCATAATCTATGAGATGAATTACTGTCTTAACTCAATTAGCCATGAAATTCCTATTTTGAAAGCGACCGTTTTCTTAAAGCTGTGCAGCGCCATTTTCCCTACATATTCCCCCATGTGGGCGAGCCGCCCAACAATTTGAGTGTCAGCCAATGAGCTTCAGCCCCTCACCATTTGAGTGACATCTAGGAAGATGCACACACAGCAAAGAGAGAGAGCAATGAAGTGGTGCACATATCTGCACATTTGTGACATACAGTAGTACACCATTTTTGGGGACCACTTTTGGCTCATGGGCGCTACTTTCAGAACTACTGGCTAAAAGTATACAAAAGTCCCGGAGGAATATCTTTAAAAGTTATAAGATGTACATTTTGTACTGTTAAAGTCAACCCAATAAATACATGTATTCCCAAGTCTTTGCCAGTCATGTCAAAGATTGGCCATCCAGTGGGACATCATGACATTATGACATGGGATTAGAGAGTTGGAGTGGGGTGTCTGACCTGCTGTTATTAAACCATGGAAACAGCCCCCACCAATACATTCACAGTTCAATGAGAGTACATTAATTTGTTTAATACAGGCACCTACTGTACAAACACACCTGTGACCCTTTTCAACAGCTCCTTTTGTTTGATATTATTGTATTAATTATCGCTGATGACTGTCCAGGACAAGGTCATGACTATTCACCACCCAGGGATGAGCCCACATTAGGAGGGAGTCAGGTGAGCCAGAGGCCGAGAAGAGATGGAGCAGCATTAGTTCTGTCAGATACCTCCTTTTGGAGTAGTGAACACACACACACCATCCAGGTCAACAAACAAGCGGAGGCCATCTGCCAGGATGATCAGCCTGGGTGTTCACTCCATTACCATACCACCTGGTCAAGTAAGTAGAGACACAGGAAACTACCTCTCAGCCATCAAACTGATTAAACAGCATGATCAGTACACATGTGCACCTTGTAGTGGGGACAATAAAAGGCCACACAACACTATGCAATAGATGTCTCAAGTTTTGAGGGAGTGTGCAATTGGAATGCTGACTGCAGGAATGTCCACCAGAGCTGTTGCCAGATAATTGAATGTTAATTTCTCTACCATAAGCCGCCTCCAACGTCATTTTCGAGAACTTGGCAGTACATCCAACCAGCTGATGTCAACGTTGTGCATAGACCCATGTCGCAAGGATATGTACACAATTCCTGGAAGCTGAAAATGTCCCAGTTCTTCCATGGCCTGCATACTCACCAAACATGTAACCCATTGAGCATGTTAGGGATGCTCTGGGTCGACGTGTATGACAGCGTGTTCCAGTTCCTTCCAATATCCAGCATCTTCACACAGCCATTGAAGAGGAGTGGGACAACATTCCACAGGCCACAATCAACAGCCTGATAAACTATATTTTAGATGGAGATGTGTCACGTTGCATGAGGCAAATGGTGATCACACCAGGTACTGACTGGTTTTCTGATCCACGCCCTAACTTTTTTTGAAAGATTCCTGTGACCAACAGATGCATATCTGTATTCCCAGTCATGTGAAATCAATAGATCAGGGTCGAATTAATTAATTTCAATTGACTGATTTCCTTATATTAACTATAACTCAGAAATATCTTTGAAATTCATGATTGCTGCGTTTATATTTTTGTTCATGTCGCACTTTGTAGTGCAGATAAAGTGTCATGAATATGACTGTGCTGGTCTTGGTCTTGATGATTGGGGGACAAAGACAAATCTTTACGGCTGCCTTGTCTTTGATAACAGTAACAGGTTGGCTAGGTAGTGTGAGGGACTCCTCTCGCCAGCCAGCCTAACTCCCTATCAGACTGCCCTGATGAGGCTGCTCAGCTCCTGTCCTATTAATAGCCATGTGTGGATGATTTGATAATGGGTCCAAAGGATGGATTTAGAGAATAAAGGATTTTCTCTAAAAGCATGTTGTGAAACCCACCTTACAGCAGGAGGAACAGAGAGCAGCCAGGTTGTTTAAGATTGAAGTTGAAATTGGAAGTCTATCCATGTCCTGAGGATGTTGGAAAACAAACATTGTTAGGCAGAGACAACAGCACAAAGGGCAAAAGGTAGAGACAACAATACATCACGTGAAGCAGCCACAAGTGTCAGTAAGTGTCCATGATTGAGTCTTTGCATGTAGAGATGGAGATACAACTATCACTACGACTGGATTTTTTTTGAGTGAGAGCATTTGCCGTGACCTAACGAATGTTCTGGGAACCTTCACAGAACCAGTTTTGGTTTGCTGGGTTGTCTTCTCCTCCCAAGTATACTGTACTCAGTGATAAACGTTCAAAGTTAAAGGTTCTGGTTGGAGTAATATCCGAAATGGGACTTTACTCTACCTCATTAAGGCCCGTGTTAGCAAGGGGTTCCCAACCTTTTTCTGAGGCCAATCTCTGGGCCTTGGACCACCCCACGCCAGACATGAGCCCTGCAATTAATAGACTCTCCTCTTCATGTGTACGAAAGTGCACGGTAGCACTTTATTTAAAGGTACACATATTAGCCACTAATTTGTAGTTTATAAGTATGTATATAAGTAGCTTATAAGATCTGTATAATGTCTTATTAGCCATACTGTCACGGTTGCCGTAGGGTAAAGTGGACCAAGACGCAGCGGGGAAATGTGCACTCATCTTCTTTTTATTTAACGGACAAAGAAGGTAAACCAAAATAAACACATACACAACAAAAACACAACGACTAATAACAGGCCAGTAAGGCCCCGAGCTATACACAGCACAATCTCCCACAAATACTAAAAACAAACACATACCTATTTATAGAACCCTCAATCAGAGGCAACGAGAAAGCACCTGCCTCCAATTGAGGGTTCAACCCCCAATCAACTAAACATAGAAATACAAATAACTAGACTGAACATAGAAATACATAAACATAGAACAGTGCCCAAAACCCGGAATACTAAATCAAACACCCTACTAAACACACAACCACCCCGAACCACATAAAACAAATACCCCCTGCCACGTCCTGACCAAACTACAATAACAAATAACCCCTATACTGGTCAGGACGTGACACATATATTAGGCCTTAATTAAGTGATTTGTAATTCAAACACTATAAGTCATGTACAAATATAAGGATATTCCATGCTAAAACACTCATATTAAACAGCAACAGTAGGCCTATTGACTAAATTGATGGGTTATGTTTAGGATAATGTTTTGTGATAATGTGCTCCCTATTGCCCTTCTTGGCACACATTTCAAGGCTGCGTTGAAACAATGACTTATAAATGACCCAAGACCAGCTCAGTTAATCCCTACCATTGTGACAATGGGTTGTCATAATGCTGCATCAAATGTACATTATCCTAGGGGCGTTGGCAGACACAATGTAAGTAACCTAATTTATGTCCCCCTAATTGCCCTTTATACCTCTGTTAATCCTTCAGCTATTCGATGCAGTAATCATGAGCGTATGAACCAGAGTTACTGAGGCGGTGTGCCTTTGTAGGAAGACCCCTTTGTGCAGCTCACCCTGCATTATCAAGTCTACTTCTGATAAGCTTCCCAATAAAGCATTGAAAACAATCAAGCAACCAAGAACAGTGCTAAAAATAGCCCATATTAACATATGCAGCCTGAGAAACAAGGTCCATGAAGTCAATAACTTGCTTGTAACAGATGACATTCATATTCTGACTATCTCTGAAACTCACTTAGATAATACCTTTTATGATACAGTGGTAGCAATACATGGTTATAACATTTACCGAAAAGACAGAAATGCCAACGGGGGTGGTGTTGCGGTCTATATAAAGAACCACATTCCTGTAAAGCTTAGAGACAATCTAATGTTTGATACTGTTAAAGTAAAGTAATATGGCTACAGGTTTATCTGCCTCACCTAAAGGCCATTCTTGTGGGTAGCTGCTATAGACCACCATGTACTAACAGTCAGTATCTGGATAATATGTGTGAAATGCTTGATAATGTATGTGATAACAACAGAGAAGTATATTTTTTGGGTGATTTAAATATTGACTGGCTCTCATCAAGCTGCCCACTCAAGAAAAAACTTCAAACTGTAACCAGTGCTTGCAGCCTGGCTCAGGTTGTCAGTCAACCTACCAAGGTATTTACAAACAGCACAGGTGTCATGTGTGTGCGTAATGGTAGCGAAGTCAGGTGCAGGAGAGCAGAGATTTGTGAACAGGCGCACACTTTATTGAGGCAAAAGTTCAAAACGCGCAAAACAGTCACAAGAATTATGTTTAACAATAAACATCTATGTGAAAATACAATGAAAAAACAAACTAGTCTCGTGCGTCAACAATAGACACGTAACACAAACAATCTTTCACAAAGACATGATGGGGAACAGAGGAATGAATACATGTAGATTGATTGGAGAATGAAAACCAGGTGTGCAGGGAACAAGACAAAACAAATGGATACATGAAAAATGGAGGGATATTTTGTGTAGTGTTTCTGGGGTTTATTGGTGTAAGTGTTGATGTAGAGGGGGTAGTTGATTTAGGTGGTTCGGGGTGTGTGTGTATTGTAGAGGGGTATTTGATGTATGTGTTCCAGGGTGTTGGGTATGTTCTTGTGTTTGTATTTCTAAGGGGCTGTTCTAGTTTTGTATTTCTGTGTTGGCCTGGTATGATTCTCAATCAGGAACAGCTGTACATCGTTGTTGCTGATTGAGAGTCATACTTAGGTCGCCTGTTTTCACCTGTTAGTTTGTGGGAGATTGTGCTGTGTATAGCTTTGTGCCTTACCGGCCTGTTATTCGTCATTGTGGTTTGTATACGTGTTTGTTTTGGGTTTTTCCTTCTTTGTCCGTTAATAAAAGAAGATGAGTGTACATATTCCCGCTGCGTTTTGGTCCTCTCCTTACGACACGCGTGACACATATGTTGATGATGTAAAGAATATTTGCTGGTCTGTGGTGTGTAATGAGGAGCCACCAGACGCTGCACTTGACACATTTATGAAATTGCTTTGTCCAGTTACTAATAAGCATACACCCATTAATAAAATGACTGTAACAACTGTTAAATCCCCTTGGATTGATGAGGAATTAAATAAATGTATTGTTGAGAGGTATGAGGCAAAAGGTATGGCAAATACGTCTGGCAGCCCAACTGATTGGCAAACGTACAGCAAATTAAGAAATCATGTGACTAAGCTAAATATATATTTTTTAAACTATACTATGAAACAAAGATAAATTATATAAAGAATGATAGTAAAAAGCTTTGGAGCACCACTGGGGAAAAAGCTCCATCATTCATTGAATCAGATGGCTCATTTATCACAAAACCCACTGATATTGCCAACTACTTGAATTACTTTTTCATTGGCAAGTTAAACAAACTTAGGGATGAAATGCCAGCAACAAACGCTGACACTACACATCCAAGTATATCTGACCAAAATATGAAAGACAAGAATTGTACTTCTCAGTTCCGTAAAGTTAGTGTGGAAGAGGTGACATTTTTTGTTGTTGTCTGTCATTAAAGACAAGCCACCGGGGTCTGACAATCTGGATGGAAAATTACTGAGGATAATAGTGGACGATATTGCCATTCCTATTTGCGATATCTTCAAATTAAGGCTACTAGAAATTGTGTGCACTCAGGCCTGGAGGGAAGCTAAAGTCATTCCGCTACCCAAGAATAGTAAAGCCCCCTTTACTGGCTCAAATAGCTGACCAATCAGCCTGTTACTAACTCTTGGTAAACTTCTGGAAAAAATTGTGTTTGACCAGATACAATGCTATTTCATAGTAAACAAATTGACAACAGACTTTCAGCACACATATAGAGAAGGACACTGAACAAGCACAGCACTTACACAAATGGCTGATGATTGGCTGAGAGAAATTAATGATAAAATGATTGTGGGGGCTGTCTTGTTAGACTTCCGTGCAGCTTTCGACATTATCGATCATAGTCTGCTGCTGGAAGAACTGATGTGTTAGGGCGTTACACCCCCTGCTATAATGTGGATAAAGAGTTACTTGTCTAAGCCTCTCAAACATAATCCAGGTAGAAGCAGGATTTCCCCAGGGTAGCTGTTTAGGCCCCTTGGTTTTTTCAATCTTTACTAACGACATGCCACTGGCTTTGAGTAAGGCCAGTGTGTCTATGTATGTGGATGACTCAGCACTATACACGTCAGCTACTACAGCAACTGAAATGACTGCACAACCTAATAAAGAGCTGCAGTTAGTTTCGGAATGGTTTGCAAGGAATAACTTAGTCCTAAATATTTCCAAAACTTAAAGCATTGTATTTGGGACAAATCATTCACTAAACCCTAAACCTCAACTACTTCTCGTAATGAATAATGTGGAAATTGAGCAAGTTGAACTGTCATGGTCAAAACATATTGATACAACTGTAGCTAAGATGGGGAGAAGTATGTCCATAATAAAGCGCTGCTCTGCATTCTTAACAACACTATCAACAAGGCAGGTACTTCAGGCCCTGGTTTTGTCGCACCTGGACTACTGTTTAGTAGTGTGGTCAGGTGCCACAAAGAGGGATGGGAAAATTGCAGTTGGCTCAGAACAGGGCAGCACGGCTGGCCCTTAAAAGTGCTCGGAGAGCTAACATTAATGACATGAATGTCAATCTCTCATGGCTCAAAGTGGAAGAGAGATTGACATCATCATTACTTGTTTTCGTAAAAGGTGTTGACAAGCTTAAGGTACCGAGCTGTCTGTTTAAATTACTAGCACACAGCTCGGACACCCATGCATACCCCACAAGACATGCCACCAGAGGTCTCTTCACAGTCCCCAAGACCAGAACAGACTATGGGAGGCGCACAGTACTACATTTAGCCATGACTACATGGAACTCTATTCCACATCAGGTAACTGATGCAAGCAGTAGTATCAGATTTAAAAAGCAGGTATTAATACATGTTATGGAACAGCGGGGACTGTGAAGTAACACAAACATAGGCAAAGACACATGCACAGACACGGTGCCAAAGAACATGGCTGACATTTTACATTCTCCCAACCAATTGTGCTATTTTGTTATTTTCTTAGCGTTTTGTGTAACTTTTTGTTTTACTTATTGTGTACATAATGTTGCTGCTACTGTCTCGAATGACTGAATATAACTTCTGGACATCAGAAAAGCGATTACTCTCTGCGGACTGGAAGAAACTTTTTCCTTTAACGAGTCCGACAAGAAGGAAATCCTGCTTTCACCAAAATAGGCCCAGATCCACGCCTTTTGCGTGAAGAAAAGACGCCGGAAAAGGGGCTGCAGATCGGGAATCCTTCTGAGAATCCGGAGGCGAGCGAGTAAACTCCCACTGCCTTCCATTCTTCTTGCTAAAGTGCAATCATTCTAAAATAAAATTGATGACCTACGATTAAGATTATCCTACCAACGGGACATTAAAATCTGCAACATCTTATGTTTCACCGAGACGTAGCTGAATGAAGATACGGACAATATAGAGCTAGCGGGATTTTCCATGCACCGGCAGAAGAGAGACGCTACCTCTGGTAAGACGAGCTCTCCCCCGCCCTCCATTTGGCAAATCTGACCATAATTCTATCTTCCTGATTCCTGCGTACAAGCAAAAACTAAAGCAGGAAGGACCAGTGACTCGCTCAATACGGAAGTGGTCAGATAATACGGATGCTACACTACAGGACTGTTTTGCTAGCACAGACTGGAATATGTTCCTGGATTCATCCAATTGAGGAATATATCACCTCAGTCACCGGCTTCATCAATAAGTGCATCGATGACGTCGTCCCCATAGTGACTGTACGTACATATCCCAACCAGAAACCATGGATCACAGGCAACATCTGCATCGAGCTAAAGGCTAGAGCTGCTGATTTCAACGAGCGGGAGACTAATCCGGAGGCTTATAAGAAATCCCGCTATTCCCTCAGACGAACCTTTAAATAAGAAAAGCGTCAATACAGGATTAAGATTGAATCCCACTACACCGGCTCTGACGCTCGTCGGATGTGGCAGGGCTTGAAAACTATTATGGACTACAAAGGGAAACCCAGATGCGAGCTGCCCAGTGGTTCTACAGCTGCACCATCGAGAGCATCCTGACTGGTTGCATCACCGCCTGGTATGGCAACTGTTCAGCATCTGACCGTAAGGCGCTACAGAGTGTTGTGTGAACGGCCCAGTACATCACTGGGGCCAAGCTTCCTGCCATCCAGGACTTATATACTAGGCAGTGTCAGAGGAAAGCCCATACAATTGTCAGAGACTCCAGTCACCCAAGTCATAGACTGTTTTCTTAGCTACTTCAAGCGGTACCGGAGCGCCAAGTCGAGGACCAAAAGGCTCCTCAACAGCTTCTACCCCCAAGCCATAAGACTGCTGAACAATTAATCAAATTGCCACTGGACAATTTACATTGACCCCCCCTCTTGTACACTGCTGCTATTTGCTGTTTGTTTGTTACCTATGCATAGTCACTTCGCCCCCCACCTACATGTACAGATTATCTCAACTAGCCTGTACCCCCGCACACTGACTCGGTACCCCCTTTATATAGCCTCGTTATTGTTATTCTTATTGTGTTACTTTTTATTATTACTTTTTATTTGAGTCTACCTGGTAAATATTTTCTTCTTCTTGAACTGCACTGTTGGTTAAGGGCTTGTAAGTAAGCATTTCACGGTAAAGTCTACACTTGTTGTATTCGGCGCATGTGACAAATAAAGTTTGATTTGATTTGATTTGATGCATACACACATGATAACATATGCACTATACACACACGTACACATGGATTTTGTGTTGTAGATATGTGGTAGTGGAGTATGAGCCTGAGGGCACACTCTTAGTGTGTTGTGAATTCTGTAATGAATGTATTGTAATGTTCTTAAAATTGTATTACTGCCTTACTTCTGCCGGACCCCAGGAAGAGTAGCTGTTGCTGGATCCATAATAAATACAATTACAAGCAATGAGGGTGGAAGCTGTTGACTCTCTGTTTGACCAGGAGAGGGCGACAATCAACTTTCTGCAGCACAGTCTGTTGGGTCTCCTCATGTCTCTCTCTTCATCTCTTTCTCTCTCTCTCTCTCTCTTCATCTCTCTCTCTCTTCATCTCTCTCTCTCTCTCTTTTCATCTCTCTCTCTCCCTCTCTCTCTGCAGTGGCTTATGTTGTGGTACAACTGTCCAACACAACAATGCTGCTGTCTACTGATGTCTTTCATGTATCCAGGACAAGTAAAGAAGACTGTGAGGCTGGGCTGGGCTGTGTGGAGGTTGGGAGACGGGCTGGGTTGTGTGAGGGCTGGGCTTTGTGGAGGCTGGGCTGTGGAGAGGCTGGGCTTTGTGGAGGCTGGAAGGCTGGGATGGGTTGTGTTGAGGCTGGGAGGCTGGGCTGTGCGGAGGCTAGACTTTGTGGAGGCTAGGAGACTGGGCTGTGTGGAGACTGGGCTGTGTGGAGGCTGGGCTGTGTGGAGGCTGGGCTTTGTGGAGGCTGGGAGGCTGGACTGTGTGGAGGCTGGGCTGTTTGGAGACTGGACTGTGTGGAGGCTGGGCAGTGGAGATACTGGGCTGTGTGGAGGCTGGGCTGTGGAGAGGCTGGGCTGTGTGGAGGCTAGGATGGGTTGTGTTGAGGATGGGAGGCTGGGCTGTTGGGAGGCTGAGCTGTGGAGAGACTGGGCTATGTGGAGGCTAAGCTGTGGAGAGGCTGGGCTGTGTCGAAGCCTGGGCTGGGCTGTGTGGAGGCTGGGGTGCTGAAGCTGTGTGGAGGCTGGGAGGCTGGGCTACAGCCACACACTGCATTATTAATGGATCCTTTTTCCGGAATCATCACCCTCCCTCCACCTCTACCCCCTCCATCTCTTCAGCCTGAAAACTGAAAGAGGGGGAGAAGAGGAGAAGCGGAGGTGGAAATCAGCCAGCTTCCACAAACCTCCATGACCCAAAAGAGATATGATGAGCAGAGATGATGATTCACACTAAGTTCTGAAATGCACAACATTGAGATGAGAGCGAAAGGAGTTAATGTTGTCTTAATAACTGTACATAAGACCAGCCAAGGCCCTGGGCGGGATGGGATGCTATATTTAGAAAACAGCTGACAGCAGGCTTGAGGCTCAGGTTAGAGGAGAGGAGAGGATCTTTGGCGCTTCCAGTTCCATTTCACATTAAAATGGAGCAGAATGCAGACTCTTATAAAAATGTATCTTTAAGCCCTTCCCTTTTGATGAGAGTAAAACCAACAGCCATCTACCATCTGAGTCAAACGAATCTAACACACGAAGAATATGCAGGGGACATATATTTATGGTTTGATATCGACACACATGACTCATGTAAAAACGTCAGCCAATGACGTGTGTGTTTCTTTTCTGTTTTATGAGGGAGACTGAGTGAAAAGGACAGAAAGAATAAAGGACAGCACGGGGTAGCTAAGAGGAGTTCTGATTGGTCAGAGGCTAGCTAAGAGGAGTTCTGATTGGTCAGAGGCTAGCTAAGAGGAGTTCTGATTGGTCAGGGGCTAGCTGAGAGGAGTTCTGATCGTCTGCCTCAGGAATATGTGCTTAAAATAATCTATTATACGTATCCAGTAAGTCATGGAAAGTACGACAGAGGTGGAACTGTCATTATCAACCTAGACACCACCTAGTGATTGGTAGAAATGTTGAATACTTTCAGAGAGAGAGCGAGAAAGAGAGAGAATTAGACAGAGAAAAAGAGAAACAGAGAGAGAGACAGAGATAGAGAGACAGAGCGAGACTAGGTTCACCCAGCCACATAATAATACACACAGGCACAAATGACCTGAGAGCACAGCAGGAAAGGGTGGCCACAGCACTCAAGGGAGTGATTGAAAAAGCTTCTTCTACTTTCCCCAACGCACAAGTGGTTATATCCCCCCTGCTACCACGAAAAGACTTCCACCCTGCTACCATACAGTGGGTAAATGCAAGTATTTCCTGTGACTGTGCCTCAAAACCAAATGTTTACCTGGCCCACCACTCCACCCTGGACTTGAACAGCCTTTATGACCAGGTCCACCTATACAAGGCAGCAGTGCCCACCTTCGCCCGGACCCTAAAGGACATTGCTCTCAAACGCAGACCCAACACTTCACACAGGAGCAACATATCAATAGACACCCCGCCCAGACCAGTGAGACACTCTCCCGGACCTGCGGGACCCCCCCAGACCTACACATACCCACGCCGACAGGACCTACGTCCAGACCACAACACCACCAGCCACATCCACACACACACCCACCCCAACCAATCAACACCCCCCCAAGTCAACCATGCCCACACCCCATTTAGGCCCCCTCAGATCAGACCTATGCCCCTCCTGCCCACCCCATGCACCCCACCCCCACAAAGAGGGCCTCAACATGGAAGTCACACATACGCCCAGGCCTTGAGCAAGCAAACAGGCCCAACCCTCACTCTTACACTAGCCCAAGCCAATGGCATGTAGCAGATGCTCAGCAGGCTCTGCTCACACTTACTAGCCTGAGGCCAAACCACACGACCAACAACATTGGACACTTTATGGAACACAAAGCCTTCACTATCTCATCCTGGAATATCCAAGGCCAGAGGTCATCTGCCTTTGGCCTGAAGAGCAGGAACCTAGACTTCATCAAAGAAATCAGAAATACAGACATTGTCATCCTACAAGAAACATGCTATAGATGAAACGGACCCACTGGTTGCCCTCTAGGTTACAGAGAGCTGGTAGTCCCATCCACCAAACTACCAGGTGTGAAACAGGAAAGGGACTCAGGGGGTATGCTAATTTGGTTTAGAGCAGACCAAACTCACTCCATTAAATTAATCAAAACAGGAACAATTTACATTTGGCTAGAAATTCAAAAGGAAATGATCTTAACAGAGAACAATGTCCTCCTGTGTGCTGCCTATATCCCCCCCACTACAATCCCCATACTTTAATGAAGACAGCTTCTCCATCCTGGAGGGGGAAATCAATCATTTCCAGGCACAGGAACATGTACTAGTCTATGGCGACCTAAATGCCAGAACAGGAGAAGAATCTGACACCCTCAGCACACAGGGGGACAAACACCTGCCTGGAGGTGACAGCATTCCCTCCCCCATATGCCCCACTAGGCACAACTATGACAACATAACCAACAAAAACAGTTCACAACTCCTGCAGCTCTGTCGCACGCTGGTTATGTACGTAGTGAATGGTAGGCTTCGAGGGGACTCCTATGGTAGGTACACCTATAGCTCATCTCTTGGCAGTAGTGCTGTAGACTACTTTATCACTGGCCTCAACCCACTCAGAGCCTTCACAGTCAGCCCAATGACACCCTTATCAGATCACAGCAAAATCACAGTCTACTTGAACAGAGCAATACCCAATCATGAGGCGTCAAAGCCAAAGGAACTGAGTAATATTAAGAAATGCTGTAGATGGAAGGAATGTAGTGTGGAAACCTAACAAAAAAACAATTAGGCAACAACAAATTCAATCCCTTTTAGACAACTTTCTGGACAAAACATTCCACTGTAATAGTGAAGGTGTAAACTTGGCATGAACATGGTTTAATGAAGAATGCAAAACCTAAGAAAGAAATTGAAAAACCAAAAACATAGAGACCCAGAAAACCTGAGTCTATGGCTTCACTATGGTGAATCATTAAAACAAGAAATACACTATGGAAAAAGAAGGAGCAGCACGTCAGAAATCAAATCAATGTAATTGAAGAATCCATAGACTCTAACCACTTCTGGGAAAATTGGAAAACACTAAACAAACAATAACACAAAGAATTATCTATCCAAAATGGAGATGTATGGGTAAACCACCTCTCCAATCTTTTTGGCTCTATAACAAAAAACAAACAGCAAAAACATATACATGATCAAATAAAAATCTTAGAATAAACTATTAAAGACTACCAGAACCCACTGGATTCTGCAATTACCTTGAATGAACTACAAGACAAAATAAAAACCCTCCAACCCAAAAAGGCCTGTGGTGTTAATGGTATCCTCAATGAAATTATAAAATATATAGACAACAAATTCCAGCAAAATCTCTGCATTATCATTAACAGCAGACTTGTACATTTCCTCAGTGAAAACAATGTACTGAGAAAATGTCAAATTGGCTTTTTACCAAATAAAACAGAGAGTACACAGTGGCAGAATACCTAACCACTGTGACTGACCCAAACTTAAGGAAAGCTTTGACTATGTACAGACTCAGTGAGCATGGCCTTGCTATTGAGAAAGGCCGACGTAGGCAGAACTGGCTCTCAAGAGAAGACAGGCTATGTGTACACTGCCCACAAAATGAGGTGGAAACTGAGTTGCACTTCCTAACCTCCTGCCAAATGTATGACCATATTAGAGACTCATATTTCCCTCAGATTACACAGATCCACAAAGAATTTGAAAACAACCCCGATTTTGATAAACTCCCATATCTACTGGGTGAAATACCCCAGTGTGCAATCACATCAGCAATATGTGTGACCTGTTGCCACAAGAAAAGGGCAACCAGTGAAGAACAAAAACTATTGTAAATACAACCCATATTTATGTTTATTTCTTTTCCCTTTTGTACTTTAACCATTTGCACATCCTTACAACACTGTATATAGACATAATATGACATTGCAATGTCTTTATACTTTTGGAACTTCTGTGAGTGTAATGTTTACTGTTCATTTTTATTGTTTATTTCACTTTTGTATATTATCTACTTCCCATGCCAATAAAGCGAATTAAATTGAGAGACAGAGAGAGAGAGAGAGAGAGAGAGAGAGAGAGAGAGAGAGAGAGAGAGAGAGAGAGAGAATGTGTGTTCTGTTCAGGCAGAACAGAACAGGGGAGGGAATTGGGATTTCATTTGAATAAACCAGTCTCTGTTCTTGTCCTTGGGTCAGGGGCTTGGGAAAACATACAGACATAAGAAACTAGCTTATGATGAGGGATTGTGGGTAGTAGGGTGATACAATCTCTAGGAAGAAGGATTTGTGTTAGCCCCTCTGAAATAAGGGTTACCGCTCTAAAGCCACCTCAATTGTGACACTGTCAAATGTTAACAATCATATTAATTAACCTCATACATGCAAAGTTGCCACACTCAACACAAAACAGGAATCGTTTAATTAAGTAGTGTTGCTGTAGAATGAACCTTCATGTGAATAATATCCCTTCCAAAGCTGGTGACCTGCATCGTCTGTTCGTAGAGCAAAGCAGCACTCTGTGAGATAGCTACTCTACTACACTGATCCTATTCCATCAATCTCACATAAAAAACTACCAGCATTTAAGTATTTCAAAAAGATCCTCAGCTACAGCTACTGTACCTGTGCAGACTTTCAAAGCCTCTCTCTGTGCACTGTTCTCCATCATTTAACCAACCAGGCTGCCCTCTGCTGGTAATTTACCTTAACGTTTAGCTGAACCCTCAGACTCCGCCCCTGAACCCTCAGACCACACCCCTGAACCCTCAGACCACACCCCTGAACCACATTGGTATATAAACAAACAAAAATACATTGATGAAACAGAACAAACACTGTTTTCAGAAAAATAGGGCTTAAAGACAGCTTCAGCACAACGTTTCAAAAACACAGATGGTAAATTAAAGGTGACATACATCATTCATGAAGTGCAGGACTTTTAAAAAACACTTAATCTTATTTATATACATTGCACGCCCAAACGTCAATGTAAGGTAAGGTAAAATAACAATGATACATAGAGTATGTAGATTTAGCACATGCCCTAAAAACAATGCATTGGAAAAATCCCGAGCATCCTTAAAATGGTTCTCGTTGATGAATGTCTGGAGCAGAGAGATAGACTGTGTGCGTGTGTGTGTGTGTGTGTGCGTGCGTGCGTGCGTGTGTGTGTGTGTGTGTGTGTGTGTGTGTGTGTGCGCGTGTGTGTGTGTGAAAGAGGGAAAGAAAGAGGGAGAGAGAGAGAGAGAGAGGGAGAAAGGACACAAAGCGAGAGAGAGAGGGTGAGAGCGAGGCAGAGAGAGACAGAGAGCGAGAGAGAGAGATAAAAAAAGAGTGAATGAAGCTAGCTGTAAACCGCTGAGCCACTGCCTGCACCACCTCAGCCTGTACCCGGGGCAGGCGGCTACAGCAGCAGATCAAAGCATGAATATGTAAATGCTTGTTCTGGTGATTGATTACCAGTGTAGCGTCATGTGATTTTTTTCTACTCCGGGTTTTCAAAATGTGTCTGTTAACCACACAGAAATGAAAAGCAATTTAAAAAATTGCAGATTAAACATATTGAATGTCTCAATAATGACTGAGCCCCCTCCCTGTAATACTTACTATAAGAAAATTAACAACCAGGAGAAGATTCAAACCTCTGTCAAGGATATGAAGGGGTATTTAATTAAAGATGTGTGAGAAACCTTCAGAAATTGACCTCCATGTTGGATTAGAGGGACGATAAGTCTAGGATATGTGATTGTCTTTTTGTTTAATACAGACATGGGTTCAAATACTTGTAAAATCCTTTGAGTGTTTGCTTGAATCTGCCTTGAGTGCCAGGTGGGCGGGGTTTGCAGTTTTGGGATTTTATTAACGGATAGTTTTGATATCCGTTAATAAAAAAGAAAAAAAGAGAAAATAGTGTCATCTAGTTTGCATAATATAAGACATTTGAAATGATTTATACTTTTACTTTTGATACTTAAATACATTTTAGCATTCCATTTATTTTTGATACTTAAGTATATTTCAATCCAAATACTTTTAGACTTTTTTACTCAAGTAGTATTTCACTGGGTGACTTTCACTTTTACTTGAGTCATTTTCTATTAAGGTATCTTTACTTGTACTCAAGCATGACATTTGAGTACTTTTTACACCATTGCAAACGGCCTTGTTTTCTAACAATAATATATGTGTCAATATCTCAAAATGAACTTGCTAACAACCTGTTATCGTAGTCACGTGGCTGTTGTCATCAACCAGAAACCGGAAACAGGGTATGCTGTCATTGGACTTTTTAAAGTTTTTTAAAACTTTTTTTACGTACTTGCACTTTGAAAGTGATGATTTAGAGGTGAGTGAAATAAGTAAAAAGCAGATATACAATGGTGTTGTTGATGTTTGATGCTGTGAATCTTGGTGAATAACTCTCAGATTAGCAAATCATGTGATGACCACTTGGTTGGTACAACTGAGCACATCAGCAGTGGAGCAGGAGCTCAAATGATTGCTCTCTGTCTCATGGAAATAGTTACAGTTTTTAGCTGTATATAGTCAACTAACTAGTTGGTTGGATTTAGGTAGAAAGTTCACTTGCGTTGGTGACTTTTTTGCAAATCCAATCCGTTTTCCACATTGATTCAACATAATCACATATCATTTTGGGGTTGAAATGCCCGTCACTGGTCTGATGAGATCACGCACTACAACAGGAGCTACAATGGGAACTAGCCTGCAACAGCCAAACGTGATGGACAATGTTGATTGGCATGTAGAATGATGTCCAATGAGGTGGTAAGGTTAAAGTGGGAGGCGGGATCAGGTCAACACAGTATTGTCCTATGAGGTTACGGGATGAGACCCCACATGCACACCACAGAGTAATTGTTTTAATATTCGGGCATACGAGGCTCGTTTTGGCTCATAAACGCTACACTCAAAACTACTCGCTGGCAATAAAGGAACAGAGAGAACAGGAAAAAGAAAGAAAGAAATAGTGAGCTAGAGAGGCAAGGTGAAGTTGGAGGCCTTGCATGAAAAATGCATCACAGAGAAGAGAGAACAAAAACATACAGCTTGAAGTTTCAAAAGGAAATAGTCTATGTATTTCCGTTGAATATAATTTTGTTTTATTAAGTACATTCTCTATAAAACATGTAGCACTGATGATTAATACAACGTGTTGTTTCCAAAAACACACTCAATTCCCATTTCACAATTATGAACGGATCATGTCAAAGGTGTTTTCGTTGCTTTTTAGTCCTTTATTCATACAATTATAGCAGAGCTCAGGAGATTCAATCACACATTCAAGGACACAGAGAGAGAGAGAGGGTGCAGATTGGCTAACATTCACACCACCCTGACCAACAGTCAATATTGGCCTGTAAAAGAAGGAAATGTTTCAGAAAGATATTAAACTTCTCAACCGCGTGATTAGTACGCCTCTGTATTCAAACCGAGAAATGGGATATGTAGAGGAGAGAGGGAGAGAGAGAGAGAGAGAGAGAGAGCGGGGGAAATAAAGGGCTGATGGACTGAGGGAATTACAAAAGAGTCCTATAAAGGAAGTGATTATGGCAGTGTCGGTAGTGGGGTGTTCAAGGCAGAGTCACATCAGAGGGAGTAAAACGAGATAGAGAGTAGGGGAGGGGAAGAGGTTCAAGAACAAGGCCACCCTAAATCACAATATTAATAACTGATCTCTCTCCATTTTTGCTGTCGAGAGAATGGAAGAAAAAATTCTGCAAAGTTATTATAACTTCCAAGTCTGTGAAGTGACTTGGAGTGTAAAAATATGTATTTTTGCAACATGTTCCAGTGTTACTGTAGATATCCAATACCTGCTCTTGAGGTATAAGATAAAACAAAATTAAAAATATCACACAGTCAGTTTTTCTTTCAGACATGATGTCTTGCGGTATGGATGTATGTTTTATGTACGTTGTGTGTTTATGATTCATCTCCACTATATATGATTCATGTAGTATTTTTTACACATTACACACACGTTTAAAAACCCTTTAATGTTCCCATGACTTACCAAATCAGAAAATAGGGTGTGTCCACTGAATGTATCTATAGGAAAATATACATACAGTACCTGTCAAAAGTTTTGACACACTTAACCAGCATGGCTACCACAGCATTCTGCAGCGACACGCCGTCCCATCTGGTTTGTGCTTAGAAGACTATTATTTGTTTTTCAACAGGACAATGACCCAAAATACACCTCCAGGCTGTGTAAGGGCTATTTGACCAAGACGGAGAGTGATGGAGTGCTGCAGCAGATGACCTGGCCTCCACAATCACCCAACCTCAACCACATTGAGATGGTTTGGGATGAGTTGGACCGCAGAGTGAAGGAAAAACAGCCAACAAGTGCTCAGCATATGTGGGAACTCCTTCAAGACTGTTGGAAAAGCATTCCAGGTGAAGCTGGTTGAGAGAATGCCAAGAGTGTGCGAAGCTGTCATCAAGGCAAAGGGTGGCTACTTTGAATAATCTAAAACCTAAAATATAATTTTATTTGTTTTACACTTTTTTGGTTACTACATGACTCCATATATGTTATTTCACTATTGTAGTGTAGAAAATATAAAAAAGAAAGAAAAACCCTTGAATGAGTAGATGTGTCCAAAGTTTTGACTGGTACAGACTTATCCAGAACAACTTACAGGAGCAATTAGGGTTAAGTGCCTTGCTTACGCACTCCGACAGATTTTTCACTTAGTCGGCTCGGAAATTAGAACAAGCATCATTTCAGTTAATGGCCCAATGCTCTTTACCACTAGGCTACCTGCCACTCCACAACTGTTAAAAAACAAAGTGCAATTAAATGTCTGCGTTAGCTCCTGCATTCCTCTGGCCGTACTTTGATGCACATGAAGATTAAATTGTACACACAGACCCAGGGAGAAAACTCCATTCTATTATTGATGTGGTTATGTGCACAGAGAGAGAAAGACAGAGAAAGAGAGCGACAGAAAGAGACAAATAGAGACAGAGAGAGAGAGTTTGTGCTGCAGCTGTACGCTAACGAGTGCTAGATCTCCCAGTAGAGTCCTGCATCGGGTGGGATACCCACGGTTCCCTGTGGGTTGTTGGTGGGTGAAAACATTCTTTCAACCCATGGGTCGGCTCGCGGTACAGAACAATTACATTGCGAGTAGGAAACGTTTTAAATAAAAATTCAATTTTTTTTTTTTACCCAGGAGCTTGTTGTGTTGCGAATTCCATTCTTTGAGGGGTGAGGCAGACATCGTAGGCTAGTTTATAGGCCTTGTCTACCAGCCACACACAGAGTGGAGCAGGGAACTGTCCATTATTTTTGTAGTGCTGAAACATTCCTAATTTGTCCATGTGCAGAGCTCATGTTCCTCCCCCCACGCACAACTACATTGCCAAGTTTACTTTCCGTGGCTAGCCTAGCTAAAATGGCTAACGTAGGCCAACCGGAGAAAAAAAAGTATGGTTATTGTGGTGTAACACATCATTGTGGGAACAGGTGCTGCCAAGTGAATTCCCATGTTTGGAATGATTTTGGACTCACTGTGGACAAGGAAGACAACAACCCGGTAGATAGATACAAAGCAGGTATTTATTTGACATTAAGTCAGTTAATTATGATGTTAATTCAGGCTATGTGGTTAGTTTAGGCCATACGCAGGCCATTTAGGGGCAGTTTCACGGATAAAGATTAAGCCTAAACCCAGACTAAATAGCACTTTTAAACTGGACTAACTGAAATTGCATTTATCAGGTATGGTTAAAAATAGTCTCAGATTTGCACTAGTCTAGTTTTAAAAGTCTGATTTCCAGAAGGACCATTAGTGTTAATCTAGATCTAAGTGAAGGCTTACATTAAACCTGGCCAGAGGCAGGTTTAACTTCTGATTAATGGATGGTCCCACATTGACCTTGGCAATGGAGGAAATTGATTACCTGGACTATTTCAATGATGATCAAAGAGCACCAACAAGGTCAGACAGAAGGGGGGTTATAGACAGGAGCAACCCACTGAATGATTTTGATTACATCAATTTCCGTGACTGTTTCCATATGTACAGTACAAAGAAAACACAGCTGACATTATTTGTTTGCTTGAGCCAAGACTTTCAGCTGACTCTTTTCAGGGAAGGCCCATCCATCCTTCCCTACAAATACTGATCACCTTGAGGTTTTCGGCATCTGGAACCTTCCATCGTGAAACAAGAGATTTGTGTGGTGTAAATGAAACAACCGTATACAGAGTAGTCCACAAAGTCTGCAATGCTATATGTGAACTGAAATACAATTTCATAATGTTCCCTGATGCTGCTGCCGAAGTCAACTACAAGGTAGAGTTCTATGAATATGGGAACTTTCCTGGAGTCATTGGCTGTATAGATGATGACAAATCCCTTTCAAGTATCCCTCTACAGCAGATGCTGAGGAGTACAGGAATCTTCAAAACTGGTTCTCAATAAATGTATGAAGTGTGTGCACTCCCAATTTGCAGTTCTCCAACATTGCTGCATGTTGGAAAGGTGCAACTCACAACTCAAGGACTTTCCAAAATTCCTCTTTGTATGCTCAGCTTGAAGGAGGACAACATAGTGGAATCATACTTGGTGACAGTGGGTATGCACAGACCAACTTCTTGTTCACCCCCTACCTTCAGGCAATAGGACCTGAGCAACAATGGTACAACCAAGCTCATATCCGTCCCAGAGGTGTAGTAGAACGTATGTTTGGTGTATGGAAGAGTCGTTTCCAGTGTCTCAGAAAGACATTGCACTTTCAACCAAAAAGATGCTGTATTGTCATAATTGCAACAGCAGTGCTTCCCAATTACCCTAAACAGCATGGCTGTACAGATCCCCGCATTGAAGATGAGGATGACCCAGATGTTCCCATGGTTGAGGCAAACGATAATAAAAATGGACAAGCCTGCAGAGATGCATTTGCTATGCATCACTTCTCACGACAAAGATAGCTCAAGTGATTGAAGCAAACTATAGCCCTGGAATGGTAACAAAAAAAAATCACAAATTGAAATATCAGGACCCAGAACTGGTGCTGGTTCGAGAAGAACATTGCTACTGCTGCTTCTTCATGTTCCCCTCCTCCTTCATAGCCAGATTTACATCGTCACATCATGCTCTTCTTTTAAATACATTAGGTTACACTCATGAAATTCCATGGCCAGTTTCTCATGCATGCTCAGCCTCTTTGCCCCTGTCCTCTGGCCCAGGTTAGCGACTCAATTTCCCTCATGGCTGCTGCAGATGTAGCGGGCTGACCTTTATCCTGTTAAGACAAATCCCCTCCAAGCTATGGTGATCATCTGCCTCTAGAAAAAGATTACATTGCTGCATTAGAGAACATTACTTCTTCAAGAGTTGAGTTCATTACATAATTCTTATTTTTGGAGTGCAAGAGATGACTGACAACGTTACATAGTCACTGCACTCCAGGAATGGCACATGTTGAAGGAATCTGTCCTACCAAATGAGGATCGGATCAGCCCCCCGTCTTAACTGTCCAAATGGTAATCCTCTGGGATACCTTCCAGGGGTTGCTGGCTATTAATGAACCCGGTCAACAAGTCCCCCAGCTCATCTGTCTCTGGTCTTACTGGGGGTCCACCACCAGTCTTGAAACGCTCCCTACGGGCAACAGCATTTATCTTCTTTAAGTAGATTTTTATGTTTTTTCACAGGACCCTAGAAAGACAAGACAATTTAGCAATGATATTAGTAATTACAGTGCATTCTGAAAGTATTCAGACCCCTTGACTTTTTCTACATTTTGTTACATTACAGCCTTTATCTGAAGGATTAAATTGCCCCCCCCCCCCATCAATCAACACATAATACCCCATAATGACAAGGCAAAAACAAGTGAAATATCACATTTACATAAGTATTCAGACCCTTTACTCAGTACTTTGTTGAAGCACCTTTGGCAGCAATTACAGCCTCGAGTCTTCTTGGGTATGATGCTACAAGCTTGGCACACCTGTATTTGGGGAGTTCCTCCCATTCTTGTCTGCAGATCCTCTCAAGCTCTGTCAGGTTGGATGGGGACCGTCGCTGCACTGTTATTTTCAGGCCTCTCCAGAGATATTTGATAGGGTTCAAGTCCGAGCTCTGGCTGGGCCTCTCAAGGACATTCAGAGACTTGTCCCGAAGCCACTCCTACTTTGTCTTGGCTGTGTGCTTTGGCTCGTTGTCCTGTTGGAAGGTGAACCTTCGCCCCAGTCTGAGGTCCTGAGCACTCTGAAGCAGATTTTTATCAAGGATCTATCTGTACTTTGCTCCATTCATCTTTTGCTCGATCCTGACTAGTCTCCCAGTCCCTGCAACTGAAAAACATCCTCACAGCATGATGCTGTCACCACCATATTTCACCGTAGGATGGTATTAGCCAGGTAATGAGCGGTGCCTGGTTTCTTCCAGATGTGATTCTTGGCATTCAGGCCAAAGAGTTTAATCTTGGTTTCATCAGACCAGAGAATCTTGTTTCTCATGGTCTGAGAACCTTTTAGGTGCCTTTTGGCAAACTCCAAGCAAGCTGTCAAGTGCCTTTTACTGAGGAGTGGCTTCCGAGTGTCCACCCTAGTATAAAGGCCTGATTAATGGAGTGCTGCAGAGATGGTTGTCCTTCTGGGACGTTCTCCCATCTCTACAGAGGACTCTGGAGCTCTGTCAAAGTGACCATCAGGTTCTTGGTCATCTCGCTAACCAAGGCCCTTTTTCCCCATTTGCTAATTTTGGCCAGGTGGCCAGCTCTTGGTGGTTCCAAACTTCTTCCATCTAAGAATGAGGGAGGCCACTGTGTTTTTGGGGACCTCCAATCTGCAGTTTTGGTCCCCTCTCCAGATCTGTGCTTTGAAACAATCTAGTCTTGGAGTTCTACGGACAATTCCTTCGACATCATGGCTTGGTTTTTGCTCTGACATGCACTGTCAACTGTGGGACCTTATATAGACAGGTGTGTGCCTTTCCAAATCATGTCCAATGTGCAAACATTTCAAAAGATCTGTTTTCACTTTGCCATTATGGGGTATTGTGTGTAGATAGATCTTTTTTTATTTAATCAATTTTAAAATAAGGCTGTAACGTAACTAAATGTAGAAAAAGGGAATGGGTCTGAACACCTTCCGAATGCACTGTATGTATTATATTTTTTGTGTTATATTTCTGTCACACAATGCATTTAGGCTCCACTGAGTTGTGTTACACAAGAAAAAAAAAACATTTAAAGTGACTCTGACTTGTAAAAGTGGGCCAACAATAAATACAGTATCTAAACTGAAGTTGTTGTCGCATCCTTTTGTTTCCTTTTTTATTTGAGTTGAATTCATTACAAATGGTAGTCCAGGCATACTTTTTCTTGATTTCTATTGATGAAAGATGTTGTTTGTTCTCGATAATTGGGTGTTTTGACACAATTCGCTCAAGAAGGTTTTTTCAGTCACTGAAATTTTTTGAACTTTTACCTCTGTCCATTGCTTGGTTTAGGTGACTTGATCAAATTCCACACAATGCTTATGTATTAGTGTCCCATCCCTGGTTTTTGAAGCATCCTCAGGTCAGCACCAAGGGCACATCGTTAATCCAATCAGGTTTCACTTACTTAACTTACTTATTCCCTACTTAACTTAGTGTCACGCCCTGACCTTAGAGATCCTTTTATGTCTCTATTTTGGTTGGTCAGAGCGTGAGTTGGGGTGGGCATTATATGTCCTTTTTTCTATGCTTTGTATTTCTTTGTTTTGGCCTGGTATGGCTGTTAATCAGGGACAGCTGTACATCGTTGTCGCTGATTGGGAGTCATACTTAGGCAGCCTGTTTTCCTTTGGGGTTTGTGGGTGGTTATTTTCTGTTTAGTCATTTGTTACCTGACAGAATTGTTTGGCTGTTGTGTTTTGTTTATTTTGTAAAGTGTTCTCTTTTTTCATTAAATTACAAAGATGAGCACTAACCACACTGCGCCTTGGTCTAATCCATTCAACAGCTGTTACACTTAGTCACCTTAGTCTGGGACTCCCTAGTCTAGAGCTAATTAATCTGAAGTTAAGCAATATCTCAGAAAGCCATTATTTTATTTGGATGAATTTAAGTAGAATTAGCCAAGTCCTGACTTAAATTGATTTCTGTCCGCGAAACCTCTCCATAATGTCACGTCCTGACCATAGTAAGATGTTATTTTCTATGGTAGAGTAGGTCAGGGTGTGACAGGGGGTGTTTTGTGTTTTTCTGTGTTTTGTATATTTATGTTTAGGTTCATAGGTTTTCTATTTCTATGTTGTTGTTTTGGGATGATCTCCAATTAGAGGCAGCTGGTCATTGTTGTCTTTAATTGGAGATCATACTTAAGTAGGGGTTTTTTCCACCTGTGTTTGTGGGTAGTTTTCTTCTTTTTAACTTTCTGTACCTGACAGAACTGTGCGCTTTCGTTTTCTCTTTGTTATTCTTTCTTTAGTGTTCTGAGTTAAAATAAATATTCATCATGAGCAATCAACACGCTGCGCTTTGGTCCTCTCTCTACGACAGCCGTTACACATAAAGTTTAAATCTGTGTGGCTGGTAAACGTTTGAGTAGCCTATAGCCTACTAAATAAATGTAGGCTATTTTTGCAGCCTATAGCCTATTGGAAGGCTCTTTTACAATGCGATTAGAATTTCCAATTTACTGCTTCTCATTGTGAAAATAAGAAGATATCGTTCTTAATTCATGGCATGGTTTCCTTTTATCAGATGTTTAACAGATTTAGACAGATGAATTAATGTGGAGAAGGGGAATAGCCTAATAGCCTAGTAGGGCCTACTCTGGAGTCATTCACATTTGTCAGTTATTTGTCATGTCACGGATCGGCTCTTGGAACAATTCTATGTAGGTGGTTCGGGTATCGGGTGGGGCTTGGAATTGATGTGGCCGGCCCGGGGCGGGTGCGGCTCCAAAAAACTGAGACGTGCAGGACTCTGCCTCCCAGGGAGATAAAGAGAGGGCTGTACCCTTTCAAAAAAAGACTTGTCAAATATACAGTTTCACAGGTGAAATAGCTGTATCAACACGTTGAGCTTAAATTCCACACATGAAACCACATTTTCACATTGCATTTAGAGTTCGTATGTTAACACCACCATTTCACATGTGAGGAGAATAACATGTTTTCAATTTGCAGTTTCACATGTAAAATTTGCATTTTCACATTTGAAAAACTTTTGCATGTGAAAATCGGATATGAAATTTCAAATGTGGTAAAAATTCACATTTGAAAATCAAATCAAATTGTATTGGTTACATACACGTGTTCAGCAGATGTTATTGTGGGTGTAGCGAAATTCTTGTGCTTCTAGCTCCAGCTGTGCAGTAATATCTAACAAGTAATATCTAACAGTTTCACAACATATACCCAAATACACGTAAATCTAAGTAAGGAATGGATTAAGAATATATATACATATATGTCAGAGCGGCATTGGACTAAGATACAGTGGCATACTATAGAGTACAGTGTCCTACATCTGTAAACATGGGCACCCTCATAGATATCATCCTGACGAACTTGCCCTCTAAATACACCTGCCTCATTGCCTGCGTCCGTTAAGGGTCCGACCCCCCCTCATCACTGTCAAACGCTCCCTAAAACACTTCTGCGAGCAGGCCTTTCTAATCGACCTGGCCCGGGTATCCTGGAAGGATATTGACCTCATCCCGTCAGTAGAGGATGCCTGGTTGTTCTCTAAAAGTGCTTTCCTCACCATCTTAAATAAGCATGCCCTTTCAAAAAAAATTTAACTAAAAACTGATATAGCCCTTGGTTCACTCCAGACTTGACTGCCCTTGACCAGCTCAAAAACATCCTGTGGCGTACTGCACTAGCATCGAATAGTCCCCGCGATATGTGACTTTTCAGGGAAGTCAGGAACCAATATACACAGTCACTTAGGAAAGCAAAGACTAGCTTTTTCAAACAGAAATTTGCAACCTGCAGCACTAATTCCAAAAGGTTTTGGGACACTGTAAAGTCCATGGAGAATAAGAGCACGTCCTCCCAGCTGCCCACTGCACTGAGGCTAGGAAACACTGTCACCACCGTTAAATCCACAATGATCGAGAATTTCAAAAAGCATTTCTCTACGGCTAGCCATGCTTTCCACCTGGCTACCCCAACCCCAGCCAGAAGCTTTGCACCCCCCGCAGCAACTTACCCAAGCCCCCCTCTTCAAAGGGGGAGACACTCTAGACCCAAACTGTTACAGACCTGTATCCTTCCTGCCCTGCCTTTCTAAAGTCTTTGAAAGCCAAGTTAACAAACAGATTACTGACCATTTCGAATCCCACCGTATCTTCTCCGCTATGCAATCTGGTTTCCGAGCTGGTCACGGGTGCACCTCAGCCACACTCAAGGTCCTAAATGATATCATAACCGCCATCGATAAAAGACAGTACTGTGCAGCGTGTTCATCAACCTGGCTAAGGCATTCGACTCTGTCAATCACCATATTCTTATCGGCAGACTCAACAGCCTTGGTTTCTCTAATGACTGCCTTGCCTGGTTCACTAACTACTTCTCAGATAGAGTTCAGTGTATCAAACCAGAGGGCCTGTTGTCCGGACCACTGGCAGTCTCTATGGGGGTGCCACAGGGTTCAATTCTCGGGCCGACTCTTTTCCCTGTATACATCAATGATGTCGCTCTTGCTGCTGGAGATTCTCTGATCCACCTCTACGCAGACGACACCATTCTGTATACATCTGGCCCTTCTTTGGACACTGTGTTAACAAACCTCCAAACGAGCTTCAATGGCATACAACACCCCTTCCGTGGCCTCCAACTGCTCTTAAATGCTCGTAAAACCAAATGCATGCTCTTAAACCGATCGGTGCCCGCACCCGCCTGACCAACTAGCATCACTACTCTGGACGGCTTTGACTTAGAATATGTGGACAACTACAAATACCTAGGTGTCTGGCTGGACTGTAAACTCTCCATCCAGACTCATATTAAGCATCTCCAATCCAAAATTAAATCTAGAATCAGCTTTCTATTTCACAACAAAGCATCCTTCACTCATTCTGCCAAACATACCCTCGTAAAACTGACTATCCTATCGATCCTTGACTTCGGCGATGTCATTTACAAAATAGCCTCCAACACTCTACTCAGCAAATTGGATGCAGTCTATCACAGTGCCATCCGTTTTGTCACCAAAGCCCCATACACTACCCACCACTGCGACCTGTATGCTCTTGTTAGCTGGTCCTTGCTACATATTCATCACCAAACCCACTGGCTCCGGGTCATCTATAAGTCTTTGCTAGGTAAAGCCCTGCCTTATCTCAGCGCACTGGTAACCATAGAAACACCCACCCGTAGCACACGCTCCAGCAGGTATATTTCACTGGTCATCCCCAAAGCCAACACCTCTTTAGCCACCTTTCCTTCCAGTTCTCTGCTGCCAATGACTGGAACGAATTGCAAAAATCACTGAAGTTGGAGACTCATATCTCCCTCACTAACTTTAAGGATCAGCTGTCAGAGCAGCTTACCGATCACTGCAGCTGTACACAGCCCGTCTGTAAATAGCCCATCCAACTACCTACCTCATCCCCATATTTGTTTTTGTTTTTCTGCTCTTTTGCACCCCAGTTTCTACTTGCACAACCTCATCTGCACATCTATCACTCCAGTCTTAATTGCTAAATTGTATTTACTTCGCCACTATGGCCTATTTATTGCTTTACCTCCTTACTTAATTTTCACACACTGTATACAGATTTTTCTACTGTGTTATCGACTGTACATTTGTTTATCCCATGTGTAACTCTGTGTTGTTGTTTTTGTCACACTGCTTTGCTTTATCTTTTCCAGGTCTCAGTTGTAAATGAGATCTTGTTCTCAACTGGCCTACCTGGTTAAATAAAGGTGAAATAAAATACATTAAAATAAAAAATGTACATATGAGATGGATGATGCAATATTTACACACAAGTAAAGTGACTAAGATACCGTAGAATAGTATAGAGTACAATTTACACATATGAGATGAGTAATGCTAGATACGGAGACATTATTAAAGTGGCTAGTGATCCATTTCTAAAAGTGGCCAGTGATTCCTAATCTATTTCTGTAGACAGCCGCCTCCGATATAGTGATGGCTGTTTAGCAGTCTGATGGCCTTGAGATAGAAGCTGTTTATCAGTCTCTCGGTCCCAGCTTTGATGCACCTTTTCCGGCCTCGCCTTCTGGATGATAGAGGGGTGAACAGGCAGTGGCTCGGGTGGTTGATGTCCTTGATGATCTTTTTGGCCTTCCTATGACATTGGGTGCTGTAGGTGTCCAGGAGGGCGGGAAGGTCTCCTCCGGTAATGCGTTGGGTAGACCGCACCACCCTCCAGAGGGCTTTGCGGTTGTGGGTGGTGCAGTTGCCGTACCAGCCGGTGATACAGCCCGACAGGATGCTCTCAATTGTGCATCTGTAAAAGTTTGTGAGGGTTTTAGGTGTTAAGCCACATTTCTTTAGCCACCTGAGGTTCTTCACCACACTGTCTGTGTGGGTGGACCATCATTTGCTGTTTCATATTTAAAAAACTTCCACATTTGAAATAGCAAATTCAATTTGTTTTAGGTCACTGGCCTGTTAAAGGGGCAATCCTTAGTTGCTGCATCCATTTTTGGACTTATAAATTAATTATATGTACCCAGTGATTTGTGAAGAATGTAAAGTATAAATTCTTCATGAGCTTAATTCAACTGTCGTACCGTCATTTCTCCAACCCCATCCCTCATCTTTTTATTGAAACTGTGGCGGGGACAACACTTTGTTAATTTGTTTATTAACAATTGCCGCTTTAAAATAATGACTGCCCTTAAAAACCAACTAATCCCTTTGAAACAGCCTATGTGGCATCGATATGAGTCAGAAACATTTATTCTATTGTCAAAATTGACCACAAAGTTGTAAATAGGATAATTTTAGTCAAAGTCAGTCTTGTCAAAAACAGAGTCTGGAACCTGAGTGTGTCACAACCAGTAAATGGAGATCGTGTTTGGATTACAATTATGTTAACAATTCATGCTCCTTTTTGTCAAACTCCACGTACAAATAGTCCCTCCCTCTGTTTCCCTTCATTGAATGTGTTTCATCGCCCCCAACACATTCATAGGATCACAGCCGTTTAAGACCTATACGGATTGACCATAACTCTGGTTCCGGTTCGACAATGCATGCTTCCAGCAGAATGCTCAGCCAACTATGGTTTGCCTGCTCTGCTGAAGGACCCTACCATGCGCAATAGGTGGTTGGAGTTCGTTGGTCCCCAGTGGTGGAGAATATACCGGTAGCTAGACCATAGACTGCTGTTATGTATCTGGTTATGTATATTTTGATAATTATTATCACTATCATCGCTAGCATAGTTTATGTTAGCTAGCTAGCTACCTAACAAGCTAAGATGGTACCTAACTAGATTGCAAGATACTTAAGTAGGAACCTAGGTAAGTACAACTTTGATTTGGCTTTGAAACACAGTAACATTTCAAAAGAAGGCAAATATTTAGTAGGAAAACCTTTTGTCGCCAGATTGACTTTAGATGCCAAGTAACTTTTGTCAGCTAACTGAGACTTGAGGGGACCACCATATTTTAGCTAGCTAGCTAACATTAGCGTTGCTAATTATCAGTGGTCAACAGCTTTCACAGGCTCATCATTTGTACAAATACAGACGTTAACCCACTTCATTACTTTGGTACATTTGATAACCCCATTGTGAAACATAATTTATGTAAACTGACATTATTTGTTGCTTATTTTCTACTTCTTAGATGCATATAATGTCAAGAGCATAACCTAGCCGGGTGGAACCAGCTGATCGCTGTGTTCACCATTCCATTTCACTTCACATTTAATAATATCTGACGTGAAATAGAAAGGTGAACGCTGCGATCAGGTTGGTTCCACCATCCTAATCATAACCACCATTGATAATGTAATCAGTGCTCTGTCTGTATGTGTGTGAGTGAGTGAGTGAGTGAGTGTGTTTATGTGTGTGTGTGTGTGTGTGTGTGTGTGTGTGTGTGTGTGTGTGTGTGTGTGTGTGTGTGTGTGTGCACACGGTCTGGCAAAGACCTCACCTCCAGCCTCACCTCTTACCTGCTCACCAATGGTCGCCGATGGGAGAACAGAATTAGGTCGTTTAGTCTGACTTGTTCAAAGGTCATCATAGTATCTTTTTGTGTTTCAGATATTACATATTCTAACAGACATTGGTAATAGAACAGTGACTATGTGTTTACGTGTTCACAGATACCTTTTTGGAGCCAGCATTTGGGACACTGGCAAGATGATGTGATGGAGTCCAGATTTACAGACATATTTGTATTGGCTGTGAATGACAATAGAATATGAAAAACAAGTGTAATATTTGCACATTGTTATATTAGCAGAACACTGCATCTACAATATTATGTGAAGGATGGTTTATCCTACATGAAACTGTTACACTTGAACGTTGTCAAAACATTTTGTTTAGCATATCTACATAAGTTCAGCAATTGCATTCTTCTCATATTACTCTGTAGGCTACTTAGTACCAGAAGAGTACCATCCACCTGCATCTCACATCTGCCTGTAGTTATTGAACTCTGCCTGCCTGCAAACTCTGTCATATCCAGGATGTAGTGTCATGCACTCCACCCCTCCTGCCACCTGACTGCACATGTCCATAACCTGTAATACATGACATAAATGGAAGGGACACTGGAGACTTGAAGACATACCCTCACCCAGAGAGCTGTGCATGTCAGTGTGTTAGAAAGACAGAACCTCACCCAGAGAGCTGTGCATGTCAGTGTGTTAGAAAGACAGAACCTCACCCAGAGAGCTGTGCATGTCAGTGTGTTAGAAAGACAGAACCTCACCCAGAGAGCTGTGCATGTCAGTGTGTTAGAAAGACAGAACCTCACCCAGAGAGCTGTGCATGTCAGTGTGTTAGAAAGACAGAACCTCACCCAGAGAGCTGTGCATGTCAGTGTGTTAGAAAGACAGAACCTCACCCAGAGAGCTGTGCATGTCAGTGTGTTAGAAAGACAGAACCTCACCCAGAGAGCTGTGAGCAGTGTGTTAGACAACCAAATCCTTAGATTTGGGCAAATAGACCATAGAAATAGCAATGCCAGTCTAGTTCTGGTTAGACAGCTGAAGTTGTACTCTACACTCAACTGATTTTGATTTGTTAGGTAACACTGTCTTTATAAACACATCAATATGATATTTACAGCAGAACATGTTTTGTCTTTGCAACGTGAACACATCCATAGACTTTTAGTTGATGTATCACTCAAGCTGAGTAATGTTTGTGCTATGTCTACATGTAGCCTACACCTGTAGTGATATTAGTTCTGGGATTTGTCTCCCGGGAAAGATATAACAGCGGACATAAGGAGAGACGAGACTAGACAAAACTAGCCAGTTATAGAATATTGTGTTGTAGGACAGTGGAGCTGACTGAAGGCCGCGGGCATTCGACTGGCAGTAGTTGATATTGTTTCCACGGTATACAACGCAAGACGTTGTAGAACGAGTGTCTTATGAAACACATTCCAGGCCATGGCTATTGCTATCATGCCATAACTGATTTGACAGAGAAATATCAGCTATACTCTAAAATAAAAAAGGGTTCCAAAAGGATTCTTAGGCTGTCCCCATAGGTAAACCCTTTTGGGTTCCATGTAGTACCCTCTGTGGAAAGGGTTCTACATGGAATCCAAAAAGGTTCTTAGTATTGCAAACAATTCTTAGTATTGCAAACAAAAAGAATGATATTAAAAGGAAAAAAATTACCCAAAAGTATTGATAGCAAAATAAAATATTGCTATTAAATACTTTAAAGCAAAAAAGATTTGGGGGTGCAAAAAACTGTTTTCAGTTATCTTTTTTTGTTTGTTGATAATGCGATTAAATAAAGTGCCTCCCTCTTTGCTGCAATTTTCCCTATTTTTGGTTATGTTACCCGGCCTTTGCTTTCGCTGCTTTTTTCCAGTTGCAAGTTGTGGCACATTCAGTCCCGCAACTTAGCAAATCTAATCACATTATATTTGTCAAATGCGCCGAATACAACAGGTATTACAGTGAAATGCTTACTTACAAACCCTTAACCAACAATGCAGTTTTAAGAAAATACCTAAAAAAAAGTAAGAGATGAAAATAACAAATGATTAAAGAACAGCAGTAAATAACAATAGCGAGGCTATATACAGGTACCGGTACCGAGTCAATCTGTGGGGGCACCAGTATTGAGGTAATATGTACATGCATCCCTGCATCCCACTGCTGGTTTTCCTTTGAAGCTAAGCAGGGTTGGTCCTGGTCAATCCCTGGATGAGACACCAGATGTGTTTGAAAACCACATGTCTAACTCATGTGAAGATTAAAAACATTCTTTTGTAAGGGTACTATCATCCTGGCTATTATTACCTGTCCACTCCTTTTAGATCTACATAAGATCTACATCCTTTCAGGCTAGAGGTGTAGAATCTGTCCAGTTCCTATAGATGATAGAACTTCCAGGGCATAGAGCATCTCCAAGGGTAGTCAAGGGGATGTGGAATCCTTGAAAGCATGATTAGTTACCTGCAGGGAGTTTCTGTAGCTGGGGAGCTGGAGAGCGAGAGAAGTGCTAACTGAGGAAACATCTGGAAGAGTCAGCCAGTCAGCTCACTGGACCGCCTGTCAGATTCAATGTCATCTGTGCCAGCAGCCAGCAGGATGAAAGCGTCATGCCTGCCCATCCAGCACACACTGAGCAGAGCTTGAGCTGAGCCTTCCTGCCTGCAGCACCAGGGGTAGCATTAGTCCAGCACAGAGAGAGAAGGAGAGAGGGGAGGAAGGGGAGAGGATAGAAAAGGAGGAGGTGGTATCTTTAGTTAGAATGAGAACAAAACCTTACTATTATATCTGTTCTCACTCATACCTAACTAATAGATATAAAAGAGGAGAGGGGAGGAGGATGGGGGGAGGATGTGGAAGGGAGGGAGGATGGAGAGGGGAGGAATAGAAGGACGTAGAAAGAATGAAGTAGGGGCATGGTCCAGAAGGAGGAGAAGGTGGCATCTTTAGCAAGAAAAAGAACAAAACTTTACTATTAGATCTCATCTCACTCATGAGTCTACCTAACAAATTGACAAAGTCCACTGCCCTGCACTGTAGACGTAGCATGGTGATAACGAGTTGTATGGTGTGAATTCAGAATGTTTTCCCCACAAGCAGTAAATGTGTTTGTGTATCAGTGGAGCGTAAACAAAGTGTCACTTCTCTGGTTTTATTATTCCTTTAGCACCATTGATCGATCTGGAACAATCCCTCTGTTTAATAGACCATTACACCAACCAAGCTCTGCTACAGTACCAGACTGACTGTGTGAAACAGTGTGAACGTACTTGCAGATGGACCTGCTACCTCCTCCTATCGCTGAGCATCTGGCACTCATATCAGGGCCAGTGGGATTTCTTATTTTTAGTCTAAGTGCAAAGAGAGAGAGAGAGCGAGAGAGAGCGAGAGAGAGAGAGAGAGAGAGAGAGAGAGCGAGAGAGAGCGAGAGAGAGCGAGAGAGAGAGAGAGAGAGAGCGAGAGAGAGCGAGAGAGAGAGAGAGAGAGCGAGAGCGAGAGAGAGCGAGAGAGAGCGAGAGAGGGAGCGCGAGAGAGCGAGAGAGAGCGAGAGAGAGCGAGAGAGAGCGAGAGAGAGAGCGCGAGAGAGAGCGAGAGAGAGAGCGCGAGAGAGAGCGAGAGAGAGCGAGAGAGAGCGAGAGAGAGAGCGCGAGAGAGAGCGAGAGAGAGCGAGAGAGAGCGAGAGAGAGAGTGAGAGAGAGAGAGAGAGAGAGCGAGAGAGAGTGAGAGAGAGAGCGAGAGAGAGCGAGAGAGAGAGAGAGAGAGAGCGAGAGAGAGCGAGAGAGAGCGAGAGAGAGAGCGAGAGAGAGCGAGAGAGAGAGCGAGAGAGAGAGCGAGAGAGCGAGAGAGAGCGAGAGAGAGAGAGAGTGAGAGAGCGAGAGAGAGCGAGAGAGAGCGAGAGAGAGCGAGAGAGAGCGAGAGAGAGAGAGAGTGAGAGAGAGAGAGAGCGAGAGAGAGCGAGAGAGACTTGACTGCTCTGTGCCTGCATGAGGTGCACAGTTACTTCACTACAGAGGAGAAGGATCCACTGTGCTGGACTCTAGCAGCTAAAGGAACCAGTTAGAACTGTTGATCCCCCATGGTGTAAATACAAGGAGGTTCCTTCTCTGATCCTTTTTTCCTCTTTAGGGCTCCTCAGCAAGATGTTCTTGGCTATGTAAAAATTGCTATCTTTGTTCTATTGATTTATTTATTGCCTTTAATTAACCAGGTAACCTATAGAAAATACATTATCTTACACAATAACAACCTGCTTAAGAGGGAGCAATGATACAATACAGTACAGTTTTCTTTGGTGGGGCATTGTGTAACTTCATTAGCTAGGTGATTAGCTTGGAGATTTCTAAAAGCAACATGTTCATAAGCTCCCAAATGAAAAAACAAACTCAGATTGTATAATGAATTGCATATAAGACTACCCAGCTAGCAAATCATGTTCTGAGAACCATATGTTTCTTAGAGCTTGGTGAGAGTGTGGTAGTTGCTTGGCTTTGGAACATTCTCACCACATTTAAGAAACTTGACAAAAAAAAGCTATTTTCTTGGTATTTCATTACTTTAACAGAATATTTTGTAAAAGTTCAAACATGGTTACATTTAATTTCAATTTTGGTAATGTTCGAAGAGCGTTCTCTCCTCTGGTTTGACAGTGGGGATGTTTGCAAATAGTTCAGAGAATGTTTTTGTGGAGAAGGGCGGGGGATTGGAGGGAATCTAAGGAAGGGGAGACTCGGGACGGATGGGTTGGAGGGGGTCTAATAAGCAACCTCGGTTGCTGGTGGGATGGGAAGGGATGGGAGGCATGCTTTCTTCGGGGTGGGAAGGTTGGGGGTTAAGGAGGTTTGGAAAGCATGGTTTCTGGGTTGGGAGGGAGGATGCGGGAGAATGGATGGAGACTGAGAGGGGGGAATGGGCCAGGGTTATCTTTGCATGCCTTTATTTGAATGTTTTTGTGCCTGTAACCCCCCTCAGATTTTTTTAATGACAAAACAAAATAAAAAGTTAGTCACAGAAAAAGAAACAACGCTATCCTGTGGGAATTTCATTACTTCAGCATAATGTTTCCTACAGGATTTGATTTGATAATGTAAAGAAAACTGTCCATATAAACCACAACAAACATTAAGTAACATTCAGAGAACATTCTAAGAATGTTATTTAAAAACATATACATTCTGTTCTCAGCATCAATACAACTCTCTCTATCCTCTATCTTGTTAAGTGTGCTCAGGTGTGTTGGCCGTGTCCACTAATTGGCCTCACCTGATCTTAATGAGTGCTTGTTTCCTTTGAAATGGGCTTTGTGTGCATAAAAAAACATGGTATGCTAGCTCCATCCTTGTGGCACAGTGGACGTGTGTCCTATCTGTGCTTGGAGTTCTTAAAAGTTTGATTGAAACATTCAGTTAAAGTTTTAAGGAAGTTATTCAAAAACCTTCCAAGTAACCTATCATTTCCATGATCAGAGCTTTAATAAAACCTCCCAGGAAAACTTTCCAGAGACCAGAATAAAACATTTTCAGAACCTCCCTGCAACTTAAAAATAAACATTCCAAGAAGAGGCAAAATGTTCACTTCAGTTCTCAGAACGTTTACAAAACTAAGACTTCGTTACCACAACCAATGTGAAACCAAAAACACAACTTCCAAGGAACCAATGTGCTAGCTGGGTATTATGTAATACTTTATTTAATAGTCTGCAGAGTGCTGTTTCACATTGGAGACCCAAATATTGTCAGAGCTTGTGGATGGATTGTGCTACGTACTGCAAAGCTTTAATTAATCAAAAGGAATATTGTCATTTTCCAAATGGCTAATCCATCAACCTCAACTGCGCAGGTTTTAAATCATTGATGAATGATCCATATCATTTCCTTATGGGGACCAGGAAACACTATATTGAGATGTTAAAATCTGACACATCCACACAATGCTAGACCTAGAAATATAATTACTAAAATGGACATTCCCATTCAAGTCAACTATCCTGGGGCTTTTTTCTAGATTGTAGATATTCTATTTCTATTGTGAAAGAAACCCCTGGAGTCACGGACACTCCCACGATGGCACACATACATGCAGTTCTCATGCTTGCACACAAACGGACACACACACAAGCATATACACACACAAACAAACACACATGCACACCCAAACGCTCACGCACAAGCACACACACACACACGGCATACACATCAAATAAATACTGCGGCAGTCATGCAGAACATCCTTTTCTAAAACATTTCACAGTCAGAATGAGAAACATACACTGAATGTATAAAACATTAGGAAAACCTTGCTAATATTGAGTTGCAACCCATTTTGCCATCAGAACAGCCTCAATTTTTTGGGAAATGGACTCTACAAGGTGTTGGCCCATGTTGACTCCAATGCTTCCCACAGTTTTATCAAGTTGGCTGGATGTGTCACACCCTGATCTGTTTCACCTGTCTTGTGCTTTCTCCACCCCCCACCAGGTATCTCCTAAACACAGCAAAAAAAGAAACGTCCTCTCACTGTCAACTGGGTTTATTTTCAGCAAACTTAACATGTGTAAATATTTGAATGAACATAAGATTCAACAACTGAGACATAAACTGAACAAGTTCCACAGACATGTGACTAACATAAATGGAATAATGTGCCCCTGAAAAAAGGGGGGGTCAAAATCAAAAATAACAGTCAGCATTAAGTACTGCAATGCATCTCCTCCTTATGGACTGCACCAGATTTGCCAGTTCTTGCTGTGAGATGTTACCCCACTCTTTCACCAAGGCACCTGCAAGTTCCCGGACATTTCTGGGGGGAATGGCCCTAGCCCTGACCCTCCAATCCAACAGGTCACAGACGTGCTCAATGAGATTGAGATCCGGGCTCTTTGCTGGCCATGGCAGAACACTGACATTCCTGTCTTGCAGGAAATCACGCACAAAACGAGCAGTATGGCTGGTGGCATTGTCATGCTGGAGGGTCATGTCAGGATGAGCCTGCAGGAAGGGACCACATGAGGGAGGAGGATGTCTTCCCTGTAACGCACAGCATTCACGCAGATGAGCAGGGACCCTGGGCATCTTTCTTTTGGTGTTTTTCAGAGTCAGTAGAAAGGCCTCTTTAGTGTCCTAAGTTTTCATAACTGTGACCGTTCCACAGGTGCATGTTCATTAATTGTTTATGGATCATTGAACAAGCATGGGAAACGTTGTTTAAACCCTTTTTCAATGAAGATCTGTGAAATAATACGAATTATCTTTGAAAGACAGGATCCTGAAAAAGGGACGTTTCTTTTTTTGCTGAGTTTACTTTTGCCATTATCCCCAAGGTTCCGTTCACGGGGTCCCCAGCTGTTGGCTGGGTGTTTTCAGATCTCAAGCATTGATTCACCACAGCCCCCATCTTAATGCATCCAGACCCATCCCGTCAGTTCGTGGTGGAGGTTGACGCCTCAGATGTTGGAGTGGGGGCCTTCCTGTCCCAGCGGTCTGCCCAGGACCAAAAGCTGCACCCCTGCACTTTCCTGTCCCATCATCTTAATCCTGCTGAGAGGAAATACCACGTGGGAAATCGGGAGCTTCTTGCTGTGAAGATGGCACTGGAGTGGAGACACTGGCTAGAAGGGGTGGAACATCCATTCTTAGTGTGGACTGACCATAAGAATCTGGAATATTTCCGCACCGCCAAGCACCTCAACTCAACATCTCCTACCGCCCTGCATCCTTGAATGTGAAGCCTGATGCCCTCTCTTGTTTACAGAGCTCCGTAGCTACACCGTTTGACCCAGAGACCATCCTCCCTACCTCCTGTCTGGCAGCTACACCCGTATGGGGTATCAAGAGCCTGTTCTGCAAGACGCAATATTCGCAAACCCTAGGGGCCCGGCTAACCAGTTGTTTGTCCCAGATTTTGCTCAGTCCTTGTTCCTAGAATGGGCTCATTCGTCTAACCTTACCTGCCACCCCGGCTCCTGCCTGACCCTGGCTTTCCTCCGACAACGGTTTTGGTGGCCCACCATGGTTTGTGACGTCTCCACGTTCGTCGCCACCTGCACTGTGTGTGCGCAGAATAAGACTCCGTGGCAAGATGCGGCAGGCCTCCTTCAACCACTCCATGTTCCTCACCACCCCTGGTCCCATATATCCCTGTACTTTGTCACTGGTCTCCCTCCGTCAGCTGGCAAAACCACCATCCTTACGGTAGTGGACAGGTTTTCCAAAGGCGCCCATTTCATCCCCCTTCCCAGGTTACCCTCAGCCAAGGAGACGGCCCAGCTCATGGTACAGGATGTCTTCCGGATCCATGGACTTCCAGTCGACATGCTATCCGATTGTTGTCCTAAGTTTTCGTCCCGAATGTGGAAGGCGTTCTGCACACTCCAGGGTTTTATCCCCAATCTAACGGCTAGCTGGAGTGAGCCAATCAGGACCTGGAGATGACTCTTCATTGCCTCGTCTTTGCCAACCCTACCACCTGAAGCCAGCAACCCTTCCCTGCTCAGCCACTGGTTTCTCGCCCTTTGAGTGTTCCTTGGGTTACTGGCCTCCGCTCTTCCCTGAGTAAGAATAAGTCAGCATACCCTTTGCCCAGATGTTCGTCCGCTGCTGTCAGCGTACCTGGAAGAGAGCCCGGCTCTGGACCCTGGCTCCCCGCTATCGTCTCGGGCAAAGGATATGGCTCTCCACTCAGGATCTGCCCCTCCTGGTGGAGTCCCATAAACTTTCCCCCCACTTTATTGGCCCTTTCCCAGTCTCTAAAGTCCTTAGCCCCACTGCTGTTTGTCTTATGTTGCCCCGCACCCTCTATATACATTCCATTTGCCATGTGTCTAGGATTAAAACTGTCTCACAGCCCTTTGTCTCCTGTTTCCAAAAAAAGCCAGGAAGGAGGAGAGATGACTATAAACTATTTGGTTGACTGTTTTATGTGTGGATTAATTGGCAGAGTAGAAGACCTTGTGCATTTCAGGTAAAGTATCAACTCAATATTTATATCCCATGACAAATTAGCTAGCAACAGAAAACTAGCTAAATAGCACAAATTAGCTAGCAAGTGCAAGCTAGCTAGCTAAATTGCCATACATTCTTTATGCTTTTTGAACTGTCCCCAAATTAATGTAATTGGTTCAGAGTTTGTGAACCTGCGTGTCGTGATCACGTTTGGTGTGGGGGGACAAAATAAATGTATGCACGATAGCGCACGATGGCGCACACGGTTTGGGTTCCGTGTTAGAGTGAATAATAATTTAATTTAACAAAACTGCAGGGCTGAAAAGAAATAACACACACAAAGAGGAACTGACACAAAATTGTGTATAAGATACAGTATGGTCCGGAATTATTCGATCCCTTGATAAAAACTAGCAAACAATACTGGATATATATATAGTATGCAACAAAAAAAGAAATAAAACATGTGTTATTTTATACTAACACAATAGCTTAGATTTAGTTTAACAGGTAATAAAAAACATTATCAGAAAGATGATGATTGGATCCTGTTTTCAATACTCCAGCAACTTCACATTGCAAGGATAATGACACTGAGCATTTTTTTAATGTTTTATGAGATTGGAGAACACATTGGGAGGGATCTTAGACCATTCCTCCATATAGAATCTTTCCAGATCCTTCATATCTTTCATCTGTGCTTAAGGACTGCCCTCTTCAAATCAAACCACAGGTTTTCAATGGGGTTGAAGTCCAGAGACTGAGATGGCCATTGCAACATTTTGCTTTTGTGGTCAATTGACCATTTATATGTGGATTTTGTTGTGTGCTTGGGGTTATTGTCTTGCTGGAAGATTCAATTGCAGCCAAGTTTCAGCCTCCTGGCAGATGCAACTAGGTATTTGGCTAAAATGTTGTGGTACTGTGTAAAGTTAATTATGCCGTTGACCTTAACAAGGGCCCCAGGACCAGTAGCCCCATAACATCAAAGATCCACCACCATATTTTACAGTAGGGATGAGGTATTTTCTGCATATGGATTGTTCTTTCAAAGACCAAACCCACCATTGGTGTGCGTGGCCAAAGAGCTCTATTTTCATGTAATTGTCCATTTTTTTTAGCATACAATATAGTTGAGTATTTTTTGCATATTTTTATCAAGGGATCCAACAATTCTGGACCCCACTGTATTTTTCAATAGATTTTACATAGTCAGAAAGTGTTTTCAAATGTGATAATGTTTTTAAAGTATTACGAAACACTGCTATTTTATTTTTGTAAGGCAACATGTAGCTAGTGTTGTAATGTAGAAAAAGTCAGGCCGAGGCTTCTATTGAGTTGCCTGCCCCATATTGATTGTTAATTGCCAAATTAGATTCTGTGCTGTCATCTAATCTATCAATCAACCGGCAGGAATGACAACAAATTGATTCTCTTAATTAAGAAGTAATATGGCAGAGCTAAAACCACCTCAAGAAGATGTCAACTTGCGCACATGCACGCACACACACACACACAGAGAGAAAAACAGTCAACCTGCACAGTTTAGTTTTCAAAGCTTCTCCCCACAATTTCAAACACTTGTGTATCCAGCTATATAAATTCCTTCAAAATACAAAGTTTTGGTTCCCTTTAATGTTTGGCTTTGTGGAATTAAATCGCTAATAAGCAACACATACATTATTTAACTTTAAATCTGAGTCATTTAGCAGATATTCTTATCAAGAACAACTTACAATTAATAAATTCAGTTAATGCATAGCTAGGTGAGACAACCACGTATCACAGAAGTAGCAAGTACATTTTCCCTCAATAAAGAAGTTATCAGCCAAGTCAGTGCCAGTAGGAAAATACAAGTGTAGTTTTTTTTCGTCATGGGATTTATTTAAGATACTATTTGAAGAGGTAGGGTTTCAGACATTTCCGGAAGATGGGCAGGGACTCCTCTGTCCAGCTTGTTCCACCATTGGGGTGCCAGGACAGAGAAGAGCTTTGAATGGGCTGAGCAGGAGCTGACCCCGTCGGGGTGAGAGAGCCAAGAGACTAGAGGTGACAGCACAGAGTGCATGGGTTTGGGTTTAGGTTTTGAGCATACAAAAAAAATATATACAATTCGAAATCCTGTGTAGGCTAGTAAGTGAAAAAATACATTATACACTGCTCAAACACTTAAACAACACAACGTAACTCCAAGTCAATCACACTTCTGTGAAATCAAACTGTCCACTTTGGAAGCAACACTGATTGACAATAAATTTCACATGCTGTTGTGCAAATGGAATAGACAACAGGTGGAAATTATAGGCAATTAGCAAGACACCCCCAATAAAGGAGTGGTTCGGAAGGTGGTGACCACAGACCACTTCTCAGTTCCTATGCTTCCTGGCTGATGTTTTGGTCACTTTTGAATGCTGGCGGTGCTTTCACTCTAGTGGTAGCATGAGACGGAGTCTACAATCCACACAAGTGGCTCAGGTAGTGCAGCTCATCCAGGATGGCACATCAATGCGAGCTGTGGCAAGAAGGTTTGCTGTGTCTGTCAGCGTAGTGTCCAGAGCATGGAGGCGCTACCAGGAGACAGGCCAGTACATCAGGAGACGTGGAGGAGGCCGTAGGAGGGCAACAACCCAGCAGCAGGATCGCTACCTCCGCCTTTGTGCAAGGAGGAGCAGGAGAAGCACTGCCAGAGCCCTGCAAAATGACCTCCAGCAGGCCACAAATGTGCATGTGTCTGCTCAAACGGTCAGAAACAGACTCCATGAGGGTGGTATGAGGACCCGACGTCCACATTTGGGGGTTGTGCTTACAGCCCAACACCGTGCAGGACTTTTGGCATTTGCCAGAGAACACCAAGATTGGCAAATTTGCCACTGGCGCCCTGTGCTCTTCACAGATGAAGCAGGTTCACACTGAGCACATTTGACAGATGTGACAGAGTCTGGAGACGCCGTGGAGAACGTTCTGCTGCCTGCAACATCCTCCAGCATGACCGGTTTGGCGGTGGGTCAGTCATGGTGTGGGGTGGCATTTCTTTGGGGGGGCCGCACAGCCCTCCATGTGCTCACCAGATGTAGCCTGACTGCCATTAGGTACCGAGATGAGATCCTCAGACCCCTTGTGAGACCATATGCTGGTGCGGTTGGCCCTGGGTTCCTCCTAATGCAAGACAATGCTAGACCTCATGTGGCTAGAGTGTGTCAGCAGTTCCTGCAAAAGGAAGGCATTGATGCTATGGACTGGCCCGCCCGTTCCCCAGACCTGAATCCAATTGAGCACATCTGGGACATCATGTCTCGCTCCATCCACCAACGCCACGTTGCACCACAGACTGTCCAGGAGTTGGCGGATGCTTTAGTCCAGGTCTGGGAGGAGATCCCTCAGGAGACCATCCGCCACCTCATCAGGAGCATGCCCAGGCGTTGTAGGGAGGTCATACAGGCACGTGGAGGCCACACACACTACTGAGCCTCATTTTGACTTGTTTTAAGGACATTACATCAAAGTTGGATAAGCCTGTAGTGTGGTTTTCCACTTTAATTTTGAGTGTGACTCCAAATCCAGACCTCCATGGGTTGATAAATTGGATTTCCATTTATTATTTTTGTGTGATTTTGTTGTCAGCACATTCAACTATGTAAAGAAAAAAGTATTTAATAAGATTATTTCATTCATTCAGATCTAGGATGTGCTATTTTACTGTTCCCTTTATTTTTTTGAGCAGTATATTTACCATTAGGTCACTGCACTCAAAATGTATGTATTGCATTATTTAGTCGGATTCAAAGATGAATTTGTTCTTAACTGACTTGTCTAGTTAAATGAAGGTAGATTTGTATATATATATACACAGTTGAAGTCGGAAGTTTAGCCAAATACATTATTAAACTCTGTTAATCCTAGTAAAAATTCCCTGTCTTAGGTCAGTTTGGAGCACCACTTTATTTTAAGAATGTGAAATGTCAGAATAATAGTAGAGAGAAGGATTTATTTCAGCTTTTATTTCTATCATCACATTCCCAGTGGGTCAGAAGATCACATAATCTCAATTAGTATTTGGAAGCATTGCCTTTAAATTGTTTAACTTGGGTCAAATGTTTTGGGTAGCCTCCCACAAGCTTTCCACAATAAGTTGGGTGAATTTTGGCCCATTCCTCCTGACAGAGCTGGTGTAACTGAGTCAGGTTTGTAGGCCCCCTTGCTTGCACACGCTTTTTCAGTTCTGCCCACAGATTTTCTATAGGACTGAGGTCAGGGCTTTGTGATGGCCACTCCAGTACCTTGACTTTGTTGTCCTTAAGCCATTTTGCCACAACTTTGGAAGTATGCTTGGGGTCATTGTCAATTTGGAGGACCCATTTGTGAGCAAGCTTTAACTGACTGTGTTGAGATGTTGCTTCAATATATCCACATCATTTCCCTCCTCACGATGCCACCTATTTTGTGAAGTGCATCATTCCCTCCTGCAGCAAAGCACCCCCACCACATGACGCCGCCACCCCCGTGCTTCATGGTTGGGATGGTGTTCTTCAGCTTGCAAGCCTCCCCCTTTTTCCTCCAAACATAACGATGGTCATTATGGCCAAGCAGTTCTATTTTTGTTTCATCAGACCAGAGGACATTTCTCCAAAAAGTACAATCTTTGTCCCCATGTGCAGTTGAAAATCATAGTCTGGCTTTTTTATGGCAGTTTTGGAGCAGTGGCTTCTTCCTTGATGAGCGGCCTTTCAGGTTATGTCGATATAGGACTCATTTTACTGTGGATATAGATACGTTTGTACCTGTTTCCTCCAGCATCTTCACAAGGTCCTTTGCTGTTGTTCTGGGATTGATTTGCACTTTTCACACCAAAGTACGTTCATCTCTAGGAGACAGAACGCATCTCCTTCCTGAGCAGTATGACGGCTGCGTGGTCACATGGTGTTTATACTGGCGTACTATTGTTTGTACAGATGAACTTGGTACCTTCAGGTGTTTGGAAATTTCTCCCAAGGATGAACCAGACTTGGGGAGGTCTACAATTTTTTCTGATGTCTTGGCTGATTTCTTTTGAGTTTCCCATGATGTCAAGCAAAGAGGCACTGCATTTGAAGTTAGGCCTTGAAATACATCCGCAGCTACACCTCGAACTGACTCAAATGATGTCAATTAGCCTATCAGAAGCTTCTAAAGCCATGACATCATTTTCTGGAATTTTCCAAGCTGTTTAAAGGCACAGTCAACTTAGTGTATGTAAACTTCTGACCCACTGGAATTGTGATACAGTGAATGATAAGTGAAATAATCTGTCTGAAAACAATTGTTGGAAAAATTACTTGTGTCATGCACGAAGTAGATGTTCTAACCGACTTGCCAAAACTATAGTTTGTTGACAAGAAATTTGTGGAGTGGATGAAAAACACGTTTTAATGACTCCAACCTAAGTGTATGTACACTTCCGACTTCAACTGTATATATATATATATATATATATAAATTTGAATATATATATATATATATATATATTATATTCTCCTACATTCAATTTAAAAAAATGTCCTTTAGCAAAACCTTCTGCATTCCAAATAGCCCCCTATTCCTTACATAGTGCACTACTTTTGACCACAGACAACTTACATTTAAAACTTCTTAAGGATCGGCATTCCGTCAACAGGACAGTTGTTAATCGCAGATTTGCGTTATGTCAAGAACGCAGATTTTAGAGTAACAACAAATGTCGGTACATAGAAGTGTCTTATATTGGCTGAAAGCTTAAATTCCTGTTAATATAACTGCACTGTCCAAGTTACAGTAGTTATTACAGCGAAAAAATGCCACGCTTTTGTTGGAGGAGAGCTCCTAACAACAAAACACTTTTTTCAATGCGATAGGTTTGATAAATTCACCTCTGAAGGTGAAATATGTACTTACATTCTGAAATCTTGCTCTTATTTATCATCCAAAGGGTCCCAGCGATATCATGAAGTATCGCTTTGTTAGATAAAATCCTTTTTCATATCCTAAAAATATCCATATAGCATGCACGATCGATTTTGTATTTCCACTCGTTCAATTTGCAAAGAAAGAAATCTGTGAAAATCTCACCCTAAACGTTGTTTCAACGAGTTAAATCATGTTTGCATATATTCCTCAGAGATCATAGAAGGTAACAAGACTTCACAATTTCATTAGGGCTGTAGTATATCCTATAGGACACCATATTTGGTCAGAGAGCGATGCCTTCATGGCACGCCGATGACGCGGGCGGCCATCACTTGAACAACTGTATCTTTGTCAAATAAGCACCAATCAGGGTCAAACAAAGCTAGCTAGATAGCCAAAGAGCTGGGCTTTACGGGAGTATCCGTAAACTATGTACATGTCGTAAAATCTAGCTTCTAACCTTGTACGACAGCATGCCTTTTCATTTTGGACAAAAATTATAAGAATATTCAGAGTTATGAAGTTATGAAAACTGGTTGTTTTGCAAATGTTGAACTTATAATATGGCTACTAATACTTGGAAAGCTAAATCAAAGTCCAAGTATACAGATTTGATGATATTCTTGCAGAAAAATGGAATATGAATGCGAATGTCTCCTTCACAATTTGCCCAAATGTACCTGGGGACTTCACACTAAAAGTATTGAGAATCAGTCATACTCAAAGTTATCCATCTGAAACTTTGCGCATACACTGCTCCCATCTTGTGGACACTATCAGAATTACAACCAGAGTGATGCTATAATAGTGACCTTTCTCTTGCATTTCAAAGAGGGCGGGAAAAAAAAGACTGGTTGTTTTTTTCTTTGTATGTTCTTCTACCAGATCTATTGTGTTATATATATATATTTTTTTAATTTCACCTTTATTGAACCAGGTAGGCAAGTTGAGATCAAGTTCCCATTTACAATTGCGACCTGGCCAAGATAAAGCAAACAGTTTGACACATACAACAACAGTTACACATGGAGTAAAACAAACATACAGTCAATAATATAGTAGAAAAATAAGTCTATATACAAAGTGAGCAAATGAGGTGAGATAAGGGAGGTAAAGGCAAAAAGGCCATGGTGGCGAAGTAAATACAATATAGCAAGTAAAACACTGGAATGGTAGATTTGCAGTGGAAGAAAGTGCAAAGTAGAAATAGAAATAATGGGGTGCAAAGGAGCAAAATAAATAAATACAGTAGGGGAAGAGGTAGTTGTTTGGGCTAAATTATAGATGGGCTATGTACAGGTGCAGTAATCTGTGAGCTGCTCTGACAGCTGGTGCTTAAAGCTAGTGAGGGAGATAAGTGTTTCCAGTTTCAGAGATTTTTGTAGTTCGTTCCAGTCATTGGCAGCAGAGAACTGGAAGGAGAGGCGACCGAAGGAGGAATTGGTTTTGGGGGTGACCAGAGAGATATACCTGCTGGAGCGCGTGCTACAGGTGGGTGCTGCTATGGTGACCAGCGAGCTGAGATAAGGGGGAACTTTACCTAGCAGGGTCTTGTAGATGACCTGGAGCCAGTGGGTTTGGCGACGAGTATGAAGCGAGGGCCAGCCAAAGAGAGCGTAGAGGTCACAGTGGTGGGTAATATATGGGGCTTTGGTGACAAAACGGATATTCTCCTACATTCAATTCACATTTCCACAATCTTCAAAGTGTTTCTTTTCAAATGGTACCAAGAATATGCATATCCTTACTTCAGGGCCTGAGTTAAAGGCAGTTAGATTTGTGTGTGTCATAAGGGCGAAAATTGAAAAAAAGGGGGCTATGTATGGGCAGCAAACTCTGAATTTTAAACTCACCGTGAAATGCAAAGAGTAAATGGGAGAAAGGGAAAACTAGTGTAAAACAACACCCTGTTATTGTGCATCCCAAATGGTACCCTATTCCCTTATTGTACACTAAGGGCCCTGGACAAAAGCATTGCACTAAATAGGGAATAGGGCACCATTTGGGACACAGATTGAGTGTGAAAACCAAGCAACTTCTAGACAGCGATTTCATCACCTCCAATCACACAGAGCAGATGCAGGTCTAGGTCGAGCTAAAAGGGTAACATATCAAGAGAAACTTAATTGAATATGACAGCAATTGTATAGGTTTTGTTGCTGTGTGTCTTGCATGATGAGTCATAGAATTATAAATGTGGTGTGCCGCTTTGGTATTATTTCAATTAAGGAGTCTAACTTTAATGACCTTGATCCAAATATATTTTTGGTAACACTTTACAGGACATCATAAGAGGGTCATACAGCATGCTCATAATAATTCTTACAATGTATAATAACTGCATTATAATGCATTATACCTATAACATGACATATCATGTAATGTTCATGTTAGCATATTTTTCATACAGAGCTACCAAGGATATCTACAGAATAATGGCACCAAAGCTACTAAGGTTTCCTTTGTTAAGTCAGTATTATACAAGACTGAGTAAAGCCATAATGATGTGTTTATATGAATAGCCTAAATGAAATGAACAATACTAGCAGGCAGGGACAGGAACTGATGCGTTCTTAAATTGTGTTGTAAATAATAAATGACTTAAAAATGGCTTGTTAGTGTTGTTGGGCATGTCTTACCATGTGTCCCAAATGGGACCCTGTTCTCTATATAGTGCACTTCTTTTGACCAGAGCCCAATGGGCCCTGATGGAAAGTAGTATACCATATAAATAGGCTGCTGTTTGGTATGCATGTCTTAGGCCTACTCATATCTACAGAGATCAGCACTGATTGCTCATTTGAGAGGACCTTTCATCTGCAGGAGCAGTAGGTTATGTTAACCATATGTCATTCCTAACGGTAATTATATTGCCTATCTGTGTTGAGTAATGGTAATATCTCCACCACTGTCACTCACTGCATACACTTCCCTACATATTTATTTGGACAGTGAAGCAAAATTCTTGAATTTGGCTCTATACCCTAGCATTTCGGATTTGAGATCATACCCCCAATACATGCTAACCTTTCACCATTACCAATAACAGGGGGGGTGATTTAGTTAGCTAGCTTGCTGTTGCTAGCTAATCTGTCCTGGGATATACACATTGGGTTGTTATTTTACCTGAAATGCACAAGGTCCTCTACTCCGACAATTAATCCACAGATAAAGGGGTAAACCATGTTCGTTTCTAGTAATCTCTCCTCCTTCAGGATTCTTCTTCTTTGGACTTTATATGGAGGTTGGCAACAAACTTTAAGGTGCATTACCACCACCAACTGGACTGAAGTGGGGACATCACTTCATATTTCAGTCACATGCTAACATCATCTCTTCTCTGTTCAGCAGTCTGGTTAGTTCAGCTCTTAGCCCTGTCAGGGTCTTCGTATGTGTGTGGTCACATGACAGTTCATGGCAGTTGTGAGTGACCAGTACTAGCTTCAGGAACATGGCTTGACATAGACACCTTTCCTTAGCTGCACAGCCCTCCTGTATCTTAGACTTGTTCTGTACCATGCTGTAAAATTAAATAGGCCTGGACACCCATAGAACACGTTACAGGATTATTCCATCTCCAGCCAACCAGCCCAAGGAGCCTTAGTGTTATGCGGGCGGAGCAGGTGAACCCAAGTGCAGACTCAGACGAGGAGACAGGGATAAGGTAACTAAGGTATTTATTGAAAAGCAGGGGAGAGATGGGGTGCAGGCCAGGGGAAGCAAAGCGGGTAGCAGGGAACCAGGAACTGAGGCTGAGGATGACGCAAGGGGAGTAGGGGCAGGGTAAGCAGATCTGGAGCGGTATCCAAGGAAGCAGTAGAGCTGGGGTCCAGGGCAGGAAAGCAGGACTGACGAGATGCGGGATTGGAGACAGGGACCAGAGTCAGAGCGGACAGATCTGTAGCGGAGAGAAAAGCAACGTCAGGCTAGGGAAAACCAGGCACAACAGGATAACAAGCTCTATGCAACCAGTTTGAACCGCAGACTGACTGGGCAGAGGCTACAAACTGGAAGTGTGGAAGTGGCAGGGCTGAGTATTTGTAGAGGCCTTGATTATGGAACAGGTTGCAGCTGGTGGGGATCTGCTCTACCGCCAGCAAACCTGTCTCCACTCACACAATCTCACACACACACACACACAGAGAGAGAGAGAGAGGGGGAGAGCACTGGGGGAGTGGTGGCAGGTTAGGGAGACACAGGATGAGAGGTACAGGGCTTTGCAGGAGCAGATGTAACACTTAGAGTGAATGAATCATTTAACTTAGTAAAACTGCAGGGCTGAAAATAAATGACACACACACAAAGAGGAATTGACACAAAAATAGTGTATAATGTATGTGTGTGTGTGTGTGTGTGTGTGTGTGTGTGTGTGTGTGTGTGTGTGTGTGTGTGGAGACAGGTGTGCTGGAGGTAGAGCAGATCCCCACTAGCTGCAATCTGTTCCATAAGCAAGGTCTGGAATTATTCAATCCCTTGATAAAGATTAGCAAAAACAATACATTGTACAAATACTGAGCTACAGTGGCAAGAAAAAGTATGTGAACCCTTTGGAATTAAATCAAATTTGATCTGATCTTCATCTAAGTCACAACAATAGACAAACATAGTGTGCCTAAACTAATAACACACAAAGTATTGTATTTTCCTGTCTATATTGAATACAACATTTAAACTTTCACAGAGTAGGTTGGAAAAAGTATGTGAACCCCTAGACTAATGACTTCTCCAAAAGCTAATTGGAGTCAGGAGTCAGCTAATCTGGAGTCCAATCAATGAGACAAGATTGGAGATGTTGGTTAGAGCTGCCTTGCCCTATAAAAACACTCACAAAATTGGAGTTTGCTATTCACAAGAAGCACTGCCTGATGTGAACCATGCCTCAAACAAAAGAGATCTCTGAAGACAAGATTAAGAATTGTTGACTTGCATTAAGCTGGAAAGGGTTACAAAAGTATCTCTAAAAGCCTTGATCAGTCCACGGTAAGACAAATTGTCTAGAAATTGAGAAAGTTCAGCACTGTTGCTACTCCCCCTAGGAGTGGCCGTCCCACAAAGATGACTGCAAGAGCACAGCTCAGAACGATAAATGAGGTTAAGAAGAATCCTAGAGTGTCAGCTAAAGACTTACAGAAATCTCTGGAACATGCTAACATCTCTGTTGACGAGTCTACGATACGTAAAACACTAAACAAGCATGGTGTTCATGGGAGGACACCACAGAAGAAGCCACTGCTGTCCAAAAAATACATTGCTGCACGTCTGAAGTTAGCAGAAATGCACCTGGATGTTCCACAGCGCTACTGGCAAAATATTCTGTGGACAGATGAAACTACAGTTGAGTTGTTTAGATGGAAGGAACACACAACACTATGTCTGGAGAAAAAAGCACAGCACACCAACATCAAAACCTCACCCCAACTGTAAAGTATGGTGGAGGGAGCATCATGGTTTGGGCTGCTTTGCTGCCTCAGGGTCTGGACAGCTTGCTATCATCGAAGGAAAAATGAATTCCCAAGTTTATTAAGACATTTTTCAGGAGAATGTCAGCCTATCTGTCTGCCAGTTGAAACTCCACAGAGGTTGAGTGATGCAACAGGACAACGACCCAAAACACAGAAGTAAATCAACAACAGAATGGCTTCAACAGAAGAAAATACGCCTTCTGGAGTGTCCCAGTCAGTACTGACCTCAACCCAATTTTAGATGCTGTGGCATGACCTCAAGAGAGCGGTTCACACTAGATATCCCAAGAATATAGCAGGTCTGATCCGCAACTACAGAAAATGTTTGGTTGAGGTTATTGCTGCCAAAGGAGGGTCAACCAGTTATTAAATCCAATAGTTCACATCCTTTTTCCACCCAGCACTGTGAATGTTTACACGGTGTGTTCAATAAAGACATGAAAACGTATAATTGTTTGTTATTAGTTTGTTTGTCTATTGTTGTGACCTACATGAAGCTCAGATCAAATTTTATGACCAATTTATGCAGAAATCCAGGTATTTCCAAAGGGTCCACACTTTTTGTTGCCATTGTATGCACATTTTCTTAAATAAAATGTAGTTTATTTTATACTAATACAACAGCTTAGATTTAGTTTAACAAGTAATAAAAAAGAGGTCAAAATGATTGGATCGCTTCTTTTTAATACTCCAACAACTTCACCTTGCAAGGATAATGACATGGAGCATTTAAAAATAAAATGTTTTCTGAGATTGGAGAACACATTGGGATCCGCAGATCCTTCATATCTTTCATCTGTGCTTAAGGACTGCCCTCTTCAATTCAAGCCACAGGTTTTCAATGGGGTTGAAGTCCAGAGACTGAGATGGCCATTGCAACATTTTGAATGTGTGGTTAATTAACCATTTCTTTGTGGATTTTGTTGTGTGCTTGGGGTTATTGTCTTACTGGAAGATACACTTGCAGCCACGTTTTACAATCCTGGCAGATGTAACTAGGTGTTTGGCTAAAATGTTGTGGAACTAGTCATCTCTTCCTTCTGGCTTCTTCTTTGGACTTCATATGGCGGTTGGCAACCAACTTTAAGGTGCATTACCACCACCAGCTGGACTGAAGCTGGGACCTCAGTTCATCTTTCAAAGAACTGTGCTCCTAAAAACCAATGAGGAGATGGGCGAGGCAGGACTTGCAGCGTGCCCAGCGTCACAAGTGGAACCAAGTTCTATTTTAGCGTCTGGTTATGCAGATGCTCGTTGACACGTGCCAGCAGTGCGGATGCAATGATTGAATTACATGTATGTGTACATATATTTTGCAATTCTCGTGCACGTGAGGCGAGCGGTGTGGTCAGCATGTTAGCTTCACTGTCCAAACAAATACATATAGGGGAGTGTATTTACATGTACATTAGACCCCAACTGAATTGAAAATTCACATAAATTAATTTGAAATGGAGATGTGAAATAATTTAGGCCTCCTGTGAGTGGCACAGTGGACACAGTACACTGTAACAAAACATCAACAAATACAGTGGTCAATAATCGACATTCGTTCAAAGTCAACGGGTGTAACCCTTGCTTTACCCAGGCTGTATCACAACCGGCCGTGTTTGGGAGTCCCATAGGGCGGCGCACAATTGGCCCAGCGTCGTCTGGGTTTGGCTGGAGTAGGCCGTCATTATAAATAAGAATGTGTTCTTAACTGACTTGCCTATTTAAATAAAACATTAAATAAAAAGTAAACATATACAATTACTCTACCGAGCGAAGGCAGACGCCAGCGAACAGATTCAGCACCATGGCCAGTTCCTCTTCTCGCGCCTGCGCCTGTTCTAGAGCTCTGCTGACAGGAAGAGGCCATCGCTCGCGCTTTTCATTGAAGGAGCTGCTTTCACTCATAGGCCGCCCCCCCCCCTCCCCTCGCACATCCGCTGCTTTCACTCATAGGCGCCCCCCTCCCTCCCTCCTTCTCGCACATCCGCGTCTGTGGTGCAGGCGGAGATTGATGTGCTGTGTCTGTGCGCGTGCAGCATCTCAGCTCTCTCTCCATGCATAAGTTGTATTTTCTGGCATCCTTCAGAAAAGGCTCAACAGATTCAGTTTTCTTTCGATTAGAGGATTATATTCAATTCTAAAGCAGATACAGGTTTAAATTCAGTTTAGGTTACAATCCGAATTCTTATCAAATTCACACATTTTGAGAATAGGAGTTCTGCAAGGCTACATCCTCTGTAAGGCAGCAAAATGTTGGATCCGTCATCCAGCGAGGAGGAATCGGATGGTGGGATGGTGGAGGAGGAACACCATCACAAGGAGGCATCGGCACCCCAGAGCGGAGCCCGCATCTCTCCAAGCCGGACCAGCGAGAGCTCCGGCGGGCTTGCGCCCAGCAGCAGCCGCAGTAGCGCTCGCCCGACCAGCCCGAGCCCTTCAGCTGCCAGCGAGCAGGAGAAGGTGGAGGAGGCGAATTTGCAGAAGGAAGAAGAGGAGCGCAAAAAGAAGTTGCAACTATATGTCTTTGTGATGCGGTGCATTGCATACCCTTTCAATGCAAAACAGCCCACCGATATGGCGAGACGACAACAGAAGGTAAGCCACCCACCGTGGAAGGGACGTAAATCATCACGTGTAAACGAATAGCCTACTTTTCACATCAATGATTAGCTAGATGCTCTCTTACAGGACCTACAAAAAAGGCCGGCTAAAGGCTACATCAATAATAAGCCTATACTATCCCACAAACTCCCACTAAATAGTCTACCATCATATCACAGCAATAGCTATACATAGCAAACACCGACATTCTCCTTCATACACTGTTTACATGAATGAAGAATGTAGCTGAATTCAGCCATGCATAGGCTAATGACAGCTATGATGTGGGTTCGTATTGAACCATCATAGCACTGCAGAGCCATGCAGATGGCTGTTAGATAAAACATTCGTTTCTACATACACAGTCATCAACTGCAGGGCCTTGCACATCATCCAAACCATGCACCGAGCACCGTGTCATTTATACACTTCTATTGCGGAAGGGAATATTTTGAATATAACCGAAATAAATAAGTGTCATTGCAGTTCTAGGCATCACCATAGTCATGTGACTAGTTTTCATTCGAGGTCTTGAGCTGTGTGTGCTACTCCGGTTGTTGGATGAAATTGTAGCCTTTTTGCGCCATCACTTGCCCAGTTCATTCATTTTCCCAAGGTGACTTATAGTAGCCTAAGCCCTAAAGGTCCGGACAACATTGAAAACATTCGGAAGGCCTGCATATTTTCTGTTCAGCGGGGATAATACAGGCAGCCTAGAGCATAGGGCTAATACATTTTTCTTCATAGAAATTTAATTATTTAATCCGTTTCTGTTAATATTTGATTTGGTCACGTGTCCACAATACGTGACCTATCTACTGTTTAGATAAGGCCATTTATGGTTTATTTCTCGCCGTTTGGTGAATACATTCAGCCTTAAATATATACCCCATATTTATTTGAAAAAATTATAAACTGTTCATATACCCTCTAAAAGGGTTACTGTGAATTTGACAGTAGTTTACAGGCAGCTCGGTGGCAAGTACAATTCTGTATTTCATATTACAGTACACCTAATATACTATATATACGGCAAATAATGACACACAGTACAGTAATGTAAAATTGACTGCATTATACTGTAAAAAAACCCATCAATGCTTCTGTAATCGAAATGAATGAATGAATCATTGCATGATTGAATGAAATTCATTGAGGGGAGGGGTTTGTATTTCACAGCATTTTACTGTAATTATAAGGTTGGCTGCTATATTAATACACATTTATTATTTTATATCACTTGCACTTCTAGAAGTTGTAATAAAGGCTTCTAAACTGGAAGCAACTACTGGGCAAAACAGACCAAAAGGATATGGCAAAAATGTTTAAGGCTTGCTGCCTCTCCAATCGGTACCCTGTACAAGTTGATGGGGACACTATCACCACATATGAGTTAAATTGGTACAGCATTCTTACTCACGGTGCAACAAATATAGCCTCTCATAAGACGCACCTCAAAATATATTAATGAGACAGAAACAGCAATACCCTGCAACCACTAGTGGTCAAAGTTATTTTTGTTGCTTTTTGTGGTGTGGAGTTACAGTACCATTTGAAATGCAGCAATTATTTGCACCACACACAACATTTTCCCACAATGCACCATCATTTATAGCATGCTGCTGTCAAACATTTCAGAGTATTTTACTGTTGATAATACCCCAAATTACTGTATCATTTATTGTTTTCTGTTACGGTGTAAGCTACCGTGTAGGCTAGATATGGCAGATTTTGGGAACATATTGTACTGGTGTCTGTCGGTGGACACTTATCAACGGTCATGGGATGCTGCCCAACCGACGCAACATGTCCACAAGAAAACAGGAAAAATATAGAATGGTTAACGGAATAACGGTTTCTTCAATATTACAGTGCATTCGAAAAGTATTCAGACCCCATGACTTTTTCTACATTTTGTTACGTTAAAGCCTTATTCTAAAATTGATTCAATCGTTTTTCCCCCCTCACCAATCTACATCAACCCCATAATGACCAAGCAAAAACAGTTTTTTTAGAAATGTTTGCAAATTTCTTAAAAACCCCCCAGAAATATCACATTTACATAAGTATTCAGACCCTTTACTCAGTAATTTGTTGAAGCACCTTTGGCAGCGATTACAGTCTCCAGTCTTCTTGGGTATGATGCTACAAGCTTGGCACACATGTATTTGGGGAGTTTCTCCCATTTCTCTCTGCAGATCCTCTTATGCTCTGTCAGGTTGGATGGGGAGCGTTGCTGCACAGCTATTTTCAGGTCCCTCCAGAGATGTTCGATAGAGTTCAAGTCTGGGCTTTGGCTGGGCCTCTCAAGGACATTCAGAAACTTGTCCTGAAGCCACTCCTGTGTTGTCTTGGCTGTGTGCTTAGAGTCATTGTCCTGTTGGAAGGTGAACCATCGCACCAGTCTGAGATCCTGAGTGCTCTGGAGCAGGTTTTTATCAAAGATCTCACTGTACTTTGCTCTGTTCATCTTTCCCTCAAACTTGACTAGTTTCCCATTCCCTGCTGCTGAAAAACATCCTCACAGCATGATTCTGCCACCACTATGATACAGCATAGGGATGGCGCCAGGTTTCCTCCAGACGTGACGCTTGGCATTCAGGCCAAGAGAATCTTGTTTCTCATGGTCTGAGAGTCCTTTAGGTGCCCTTTGGCCAACTCCAAGTGTGCCTTCATGTGCTTTTTCTGAAGAGTGGCTTCCATTTCCACTCTACCATTAAGGTCTGATTGGTGGAGTGATGCAGAGATGGTTGTCCTTTTAGAAGGTTCTCCCATCTCCACAGAGGAACTCTGGAGCTCTGTCAGAGTGACCATCGGGTTCTTGGTCTAGGAAGAGTCTTGGTGGTTCCAAACTTCTTTCATTTAAGAATGATGGAAGCCACTGTGTTATTGGGGACCTTCAATGCTTCCCCAGATCTGTGCCTCAACAAAATCCTGTCTTGGAGCTCTACGGATAATTCCTTCGAGCTCATGGCTTGGTTTTTGCTTTGACATGCAGTGTCAACTGTGGGACCTTATATAGACAGGTGTGTGCCTTTCCAAATCATGTCCAATCAATTGAATTTACCACAGGTGGACTCCAAGTTGTAGAAACATCTCAAGGATGATTAATGGAAACAGGATGCACATGAGCTTAATTTTGAGTCTCACAGCAAAGGGTCTGAATAATTATGTAAATAAGGTATTTCTGTTTTTATTGTTTTATAAATTTGCAAACATTTCTAAACATCTGTTTTCACTTTGTCATTATGGGCTATTGTGTGTAGATTGATGAGGATACTTAAAAAATATATATTTTAGAATAAGGCTGTAACATAACAAAATATGGAAAAAGTCAAGCGGTCTGAATACTTTCTGAATGCACTGTACATCGCTACATGTAATAATTCCCATTGTAATTAAGATTTTGATGCATTTTGTGGATGAGTGGGTATCTATCAATGGTTCCTATGATCAAAAGCTTAGGTATTGACCCATGGTGATTAGATAAAATCCTATCAGTTTTCATAATGGCGTCCTTTTGTAAGCACTAATGGAGGCTAATTTCACCATGGCTACTAGGCCAAAGCCTGTGGGGAATTTCATAGTTTTCTTGTAGGGTTTTTGGATAAGCGTTGAAAATAAGGTTTGTGGTAAACACAGGTTTAGGAGATCTTAGGGTAACTTTGGGTAACTAGCCCCCCCGGGGTAACTGCAATGCAAGTCAATGGTACCTAAATGACGCTTTTCCAAATAATGCCCCAAATCCAAAATGTAATTATTGCAATTAGCCTGTGGTATTATCATTATATTATCTCATTACCTCTACCGACCTAGTGCACAAACCCACACCAATAGAACTCGCCAGCTTGTAGTCCTGAAAAACAGAAATGAGTTAGCGTTTTCTACCTCTGGTTCGTTAGCCATTCCAGTTTGGGAAATTAATGGGGAAAGAATGGGGTTTTGGGATATACGCCAAAAATAAGGCCTGAGGTTAATACAGGCTTAGGATATCTTTTACGTTTTTTTTTTCTATGAGATAATATCAGTCAGTTAACATGACCTTTATGAATTATGAAGCCTTTATATGCTTTATGTACTTGTTTTGATTACATAAATGCTTCAAAATATTCACCAAAAGTGAGGTTAGCTGATTAAGATTATCTCACGAAACGTATAGGGTAACTTGGGGTAACCAGCCCCCCTTAAGAACAATGCCCAATTGCTAACACAAAAAAAACAAGTTTGGTAAAAATGTGGTATACGGATGATGGTCGTGCTTAGGCAAACAAACTACAATTCAGGCTGTAACACAACAAAATGTGGAATAAGTCAAGGGGTATTAATCATTTCTGAAGGCACTGTAGGTCTATGTTTCTTATTTTGCCTCAATGTTGCAACAACCCCACTCTATACCATTTGTGTAATATTGCATTTTCTCCTGTCTTACATTCATTTCACTAGGCTATATTCATAATTTTCCAAAAAGAATATCTACATACCGTACTTCCTGTCATGTCAGAGTCATTGCACCACAAGAGGAAAATGTCAATCTTGTTCAGGTCTCATAAATATCTGTCTGTTCTTCAATGAGGCACAGCACACATTCACAATGAGGCACAGCACACATTCAGGCTACGTCCCAAATGGCACCCTATTCCGTACGCCACTACTTTTGACCAGAGCCCTATGGGGCCTGGTGACAAGTAGTGCACTATGAAGGGAATAGGATGCCATTTGGGACGAAGCCTCAGTTAATTTCTGTTCACTCAATGCAGACAAAAGCTTCTTCATATCTGTGATGACTCATGGGAGTAAGTCAGCACAGCACTGCATTGTACGCAATGATGGGATAAAGTGCATTTAGCATATTTACATATTATTATCTCCTATTAGAGGAGGCTGGTAAGCAGGTTGACGTTTATTGGGATGATTCTTGTCCTGGAGGCAGAGCTGAGCAATGTACACTAGATGGGCCAGCTGCAAAGTCAAAATTGGCAGTATATTGTAAAAATTCATGAAAACAAAAATGAGCTTTTTGGTCTTAATTTAATGTTAGGGTTATAGGCAGATTGTTAGCAGTGTGGTTAAGGTTAGGGTTAAAATCTGATTTTATGAATTTGTGGCTGTGACAGCTAGCGACTACCCTTCAGAGCTGCTCCCAGTACATGAGACAACCCACTAAATGCCAACATGTGGCTGGTGAGGGGTGGACGGCTTATAATAATTGCCGGAATGGAGTCAATGGAATGGAATCACGTCAAACACATGGAAATGTGCTTGCTGTGTTTGATACCATTCCATGAATTCCAATCCATTACTATGAGCCCGTCCCCCAATTCAAAGACCCACCAGCCACCACTGTCTCCTACTAACCCATCACTACTAGCAACAATGGTGCATATGAATGTATAAACTGTATCTATAGGTATGTCAATCCTATTGAATGTATGGAGTGTATTATACATAGATTGAATGGAAGCCACGTACAGTTATTTGGTATCCTTTACTAGAGATGCTGCCTTTGATAATGGAATGCAAGCAATTCTGAGGCCTGTTGACATGACTAGTTTCCAGCTCAATAGAATACTGTACATTCCCTGTATGCACGAAATGCATACAGTTGTATATTTTCTACGGGGTCATGAACTGTATAGACAAGCAGTGCTTGACTTGGACTGAAATAGGTGCTGGTACTCATTTTAGGTTCCAATACTGTTTAGATTTAGGTGCAGGAGCTTCACGATACTTTTTATCTTATATTCTATAAGAGGAAAAGGAGCTCAAGCAGCAGAACATTTGAGGTACCGGTACTCAGCTCCGGTGAGCTCCTGCCAAAGTCGAGCACTGTAGCCAACCATGTCTCTATGATGATATAGAGTTACCAAATCCACTGGACACTGAGCAGAGGGGTTTAGATTGAATAAAGGTTGAAGTCAGATAGTACTGTAAGTCATTAATGCTAAGCCTCAACTTCTAGATAGGGAACTGATAAGCCAGACAGACACATTTACCAGCCATTACCATATTGCCTACTTACTCTTTGAGCCCCACAGGGGAACCATGGCTGCATTACAAAATGGCACCGTACTCCCTATATAGTCCACTACTTTTGACCAGAGCCCTATGGACCCTAGTGCACTATATAGGGAATAGACTTCTATTTGGGACGCAGCCTCTGACTCAGTCTACTCAGCACCATGAGTCATAAATGTCACTACCAACTGAGACCATTAGGTAAAAGATGAAATCATTGCTCTGAACTTCACTGATCTATTCTTGTGACTGAGTTTGGCGTCAGACTTAATAAAATATAGTCTTTTCTATGGCTCCAGATTGAAACCTCACTGAAAGCTCACTGATATAAAGGAATTTGAGACAAGAAATACAGTTTGAGTATTTGTGATTTTCTGCAACATGCATTTGTAACGGTTGTCGTCGGGAATGGAGGACCAAAACGCAGCAGGAATGTGGATGCTCATCTTGTATTTTATTTTAAACCAAGAAAACACCAAAATAACAAAATGAAGAACGAACGATCAACAAAACAGTCTTGTCACGCTCATACAGGCAAAACAAGAAACAATCTTCCACCAACACTAAACCAAACACATACCCATATATAGGACTCCCAATCAGAGGCAACAAGAAAACACCTGCCTCCAATTGAGAGTCCAACCCCAATAAACCAGACATAGAAATACAAAAGACCAGAGACCACATAGAAATACAAACATAGAACATTACCCAAAAACCCGGAAATAATAAATCAAACGCCCTACTAAATAAACCACCACCCCGAACCACATAAAACAAATACCCTCTGCCACGTTCTGACCAAACTACAATAACAAATAACCCTTATACTGGTCAGGACGTGACAGCATTTCTGTAGTAGTAAAGGAGTAATTCTCCAGTACCCCTTGTTTCATATATTTCCTTTTAAAGAAGGAAAAACATTGATCCCTGAACAAAGACATATAAAGCTATAATGTTATTTTTTAAAATTGTTATTGTATTCATAATTGTAGTCGTTATCCATTTACACAGGATTAATTCCTCAAAAAAACAAACTGTTGTGCAGTCATTACCCTTTCTCATGAATCCAGACTTACATTTCTAATTGTCGTTACATATAATTTCCCTTTGGAAGCCCATTGATAATCAAACCAATGGCTCACCACTTTTCATATTTGCCCGATGGTGGATACATACAAAAATAATATACAGCCTATGGCTATTTCCTATAGTTCCACATTAGTCACAGGAATAGGATGAAAGCATGTGGGTAATGAAAGGACTTTGAAAGTCCCCCTCTGTAGCTGCCTGGCGGACGAGAGGAGCAGCTAGGCTGCAGCATCATAATCCGTTATTAGGACTTGTGGCTGGCACACTAACAGAACTGTTCACTGGGGCTATCAGTGTGAAAGAGGCCTGGTTACAGACAGACAGACAGAGGAGGCAGCAAAGGCAGATGCAAATGAGCCGGGCTGTTGCTTCTTCAAGTGCAGCGCAGTGACCCTGTGAAAGACACAACATAATGGGGCAATTACTGACTGTCGCTTCCTTTTGAGGCCCGTGAAAAATAATTTATTCAGTCTGAAAGCTCTTATTCTCTCTCTCAGCTAAAGGGAAAGGTGGCATAACGTAAACAGTGCTGCTTTGCTGTCAATAGGTGTTTTGTTAAAAACCAAACATGTTTGAGTCAGTGTGTATGCATATACATATAGTATAGACGTATGTGCATTATTCATACGTTACATTATTTCAATGCAGACGTGGGTAGTAACACGCTACAAGTAACACGTTACAAGTACTCAAGTCATTGTTTTTAGTAACTACTCACTTTCTGGTAACTCTGTCGGCTGTACTTGTACTCTATCTAGGGGCACAGCTTTGGTTTTAGAAGTAGGGGGAAACAATAATATATATATATACACAGTACCAGTCGAAAGTTTGGACACACCCACTCATTTCAGGATTTTTCTTTATTTTTACTATTTTCTATATTGTAGAATAATAGTGAAGGCGTTAAAACTATGAAATAACACATATGAAATCATGTAGTAACCAAAAAAGTGTTAAACAAATCAAAATATAATTTATATTTGAGATTCTTCAAAGTAGCCATGATTAGCCTTGATGACCGCTTTGCACACTCTTGTCATTCTCTCAAACAGTTTCATGAGGTGGTCACCTGGAATGCATTTCAATTAACAGGTGTGCCTTGTTAAAAGTTAATTTGTGGAATTTCTTTCCTTATTAATGTGTTTGAGGCAATCAGTTGTGTTGTGACAAGGTAGGGTTGGTATACAGAAGTTAGCCCTATTTGGTAAAAGACCAAGTCCATATTATGGCAAAATGGCTCAAATAATTGTTATTTTATTTATTTATTTATTTAACTAGGCAAGTCAGATAAGAACAAATTCTTATTTACAATGACGGCCTACCCCGGCCAAACTTGGTCGACGCAGGGCCAATTGTGCACCGCCCTATGGGACTCCCAATCATGGCCAGTTGTAATACAGCCTGAAATCGAACCAGGGTCTGTTGTGACACATCTAGCATTGAGATGCAGTGCCTTACACCGCTGCACCATTCAGGAACAAAGAGAAACGACAGCCCATCATTACTTTAAGACATGAAGGTCAGACAATCGGGAAAATTTCAAGAACTTTGAAAGTTTCTTCAAGTGCAGTCGCAAAAAAACATCAAGAGCTATGAAACTGGCTCTCATGAGGACTGCCACAGGAAAGGAATCCTCTGCTGCAGGGGATAAGTTCATTAGACTTACCTGCCTCAGACATTGCAGCCTAAATAAATGTTTCACAGAGTTCAAGTAACAGACACATCTCAACATCAACTGTTCAGAAGAGACTGCGTGAATCAGGCCTTCATGGTCAAATTGCTGCAAAGAAACCACTACTAAAGGACACCAATAAGAATAAGAGACTTCAGGGCCAAGAAACACGAGCAATGGACATTAAACCGGTGGAAATGCTCTGATGAGTCCAAATGTTGAGGCTTTTGGCCTACCCAACTGCTCGGAGGCGTCCGCATGGTCCTAAAGCACACCGAATTCTCGTGTGTGTCACATTCCAATTATAAAACTGGGTGGGACAAAAAGTGAAAGTTATGTTACTTAGATGTATATTATAAACTGGGTGGTTCGAGCCCTGAATGCTGATTGGTTGACAGCTGTGGTATACCAAGGGTATGACAAAACACGTAGGGTAACAGTTTATAATAGCAATAATGCACCTCGGGGGTTTGTGATATATGGCCAATATACCACGGCTAAGGGCTGTGTCCAGGCACTAGGCGTTGCGTTGTGCATAAGAACCGTGGTACATTGGTCATATACCACACCCCATCGAGCCTTATTGCTTAAATATATTATGCCGCAGGGCTCGACATATAGGGCTGTCCACTGGCCCGGTGAGGTTTTGGAAACCCTCTGGGCCAGTCAATCTTTCATGTCCCGCTTGGGCCCGTGAAAGAAAATATTGGAATAATGCTATTTTCTATCTAGATTATATATCTGATGAAAAAACAGATGACTTCCTTAAGCTGTTAGTTCGTTATGTAGATTATTTATGATGCACACAGCCTGAGGAGAATAGGTTATCATCTGTCGGGCAGCAAGAGTGTGCCGCTGTCAACTGGTTGTCTGTTGAGCAGCTCACAAAAGAACGACAGCGGTCTGGTAGGTAGGAAAGACGTTTCAATTTATGACATCTACCACTAAATGCTAAGGCAACAATGGGTATGCTTTGGTCTGAAGTTTGCCTTGGAACCTGAAGTTGAATTGCATTAAATTCTATATTGGGAAGAAATTAGCATTTAAATCAGGAATGTTTCCTCTCACGACCTCTACAAGCCAGAATGTTGAATCAAATTATATTTGAACTCAGGCACTACTTAACCAGTTGTCCGTGTGGTTGGTCCTGTCGCAGGTAGGAATGTGAGACAATATAAAGTATAATTAAATCAACTTTTCAAAGCACTGGTAGTGCGTTCAGATTTCTATCACCTAAAGCATGTTCACAAGATGATAATACATGCACGCCACGCATGCATACTTGCTGAGCTCGTGCATGTATTTACATGGTTCTGTGCATGCTTCAGGTGATAGAAATCTGAATGGACAACCAGTGCTTTCATAAGGTGATTTAATTATACCTTTCTGTGAATATATTGTCTCACATTCCTACTTGAAAAAGGACCAACCGCACGGACAACCGGTAAAGTAAGTTAAAATATAATTGTATTCAACATTCTGGCTTGTAGAGCTTGTGAGAGGAAATTTTCCAAATAAATGTGTTCCATTAATCTCAGACTGTGAACCAGAGGTATCTCAGTCTGATTGTCAGGCAAGTCTGAAGTCTTAGTTAAATCTTTGCGATGCACAATTCAGTCATGTGCTATTTGAATTACATTTTGTAAGGCTTTCCCAAAAAACCTTCCCAATTAAATGTTGACTGCAAAGTAGACCTACCTGGCAGAATGATATCCTGATGACTTGTACTGTATCAATTGGATCACCATTTGTTTTGCAAACTCTGCCATCATATGTACATCGCTGTACATTGTAGCCTACAGTAGGCTACAGAAACACTGCTAGCCAAACACCACTGTCTCTTGCTAGGTGCGCAATTGAATTAAAGGGCAGCTACACACGAATGCCATGTTATTTCATGTTTTTCTGTCAAAATAGCCTATTCTGTGAGTTTGTCTCTGAATTACACAGTCTGTCAACAAGTGGTGTTGGTTGTGGTGCTGGCAGGTTTAATTAATAAATTAATGTCAAATCAATTGCACTAAGTTATTGTTCTTTTTGTTTGCTGTCACAGCAAACCATAAGGTATAAAAAATTAGCAAGCACAATTTCTAACTAGTACTCGAGTTGTTTTCTGACCAGACACTTCTTTATTTTTACTTGAATAGTTTCTTAAATTACATTCTAAGTATCAATACTTTTACTTAAAGTGGAACTGACAGCGTTTTAACTACTTTGCAGATATGAAACAGACAATCATAATATCAGTCAAAAATATCAAATACACAGTTAACGCTACAAAACCAACTGTATAAGAGGTTAAAAAAAGGTTATATTTGACTCAACATTCCATGACGTACACTAAAGCATTGTTGGCAGAATAGATGGATGTAGTTCAATGCATGATAATTAATCAATACATTTCTTGTTAGTTCAAAACATTTTGCTATCAGGTTGTAAATCAAAGCTGTCCTGGTACATTGTTTGCTGCCTCCATTCGGGATGCACTGTTTCAGTTTCAATGACTCAATATTTTGGACAAAAACTTATGACTATAACTAAGGCTGGGAATGTGAAATATAATCAAACTAGCAAGGGCAATGATCACAAGTCAGTCATAACGTGGCTAATATTCTAGCATAGCTATTTATGTAGCAAGCTAAAACACAGAGCCTAACGTTATCTAGATAGCTCTCTAGCTTTTAGCAGGACGTCATGTCATTGGAGGAGTGGGTGAGTGACTGACTTTTTCCCCTCATATCGTTTTTTTTGTGGCTACACAGCTAGAGATGCACGTGTCATTTGCTTAGCTAGCAAGAAATGCGAATCGCTTCGCTAACTATGTTGAACGACTGTTATTCAGTTAGCATATCTCTTGCGTTTGCAAATTCACTCTGTCTAGCTATATACTCCGATTTCAGAGCACTCGTCTGAGTGTGCCAGAGCGCAGAATAACTGATGAATTTACGAATGCGCAAGACCCACTGAATATGACCGGTGTCAGTAAATGTAGGCAAAAAAAGGTAGTTAGTCACGAACACTCTATATAACATGTAAACAGCCTAACCAGCTCTGCTAGGGCGAGTAAAATAGTCAGTGAGGTGTTCTCTCATTTGTGTCTGGAAGTAGCAAGCTAGCAAGCTAGCTAACTTTAGCCAGTTAGCCAGTTAGCTTGGGTGCTTGGTTAGGACAAAGCATGCATTAGCAGGCAAGCTGCAAAAGTACGAGCAGGCTGTTCCCCATCGTTTATCAGTGCGATTTTGACAGCCAACTAGCTGAAAAAGTTTGAGAGGGTTTATCTAATGTTCCTTCGTTAGATTTTAGCTAATCTTGCTCTGGTTAGCATTAGTTGTTGATCTTGTTGTTGTTGATGTGTATTTACGATGTGCATATAGGGAATGTTAGCCTACCATTTTATGATTGTTTGATCAATAAGACTGTAAAGTTCCCAAATGTAAGAGGGCTCCTGTGGTATTAACATATTTGCAGAAATCCATTCAAGTGTATTTTGCCGAATGCTTTCTAATTATCTAAAGTCACGCTGTTGCAACTGCCTGTAAACACCAAGTCCAGTTCAAAGGGAATGATGGCAGGCCCTTGTGGCAAACGGCTTGTTTGCATATAGGGCTACTGTGATTGACTATGGCGCACTGGTCTGTGTATACTACGGTCGTGGAGGAGACAGATGTTTTTATTTGCTTTTATTTACTGCAGTACTTGTCGCACGACCGCTTTCCCACTCCATATTGATATAGAATTTTCACAAATGCCTTAGTATACGTAATTCACAAACATTCAAAGAATTTATGAAAATGTGAAAATGACCATATCTAAGTGCTCGCTTGTCAGAAAACGTCAAAAAAAGTGTAATATTCTTCCTGGGGGTGTATATGAACAGATTTTAATCAAATTCATGATGCTAAAATGCTGTCAGTTCCACTTTAAGTACATATTTTCAGTACTTTACCCACCTGTTGTGACAATGCCTCTGTGGCTGGACTTTCTACTAGAGTTGTTTAGGTATTAAGGATGTCAGTGGATTACTTACACCAAATTCTTCCTTAGAATGTGTAGGGGAGAGGGGGGTTCAATGCTCAGTGCAGGGTCCCTCCCTTCATCCATCCATCTGAGAAACACCAATTCCCTGCAGTTGAGACTTTACTCAAACCGCCATCAACCCATCTGCTTTTGAGTCGCTGACTCTCCACAGTAGACTGTCATGAGATGAGCTAACCCACAAATTCCTGGGTCCAGTGCCCCACCGCTGCTCCTCTGCTACTCCTCTGCTGCCTGGGAACAGGGAACAACAGCAGGGGAGCTATGCAGCGCAAGCCTGATGATTTCATTGTGAACCAGATTGGGATGCAAATCAGTGGCGCATTGAGAGATTGATTAAATTAGCATTCTTGGAATATAGTAAAGCCTCTATTCACTTTGCTCATCCGATCCTCCGCATGCCGATTGGTCCTCACGGGTCTTTTAATGATGCTGGTGAAGATGAAGATGTGCCAAATTGCTTTTTCTGGAAATAGTATGGAAATTAGCATGGCTTGTGTTTGTGTGTGTTTTCTTTTGACCTTGGAAGTTATTGTGGGAGAGAATGTGCATGTCTATATATACAAAAGGGTCCAAAATTATTGACATCCTTGATAAAGATGAGCAAAAATTACTGTATAAAATAAATAATTAAAATACTGAGCTACATGTAACTGCCAAAATAAAGGAAACACCAACATAAAGTGTCTTAATAAGGCGTTGGGCCACCACGAGCCAGAACAGCTTCAATGCACCTTGGCATTGATTCTACAAGTGTCTGGAACTCTATTGGAGAGATAAGACACCATTCTTCCATGAAAAATTCCATAATTTGGTGTTTTGTTGATGGTGGTGGAGAATGCTGTCTCAGGCACCCGCTCCAGAATCTCTCATAAGTGTTCGATTGGGTTGAGATCTGGTGACTGAGACGGCAATAGGCATATGGTTTACAAAAACCTGGTTGCCTCTGCTAGGAGGCTGACACTTGGCCGCAAATGGATCTTCCAGCAAGACAATAACCACAAGCACACATCCAAATCCACAAAGCAATGACTAATTGGCCACAAAATCCCCAAAAATTCAATGGCCATCTCAGTCTTCGGACCATTGAAAACCTGTGGTTTCAATTGAAGAGGGCAGTCCATAAGCGCAGATAAAGGACATCAAGGATCTGGAGAGATTCTGTATGGATGAATGGTCTAAGATCCCTCCCACTGTGTTCTTCAATATCATAAAACATTTTGTTAAATATTGTTAAACAAAATCTCTTTCTCTGAGGAATTGTGTTGGTATAAAATAATACAATCTCCCCCCCAAAAATGTGCATACGATAAAGCTCAGTATTTGAATAATACACTGCTCAAAAAAATAAAGGGAACACTAAAAGAACACATCCTAAATCTGAATGAATGAAATAATCTCATTAAATACTTTTTTCTTTACATAGTTGAATGTGCTGACAACAAAATCACACAAAAATAATCAATAGAAATCCAATTTATCAACCCATGGAGGTCTGGATTTGGAGTCACACTCAAAATTAAAGTGGAAAACCACACTACAGGCTGATCCAACTTTGATGTAATGTCCTTAAAACAAGTCAAAATGAGGCTCAGTAGTGTGTGTGGCCTCCACGTGCCTGTATGACCTCCCTACAACGCCTGGGCATGCTCCTGATGAGGTGGCGGATGGTCTCCTGAGGGATCTCCTCCCAGACCTGGACTAAAGCATCCGCCAACTCCTGGACAGTCTGTGGTGCAACGTGGCGTTGGTGGATGGAGTGAGACATGATGTCCCAGATGTGCTCAATTGGATTCAGGTCTGGGGAACGGGCGGGCCAGTCCATAGCATCAATGCCTTCCTCTTGCAGGAACTGCTGACACACTCCAGCCACATGAGGTCTAGCATTGTCTTGCATTAGGAGGAACCCAGGGCCAACCGCACAAGCACATGGTCTCACAAGGGGTCTGAGGATCTCATCTCGGCACCTAATGGCAGTCAGGCTACCTCTGGCGAGCACATGGAGGGCTGTGCGGCCCCCCAAAGAAATGCCACCACACACCATGACTGACCCACCGCCAAACCGGTCATGCTGGAGGATGTTGCAGGAGCAAAACGTTCTCCACGGCGTCTCCAGACTGTCACGTCTGTCACATGTGCTCAGTGTGAACCTGCTTTCATCTGTGAAGAGCACAGGGCGCCAGTGGCGAATTTGCCAATCTTGGTGTTCTCTGGCAAATGCCAAACGTCCTGTACGGTGTTGGGCTGTAAGCACAACCCCCACCTGTGGACGTCGGGCCCTCATACCACCCTCATGGAGTCTGTTTCTGACCGTTTGAGCAGACACATGCACATTTGTGGCCTGCTGGAGGTCATTTTGCAGGGCTCTGGCAGTGCTCCTCCTGCTCCTCCTTGCACAAAGGCGGAGGTAGCGGTCCTGCTGCTGGGTTGTTGCCCTCCTACGGCCTCCTCCACGTCTCCTGATGTACTGGCCTGTCTCCTGGTAGCGCCTCCATGCTCTGGACACTACGCTGACAGACACAGCAAACCTTCTTGCCACAGCTCGCATTGATGTGCCATCCTGGATGAGCTGCACTACCTGAGCCACTTGTGTGGGTTGTAGACTCCGTCTCATGCTACCACTAGAGTGAAAGCACCACCAGCATTCAAAAGTGACCAAAACACCAGCCAGGAAGCATAGGAACTTAGAAGTGGTCTGTGGTTACCACCTGCAGAACCACTCCTTTATTGGGGGTGTCTTGCTAATTGCCTATAATTTCCACCTGTTGTCTATTCCATTTGCACAACAGCATGTGAAATTTATTGTCAATCAGTGTTGCTTCCTAAGTGGACAGTTTGATTTCACAGAAGTGTGATTGACTTGGAGTTACATTGTGTTGTTTAAGTGTTCCCTTTATTTTTTTGAGCAGTATATATTAATGTAGCCTAATAGGTTAGAGGGTTGGGCCAGTAACCGAAAGGTTGCTAGATCGAATCCCTGAGCTGACAAAGTAAAAATCTGTCGTTCTGCCCCTGAACAAGGCAGTTAACCCAGTGTTCCTAGGCCGTCATTGTAAATAAGAATTTGTTCTTAATTGACTTGCCTAGTTAAATAAAAAATGTTGCTCATCTTTATCAAGGGTGTCAAGAATTTCAGACCCCACTGTTTGAAGTGAAGATGAGATGGAAAGAAGCTGAATAAAGACTGCTCTCTAATTCTCATTACTAATACTACCAGTGACGTGGTGCATTATATCGGACACAGATCAAGAGAGTGGGCTACAAAGATCATACGGATTGACGGAAAAAGGGAGGGTAATGGTCAGACTCTGTTCAATGGAATGAGGGCTGGCTGCCGTTTGATCGATCAACGCGGACAGAGACGGAAGAGAGACCACTAATTGGCAAGAAATCTCAAAGAAAGAGAAGGGAAAGAGATGCAGCGAAGTAACTGTTACAAGTGGGTCAAAAGAGTGTAGGGAATAGGGTGCCATTTGGGACACAGGTGTTCAGTGAGGAGAGACTCTGATGGAAGGTTAGGATTTGGAGCATTAATGCTGTATTAATATAACAAGTTAAGTGAAGTGGATCGGCCCAGCTCATTAGCCACATGAAAGCCAGGGTCAGATCTGGGCGATATATACAAGTAGGGATAATGAAGGGAATAGATGGCGGTAGGTAGAGCAGTATGGTTTAAAATAGCCATGCAGGGCTGCATTTTATTCCAATAACATGTTCCCTCCCTCCATCTCCCCTCAATCACTCCCATAATGTGAGCTTGTACACTGTCCCTCATGGATTTAAAGTAATTTCCACTTATTCGTAAATGTAAATATTGTATTTTTTTCCCACGTATGTTTTAACTTGTTTGTTTTACTGCTTATTTATCAATTCAATATCCATGTATTTCAGTGTATATGACTGACATGTGGATACTATTAAACTGGGACTGGTTACAGGAATATGGTGGGAAAGCTCTCCAACCATCCTTGCACCAATGTAATGCTTTTAAATGCATGAGGGTGAGTGAATGAGTGCACACTTCTGGAGAAAGGTAGATAATCAGAACACAGCCAGTGTCTGGAACAGTATTAGCCTTCCACCTAAAGATGAATCTGTTACTAGTGCTGAGCGATTAGTGTTTTTTATTTATTTTTATAATCAAAGTTTTCCATTTTGGTTTCGATCATGTTTTAAAACATTAAATGCATTATGAAATAATGACATTAAAATGATATTAGAGCTTCCCTCAGCCACCACCTGCCTTTTCCCTGATGCTGACAGTGGGTTGAACGCTTTAACAACACAGAATAAATCAATTAATAAGAGCCCCATATGATGGTAGAGAATGCCTAGTACTGTGTATCACTTATTAACCATCGTTTATTAACATTACTTCACTGTAATAAAATGTTTCAGTTGTGTATATTCCTTCATTTTTATTTGATGACTTTATTATTTTTCTTTCCTTAGTCATTAGCTATTCTTCTCAGGCAGTAGCAGCCAGCCAGACAACCATTTAATGAAGGGGGATTCAACCGGGGCTCCGCGGCCCCCTAGGAGGTATTGAAGTTACTGCAGGGGGTTTTAGGAATTGTTTTATTTATATTTTTATATATATATATATATATATATATATATATATATATATATACACACATACATACATATATATACACACACACACACACACACTGAACAAAAATATAAATAAAACAATTCCTAAAATTTTACTGAGCTAATCAATTGAAATAAATTAGGCCCTAATCTATGGATTTCAGATGACTGGGACATTCAGGGATTTGTTTCCGAAGCCACTCCTGCGTTGTCTTGGCTGTGCGCTTAGGGTTGTTGTCCTGTTGGAAGTCAAACCTTTGCCCCAGTCTGAGGTCCTGAGCGCTCTGGAGCAGATTTTCATCAAGGATCTCTCTGTACTCCGCTCATCTTTGCCTCGATTATGACTAGTCTCCAAGTCCCTGCCGCTGAAAAACATCCCCACAGCATAATGCGGCCTCCACCATGCTTTACCGTGAGGGATGGTGCCAGGTTTCCTCCAGATGTGACGCTTGGCATTCAGGCCAAATAGTTCAATCTTGGGTTCATAAGACCAGAGAATCTTGTTTCTCATGGTCTGTCTTTAGGTGCCTTTTGGAAAACACCAAGCGGGCTGTCATGTGCCTTTTACTGAGGAGTGGCTTCCGTCTGGCCACTCTACCATAAAGGCCTGATTGGTGGAGTGCTGCAGAGATGGTTGTCCTTCTGGAAGGTTTCCCCATCTCCACAGAGGAACTCTAGAGCTCTGTCATAGTGACCATCCGCTTCTTGGTCACATCCCTGACCAAGGCCCTTCTCCCCCGATTGCTCATTTTAGCCAGGCGGCCAGCTCTAGGAAGAGTCTTGGTGGTTCCAAACTTCTTCCATTTAAGAATGATGGAGGCCACTGTGTTCTTAGGGACCTTCAATGCTGCAGAAATGTTTTGGTACCCTGCCCCAGATCTGTGCCTCAACACAATCATGCCTCAGAGCTCTACGGAAAATGCCTTTGGTCTCATGGCTTGACTTTTTGTCTCTGACATGCACTGTCAACTGTGGGACCTTATATAGACAGGTGTGTGCCTTTCCAAATCATGTCCAATCAATTGAATTTACCACAGGTGGACTCCAATCAAGTTGTAGAAACATCTCTAGGATGATCAATGGAAACAGGAAGCACCTAAGCTCAATACCGAGTCTCATAGCAAAGGGTGTGAATACTTATGTAAATGAGGTATCTCTTTTTTATATTTTATACATTTGCCCAAAAAAATTGAAAAAACTGTTTTCCCTTTGTCATTATGGGGTATTGTGTGTAGATTGCTGACGATTTTTAAAAATTATTTAATACATCTTTGAATTAGGCTGTAAACTAACAAAATGTGAAAAAAGGGAAGGGGTCTGAATACTTTCCGAAGTATTCAGACCTGGCATGCAGGATGAATTGAATAATAAGGGATAATCATTCCATGATTAACAAACATATGAGCATGTCTATGTTTTGCCATGTTCAACCGTGTTTTGACAGCTATTTAGCTGAAAACAAAAACAGGCAATGTGAAAAGACAAGAGCTAATGTACTGGAAGGGTAATGTTTTGAAAGATGAAGATATTGACACAGAAAGTGTGAGTGTTTATGTTTGGGTTGTAGAGGTTGGTGTGTGTGTGTGTGTGTGTGTGTGTGTGTGTGTGGTTTTATTTATTTATTTTTATTGTGTGCGAACAAACATTCTGGCATGCACTTTAGGCCTCTTTTTGCAATTACTGTGTGTGTTCCTAGTGTGTGAGTGTTTGTGTGTGTCTATGTTTATATTAGCAGTGACGTGCCCTGATTCCCCTGCTCCTGCTGCTCTGAGCTGTTTAGGCCTAAATCAGGCAGGCATTATTCAAGGTGTACAGTACTGTAACTCATTAATTACTAGTAAACCTATGTTCACTTTATGTGGCCCCAGGGAGCCCATTAAAGCCTGTACAGTACTTCGTCCTTCGCCCTAACGGACAGCTCAATTAGTACTGAGATTAATGTGATCCACCCACGCCTACGGGTTGTGTTCACCCCTAGAATAGAGGCCTTAGAGTGGCTCTGGAAAGCACATATAAAACACAACACAAGACCTCCTACAGATGTAGTATCATATTTTGAACACCCTGTTGCAGGAGAACTTTCCTGCAATGCAGGACATTTAAAACATGTTGTGTATTTGAGGTTTAATAAGGCTTCTGAAGTTTGTAATTTCCACTTAGAAATGTCAGACTTGATTTTCTCTTATGAAAAAATGCATCAACTACTATAAAAATATCCATTAATTATAATCCACATAACAATTCACATTTCCTGCAGGATTATTTTCCGGCTGTAGCAAACTGGCTCAAATTAAGATCCTACATCTGTAGGCTGTCCTGTTGGAGAATATAGCTATGCTTTTACTGAGCTAGTGTGACAGACTCATGCCTACCACAAGACTGTTTTAGTCCACTGAGCTAAAGCTTAGGCTGTGGTGTTAGTGAGCTAGGAGAGCCATTAAATGATAGCGGTTGATTTGAAGTCCCAATCGGAGTGTCCTCCCATGCATGGCTTGACAGATACAGTATCTCCAGTGCCGTTCATCTGCTTGTTATTTTCTCAGACGAGGTCTAAGGCTCACTGGAGCAATGGGATGAAACCCAGAGAGGAGAAATGGATTGAAGGAGAAAAGAGGGATGAGAAAAAAAAGAGATGTGAAACGGATTGAAGTAGGAGAGGGATGAGACAGAGTGGTGAGACAGAGAACAGAATCAGAGGAGTTATAGTGAATGGTCTTGCCCCAGTGGAGAAGACAGAGGGACAGGGGCATGAGCTATAGCTGGATCATTAACATCCTCAGTTGTACCCACCCACCCCTAGATCACATCCACCCACCCCTAGATCACATCCACCCACCCCTAGATCACATCCACCCACCCCTAGATCACATCCACCCACCCCTAGATCACATCCACTCCTCTCTTTCCCTCCTTCCTCTCCATCCTTTACTTCTAGCACACATACACTCCTGCCCCTCTTCCCCATCTCCCCTCCTCCCCTCCTATGACACGTACACTCCTGTCCTTCCCCTCACCTTCTCCCATTCTCAACAACAACACCAGTGTAGAGCAGCAGCCAAGGCCTTCCAGGGCCTGTGTGTGTGTTGTGTGTGAACGTGCGTGCATGCATGCGTGTGAGTGAGGTACAGGACCAGTCACTCCCTCAACACCCTCAAATATTCCCCCCCTGCGCTTTCTCCCCTCATCCACAACCTGTTTTAAACAGAGCCTTTTCCCAGTTCACTCACTCAGGAAAGAGGAGGCCGCCTCCTCAAGGTCTCCTGCTTCGATCGCTGTCCTGATATCTGTGGCACCTACTGCAGAAGACGCCTCGTTAATTTTGCTGTGTATCTGTGGCGGGTTTAGCTTAGCTTCTGTCTGTCCTCTGTTTACGTTCACTCAAACCCTGTAATATTTATCTTATTTGTATAGCTGATCCAAGCAGGTGCATGTTACAGCGTGTCTTTGTTCTTGGCCTTTCCAGTGGAAACTTGATCTGCCTCCCGTTGTTGAAGACTCAAACCGGCCTGCGTTTCGCTCAAACCTCATTTGATATCAAACAGGACCCATAGTTCTACATCAAAATGGATTCATATTGGAGGCAGATGATACGCCCACCCACACACACGCGCTCACACACAGCGAGAGAAAGACAGCGAGAGGGAGATGGAGACAAAGAAAAAAGAAACAGAGATATAGAGAGAGGGTGGCCCTGGGATCTGTTTCTTAGATCCTTGATGTAGGAAGTGCACAATCAGAAGAGTGAGTTTGTGCCAAACATGCTCATGCACAGTCAGCTCCAGCTAGCTCAATGCTCTGTAGCTACGGTACGGCAGCAGCATGCCAATGGGCTTTTTAATCACATTACATCAGCCCCCTACTTCTCCCTGCTTCTCCCTGAGCCTCACATATCATCCGCCCTGATGCCGCCCTCTTCCCATTCACTCTCTCAAGATCCAACTAACATGGCATGTTGCAGCTAAATTCCATTACATGCATCTAGGTTAGAGCCAATATGGATGTTGTTGAGTTTACAATATCTTCTGTATCTATTCTGATGAATCTGTGAACTAGCACAATGGTCTGAGAGAGCTAGAGAGAGCTAGAGAGAGAGAGAGAGAGAGAGAGAGAGAGAGAGAGAGAGAGAGCCCAGAGAAGGAACCAGCCCTGATGAGCAGCAGCTTTGTGGGCGCTCTGAGCTGTGAATCTGGGCTGAGTAATGGGGACGGAGGGAGGGGAGGATAGAAGAGGGAGGAAAGGAGAGGGGAGAGCTGTACGTGGTGTTCCTCTCCATGGAGCAGTCTTAGAGAGCCTCAGAGCTCACAAGATCCTGATATGGGCCAGATGGAGCGATAGGGTTGTGTTGTGGGCCAGAGCCTGGGGAATAAGTTGTGGGCCGAAGTCTGCCTTAGGGATAGGTTATAGGTTGTGAACGGTGCAGCTTGCCCATTTCCCTCATGTGTTGTGTTGTTTACTGAGCCTGTATCAGACACAGACGGTGCTGCAAACAGTACCTGACAAGGACTGGATCCGTGTGTGTGTGTGCATGCTTGTGAGTTTGTGTGTGTGTGCCAGTGTTAATTGTGGCAGGTATTTTCTATTTCTATTTAGTCTTAGTTTTAGGTTTAGTTTTAGTCTTAAAAAAAACCTTTATTCTTAGTCACATTTTAGTCATTTCATCCTTCGTTAGTTTTAGCTATTATTAGTCGACTAAAACTGGATAATTTTAGTCTAGTTTTAGTCACAGTCATTTTAGTCACATATAGTCAGTGCTTCCATCATGTGCATATTCAGATAATTTTGTCCAACTAGTCCTACTATCCCTAGTATACAGTACCTTAGCTGGCAACAGTCCTATTGTGGCAGGTTGTAACCAATGCCAGGCATAATTATCCATTACCATACCCCTGCCTTGTCTACAATGATTTACAAAAGAATTTGAGCCCTAAACCAACAAGGCAGTTTTAAGAAAATATAGTTAATAAATATTTACTAAATAAGCTAATAAGTTAAAACAAAATGCAAAAAGTCCAGGTGGCCATTTGATTAATTGTTCAACAGGCTTGAGGGTAGAAGCTGTTAACGAGCCTTTTGGACCCAGACTTGCCGCTCCGGTATAAACTTGCCGGTATAAACTTGCAGTTTGCAGCAAGTTTATACCACTCCGGTATAAAACTTGCAGTAGTAGAGAGAATAGTCTATGACTTGAGTGACTGGAGTCTTTGACAATTTTTTGGCCTTCCTCTGACACCACCTAGTATATAGGTCCTGGATGGCAGGAAGCTTGGGGCCCCAGTGATGTATTGGGCCATACGCACTACCCTCTATAGTGCCTTACGGTCAGATGCCGAGCAGTTGCCATACTAAGTGGTGATACAACCGGTCAGGATGCTTTCGATGGTGCAGCTGTAGAACTTTTTGAGTATCTGGGGACCCATGACAAATCTTTTCAGTCTCCTGAGGGGGAAAAGGCATTGTCGTGCCCTCTTCACGACTGTCTTGGTGTGTTTGGACCATGACATTTTCTTAGTAATGCGGACACCAAGGAACTTGAAACTCTCGACCTGCTCCACTACAGCCCCGTCTATGTGAATGGGGGTGTTTGGCCCGCCTATTCCTGTAATCCACGATCAGCTCCTTTGTCTTGCTTACGTTGAGGGAGAGGTTGTTGTCTTGGCATCACACTGCCAGGTCTCTGACCTCCTCCCTATGTGCTTTCTCATCATTGTCGGTGATCAGGCCTACCACTGTTGTGTCATCAGCAAATGTAATAATGGTGTTGGAGTCGTGCTTGGCCATACAGTCATGGGTGAACAAGGAGTACAGGAGGGGACTAAGCACGCACCCCTGAGGGGCCCCCGTGAGAGGATCAGCGTGGCAGATGTGTTGTTGCCTACCCTTACCACCTGGGGGCAGCCTGTCAGGAAGTCCAGGATCCAGTTACAGAGGGAGGTGTTTAGTTCCAGGGTCCTTAGCTTAGTGATGAGCTTTGTGGGCACTATGGTGTTGAACGCTGAGCTGTAGTCAATGAACAACATTATCACATAAGTGTTCCTTTTGTCCAGGTGGGAAAGGGCAGTGTGGAGTGTAATTGAGATTGCATCATCTGTGGATCTGTTGGGGCCGTATGGGAATTGGAGTGGGTCTAGGGTTTCCGGGATGATGGTGTTGATGTGAGCCATGACCAGCCTTTCAAAGCACTTCATGGCTACCGATGTGATTGATACGGGTCGGAAGTCATTTAGGCAGGTTACATTCACTTATTTTGGCACAGGTACTATGGTGGTCTGCTTGAAACATGTAGGTATTTTTCATCATTAGTTTTTACAATTTGACCAGAGCAAAAATGGCCTACAGATGTAGGATCTTAATTTGATCACTCTTTTGTTGCTGAGAATGCAAAGGTGTAGTTTATTCAAGATTTAAAAGACTTCTAAAGTTTGCAATTACCACTTTAAAATGTCAGACTTGATTTGCCCTAACAAAAAGTGTCAACACCTACTAAAAATGGCCATTCATTTTAAAACACATAATAATTCACATTTCCTGTTGCTGCAGGATTATTTGTATGCTGTAACAAACTGGCTCAAATTAAGATCCTACGTCTGTATATGAAAACAAAGATTAACAAAGACATTATTGTATCTAATTGAAGTAAGTTACAAGTAAAGTCCTGGCACATCAGTTCAAAAGAGACGAGTGAATGAAATGGCCTCCCAGGAGCTGTGTTGGAGAGCCTGCTTAGCTCAAGCAGCCCACGCAACAGAAATATTTATCGGCCAATGAGAGGATTGCATTAAATATTCTGCATGCAAGGCATGCATACTTATGATTGGACAAAACAGATGAAAAGTAGCTTCATGTCCATTTTTTTCAGGGCCTCTCGTCTCGTTAAAGTCATTATTTTATCGTCACACAAAATAGGTTGTTGAGAAATATTTTTCGTCATCGTTATTGTTGAGAAAATGAACACTGGTGTGTGCACCTTGTTTGTTGTTTACTCAGATGTGAGCTGGTGGAGTCATCTGTTATCCCTGGTCAATATTGTGGAAACGGCCTTCACCATGCACAATAGCTGTTATGCTGCACAATGACCTTCAGCTTGCACAATAGCCATCTCATTTTACATTAGAAGCAATAATGACTCCCATTCAACAATACAGGGTTTTTATACCACGCTCCTTTCAACTAACCACCATCTAAATGGCAAAAGCGGTTACCAGGTAGAGACAAACACTACCTTTTAATACTTAAAAACGTTTACTCTCTTTGTACAATCAGTACTATTGGTTAGTGAATACAGACTATGTGATAGGAAAGTAGGGACACAAGTGATGCTTTCGTTTGAATTGTGATAGCTAATTAGTGTGTGGAAATCATTGTACAGACTTATTTGTCTCATGACATCATATCATGTCTTCATACTAGAATCAAATGGAATTTATTGTTGGATTTGGGTGTTAAGTAATACATGCATGTCATAGAAATCAAGGCCTAATATAATATGTATAAGTACATGATGACACTCAAATATTCAATGTGTATCTGGTCATACAGTAGTTAATCACATATGTATAGCCTCCTGAGACCCAGCAATTCATTTTTGTCCGCTCTAATGAAAATTCGATTTGGGTCTGTATCTTTAAAGGCAATACATGCCTCTGACCACGTTTACATGCGCACAGTATTCCGGATAGTAGCTCATATCCCGCTTAAAGTCTTATTCGTGATAACCTGTTTACATGCACCTTTGATATCCCGCTCATGAGTATCTTTGTACGCAAGACTAAACAGAATATTCCTCATTTAAGTATATTGGTTGTAATATAATAATCTTTAACGCCTGCAGAATGATGCATTTCTTGCAGTTAAATTCTACAAGAAATGTTAATTTTGTCTCAGGAACAGGAGTGGTGAAATATGATTTTGTTCTTTCAGCATCTCTTGACAAAATGTGAATGTGTGTGTAATGTGTTATCTTTGACACTTATGCAAGCAGACAGTATTTCAACCACATAAAATATGCAGCCAAGACCAACTGAAGTCTTATCAGAAACATGTTTCGTCATTTTCTCAGCTTTTCATTTCTTTAAAACCCGTCAGACTGATGACATTTGGACATTTTGCAGAGGACAAATCTTTTCACTGCTTTCTTCCCAGTCCCTAAACGAAACACAACTTTACCAATGTTAATTAGATTACTAATGCATTCTATCAATGTAAGATATTCTGGTGAGCATTACTTTATTTAGTCTTCTAGGGCCAACAAGTCATAACAGAAAAGAAGCTGCATGTATCAAGCTATAGTTGACAAACAAATGGCCTAAAATTATAATATGGCCTACCAAATTATAAGCAGACCCTTGTCTAAATTAAGGGTGAAAGTAGCCAGTAGTAAATTATAGTAAATTAATTGTTGTATTATGGTGGATCAAACCAATTAGCCTACTTTTTGAAGTGATTTGTTTGACAATCAGATGAAAATATCATTGCACAAAACCCATGATATGCGAAACTGAGCCTGTGAAGACAGCAAAAATAACAGTAAGCAGGATAAGATGTTTACATTCCACAGTATCCCGTCTTAGATCAGCATATCCCATGCATTTTATCCGGGTTTCTCATAACAATCTTTTTCGGGTTATTGTAAACGGGATATGATGTTTATATGCGTCAACCCGGCAGGTGGCAGGTTGGGGCGGCAGGTAGCCTAGTGGTTAGAGCGTTGGACTAGTGACCGAAAGGTTGCAAGATAAAATCCCCGAGCTGACTAGGTAAAAATCTGTTGTTCTGCCCCTGAACAAGGCAGTTAACCCACAGTTCCTAGGCTGTCATTGAAAATAATAATTTGTTCTTAACTGACTTGCCTAGTTAAAAATAAAGCTAAAATATTTGTTTTAATTTTTTTAAACAGAATACTTGAGTATCCCGAATAATAATGGGATATTGGTGTGCATGTAAACGTGGTCACTGTGTAAGGTCCTGTAGTACTTTTGAGAAGACACTGTGGGCTTTTCAATGATATCACATGTGGGGGTGTCAACTTAATATTGTTTTATTTCTGGTTCTTAAAAATAGCTACCATCACAATTAGCATCACAATTACCACATTTTATGGTAAGTGTGCATGCAATTTTGTAATTATACTTTTTGTGAGTTTGATATTGAAATTGTTTCTAATAGGTAAAGATCTAAGGAATATATTGGTTAGTTTTCAGAGTAGTTTAATATTTCACATTAAATAAGAGCTTGTTAATAAATGTGACTGACCGGCTCGAAATGGTCTTATGTAGCAAAATTTGAAATAGTTTTTTTTACATTGGTAAAAAGTAAAGACTCAGAGCTACAAAATGGTACATCATATACTGCATTTTTTAGGAACAATGGGAAAGTAATTCTGTTTTGAAAGTTGATACACTTGTAAACTCACTTTTGAGAAAAGGGCCTTTGAATGTTTTAGACCCTACTGGGGAGCTCTCCTTTGTCTACACCCATTCAGCATTGTTCACACCCTCTTAAGCCAGTCCCACCCAGCTCTTTAAGAATTCACATGTGAGGTCATGTGCTAAACAGTGAGTAGTGTAGTAAAGCTTAAGACAAAAAGTGGTAGTAGCCTACAATAAGGAAAAATTCCAGCTAAACAGAAAGTGTCCAGATAAAAATATTTTACAAATATTAGGTGACGCTTATCCAGACACACTCTAAATTGGTGGGTCATGTGAAAGAAATGTTGTAACCCTCAGCCACATCCAGTGGTGGAAAAGGTACTACATTTACTTGAGTAAATGTAAAGATACCTTAATAGAAAATGACTCAAGTAAAAGTAAAAGTCACCCAATAAAATACTACTTGAGTAAAATACTACTTGAGTAAAAGTCTAAAAGTATTTGGTTTTACAAATACTTAAGTATCAAAAGTAAATGGAATTGCTAAAATGTACTTAAGTATCAAAAGTAAAAGTATAAATCATTTCAATATCCTTATACAGTGAGGGAAAAAAGTATTTGATCCCCTGCTGATTTTGTACGTTTGCCCACTGACAAAGAAATGATCAGTCTATAATTTGAATGGTAGGTTTATTTGAACAGTGAGAGACAGAATAACAACTAAAAAATCCAGAAAAAACACATGTCAAAAATGTTAGAAATTGATTTGCATTTTAATGAGGGAAATAAGTATTTGACCCCTCTGCAAAACATGACTTAGTACTTGGTAGCAAAACCCTTGTTGGCAATCACAGTGGTCAGACGTTTCTTGTAGTTGTCCACCAGGTTTGCACACATCTCAGGAGGGATTTTGTCCCACTCCTCTTTGCAGATCTTCTCCAAGTCATTAAGGTTTCGAGGCTGACGTTTGGCAACTCGAACCTTCAGCTCCCTCCACAGATTTTCTATGGCATTACTGGCTAGGCCACTCCAAGACCTTAATGTGCTTCTTCTTGAGCCACTCCTTTGTTGCCTTGGCCATGTGTTTTGGGTCATTGTCATGCTGGAATCTGTACATTAATTTACTATTTATATTTTTGACAACTTTTACTTTAACTTCTCTACATTCTGAAAGAAAATAATGTACTTTTTAATCTATACATTTTGGACGATCTGATCAGGGAGATCCAGGACTCATTACATTTTGACAGGAAAATTGTCCAATTCACACACTTATCAGGAGAACATCCCTACTGCATTTGATCTGGCAGACTCACTAAACACAAATACTTTGTTTGTAAATTATGTCTGAGTGTTGGAGTGAGCACCTGGCTATCCGTCAATAAAAAAAAGAAAAGAAAATTGGGCCGTCTGGTTTAATACAATGAGGGAAAAAAGTATTTGATCCCCTGCTGATTTTGTACATTTGCCACTGACAAAGAAATGATCAGTCTATAATTTTAATGGTAGGTTTATTTGAACAGTGAGAGACAGAATAACAACAAAAAAATCCAGAAAAACGCATGTCAAAAATGTTATAAATTGATTTGCATTTTAATGAGGGAAATAAGTATTTGACCCCCTCTCAATCAGAAAGATTTCTGGCTCCCAGGTGTCTTTTATGCAGGTAACAAGGTGAGATTAGGAGCACACTCTTAAAGGGAGTGCTCCTAATCTCAGCTTGTTACCTGTATAACAGACACCTGTCCACAGAAGCAATCAATCAATCAGATTCCAAACTCTCCACCATGGCCAAGACCAAAGAGCTCTCCAAGGATGTCAGGGACAAGATTGTAGACCTACACAAGGCTGGAATGGGCTACAAGACTATCGGCAAGCAGCTTGGTGAAAAGGTGACAACAGTTGGTGCGATTATTCGCAAATGGAAGAAACACAAAAGAACTGTCAATCTCCCTCGGCCTGGGGCTGCATGCAAGATCTCACCTCGTGGAGTTGCAATGATCATGAGAACGGTGAGGAATCAGCCCAGAACTACACAGGAGGATCTTGTCAATGATCTCAAGGCAGCTGGGACCATAGTCACCAAGAAAACAATTGGTAACACACTACGCCGTGAAGGACTGAAATCCTGCTCAAGAAAGCACATATACATGCCCGTCTGAAGTTGCCAATGAACATCTGAATGATTCAGAGGACAACTGGGTGAAAGTGTTGTGGTCAGATGAGACCAAAATGGAGCTCTTTGGCATCAAATCAACTCGCCATGTTTGGAGGAGGAGGAATGCTGCCTATGACCCCAAGAATACCATCCCCACCGTCAAACATGGAGGTGGAAACATTATGCTTTGGGGGTGTTTTTCTGCTAAGGGGACAGGACAACTTTTTTTGCTGGGTCTCAGGAGGATAGCAACATCATGTGAGTAGAAATGTTCCACAAACATTCACTCTGAAAATGAACAGGTGACTTATTGAATCCCAATGGGTATATGATACTTTATTTGCCATCATTTCCCCACCATATGCATATGGTGAATGACGTTTTCTAGACATACATCTGCTATGTGAAACAGCAGTGAGCAAATATAGAAGTAGGTGAGAATATGAGTTAACAGCTGTGGTGGCTGGTATGGCTTAGACAGTTTGAAGTGTGTGTGTGTGTGTGTTTATTTATTTGTTTGTTTATTTGGATCCCCATTAGCTTTTGCAGAAGCATCACCTACTCTTCCTGGGATCCACAAAAAAACATGACACATACACTGACAGACAAGGAAAGTTACACAAATCTACAGGTCAAACAAGGCAACAGAAAAAGAATACGTGTGTTAGAGTGTGTCTGTGTGTGCGTGTGTGTGTGTGTGTGTGTTTCCCCTCACAGTCCCAGTTCCATTAGTTGTTTTTTTATCAGTTCTTTAAAGGTCATTTTGCTGTTTGCTTGATTATTTGGAGATGGAAGGGAGTTCCATTCAATCATGGCTCTGTATAAAACTGTGTGTTGCCGTGAATTTGTTTTGGACATGGGGACTGTAAGGACACTTGATGGCATGTGTTGTTGGGAATGTATGGGTGTCTGAGCTGAATGTTATTTGATTATGCAGGCAATCTGGAATTATTGTCAGAGTAATAGTTCTCATAAAAACTAGAAGAGAAGCAGTTAATCTCCCGTCAACCCTCAACTAGGAAAGACTGGCTTGCATGTTGTTGATGTTAGTTCTGTTTGTGCATTTAAGGACAAGGCGCACTGCTCTGTATTGAGCCAGCTACAGCTTTGCTAGGTCTTTCTGTGATGCACTTGGCCATCTTACCGGACACTAATCAAGACCAGAGCCTGAACAACTAGTACAGTTGATTTTTGTGTCAAAAAGGCAGAACATATTGTTATAACAGACATACCCCTCCCCATCTTCACAACAACTTTGCCAATATGACTTGCCCATGATAATTGGCCATCCATTGTTATACCTAGGAGTTCAGCTTCCTCAACTTGCTCAATGGTCACAACCTTTATGTACATCTCCAGTTGAGGTTTCGCTCTTAGAGAATGTTTTGAACCAAATACAATGCTTTTGGTTTTAGATGTATTTAAGACCAGTTTATTATTAATCACCCATTCTGATACTGACTGTAACTCCTTATTTAGAATTTCAGTGAGCTCACTGGCTTTGGGTGCTGACATGTAGAGTGTGGAATCAGCCACATAAATAGTCGTTCTGGCTTCGTGTAAGACCGGCGGCAAATCATTTGTAAAAATAGAGAGTAATGACCCAAGGCAACTGCCCTGAGGGACAACGCACTGTACCTGATGTTAGAGAAGCTTCCATTGGATAACACTCTCTGGGTTCTATTGGATAAATAACTCTCCAACCATGTGATGCCATTTTTATGATCAACAACATCAAAGGCTGCATTGAAATCAAAGAATACAGCTCTAACTATCATCTTATTCATTTATTTTAACCAATCACCCGTCATCTGAGTCAGTGCAGTACACGTTGAGTGCCCTTCTATATATGCATGCTGAAAGTCAGTCGTTAATTTGTTCCCTGAAAAAAGGCATTACATTTGGTCAAACAATCCTCTCCATCAGTTTACTCAGAACTGGCAGCAAACTGATTGGGCGGCTGTTAGAGCCAGCAAAGGGGGCTTTACTGGTTTTAGGCAGTGGAATTACTTTAGCTCAGTCTCCATATTAAGTCTATCTCCAATAAGTGTGTTTGTGTGTGTGTGTGTTATGTTGGGTTGAAGCTACTGACCCTGAGGATTGGCTCTCTCATTCCTCCCAGTCTTTTTGGAAGGAGGGTGGAAAATGAGGCTGTTGTAGCAGATGTAAGCAATGTTCCCACTCTCTCTGGCAGCTTTCACAGCTGGGACACGTTTTTTCCACCTCTGGCGCACAGCTTCAGAGAAGTCCTCATTGAGGAAGATGTTGGTTTCTCTGTTGGTTCCTCTCAAGTTCTTGGGTCTCTCCAGAACAGCCATCTTGTCCTTAAACCTTGACCGATATCGGCCTGGGTCTGTCACCTAGGCTGGTTACATGTTTCCCAGACCTGTGGGCGCGCTCCACCTCAATCTTCGTATGATCCATCTGCAGCTTTTCAGTGATCATTTTTCGTACTTTCTCCTCAGACCTGGGCCAGTTCTCATGTGAAGACTCTGGTATGCCAACCACAAACATTTTATTCCTCCTGGACTGTCCCTCTAAATAGTCTGTTTTCACAGTAATTGTTAATAAGGATTCACAGGATTCACAGTGCTGATGTCATCTCGAGATTTCTTAAAATTTGTTGTCACCTTGCTGCAAGTGTCTTTCAGTACATCCACTTCTCCCTGGGTATTTTGGTATTTTTGGTATTTTATTAGGATCCCCATTAGCTGTTGGAAAGGAGCAGCTACTCTTCCTGGGGTCCACACAAAACATGAAATAATACAGAACATTAATAGACTGCTCAAGGACAGAACTACTGTACTGTACATCAAACTGCAAACTGTTCTACAGGTCCTGGATCTCCCTGGTCAGATCGTCCATTCTTTTGTTAGTTGAGTACATCAGTATTTGGACAACGCTCTTGAAGCCATTTTCCTGTTGTTGTAACCACTGCTTGTAGAAACCTTTTTGTTCATTTTTAAAAGATCCTTCACTGAGGTCCCGTATATGCCTTTGAATACAGATACACACCAACAGATTCATTAAGGCCATTATAGGCATACGAGTGACCTTGGTGTGTGTTGTGTGAGTGTGTGTTGGGCACACGTGCATGTGGGCGCTGCTAGCATGTGTATATGTCTATGTGTGCGTACTCTGTGTGCATGCATGGGTGTGTTTATAATGCTGTTTAATATGACATGTAGCATATTTGAAATTATGTTCACGTCTTACATTCACCTTTTCATGTTTATTCAAATACTTTTCATTCAAATCCATATGGTTTGGTTTCAATACTTGAAAACCAACTGGTACGTCAAGGTAGTCACAATAATAGATTGGTGTTGGTTAAATTGTGATTCTAATGAATGGAGTGAATTTGGAGCAGCAGTTTTTTTTTCCTGTGAGCGCAGAGCAGATTTTTAGCAGAGCAGGAGCGCTAGGAAAGCACATGGAACGCCAGAGCGCCGCTCAATGAGTGATGAACGGGATTTCCAACCGCTCAACTCCGCTCACCTGCTCTGGTGGGAACATAACACTGTATGTATTATTTGGGTTCCTAGCTCACATAAAGCACTTGAAGAAGAAGAGATGGTTGAAGTTAACTTTGGTGTTTGTGAGAAGTGGAGCCAGACTGATATGATTCATCATTGGCTCTCTATTGTTAACACTCTCCCATGCTGAATTAATAATCTGTGCTAATCTAGGACTTCAGCAGCAGGCAGGGCCAGCCAGGGTAAAGTAAACCTAACCATTATTATGTATATATTATAGGTTATTCATGCAACCCAGCTGGCTGGTTCAAAATAACCCAGCATGTGTTCTGTACAATATTTGCTGGGTTACCAAATAACCCAAACAGGGTTATTCCCTCAGGGGTGTGTGCTTAGTCCCCTCTTGTACTCCCTGTTCACCCATGGCTGCGTGGCCAAACACGACTCCAACACCATCATTAAACAACACCATCATTAACATTAACATCGACGGGGGCTGTAGTGGAGCAGGTCGAGAGTTTCAAATTCCTTGGTGTTCACGTCACCAACGAACTATCATGGTCCAAACACACCAAGACAGTCGTGAAGAGGGCACGACAACACCTTTTCCCCCTCAGGAGACTTAAAAGATTTGGCATTGGTTCCCAGATCCTTAAAAAGTTCTACAGCTGCACCATCGAGAGCAACCTGACCGGTTGCATCACCGCCTGGTATGGCAACTGCTCGGCCTCTGACCGTAAGGAGCTACAGAGGGTAGTGCGTACGGCCCAGTACATCACTGGGGCCAAGCTTCCTGCCATCCAGGACTTATATACTAGGCGGTGTCAGAGGAAAGCCCAAAAAATTGTCAAAGACTCCAGTCACCCAAGTCATAGACTGTTCTCTCTGCTACCGCACGGCAAGCTGTATCGGAGCGCCAAGTTTAGGACTAAAAGGCTCCTTAACAGCTTCTACCCCCAAGCCGAAAGACTGCTGAACAATTAATCAAATGGCCACCCGGACTATTTACATTGACACCCTCACCCTCCATTTGTTTTTTATACTGCTGCTACTCGCTGTTTATCATCTATGCATAGTCACTTCACCCTTACCTACATGTACAAATTATCTTGACTAACCTGTACCCCCGCAAAATGACTCGGTACCGGTACCCCCTGTATACAGTCTCGTTATTGTTATGTTATTGTGTTACTTTTTTATAATTGGTCTACACCTGTTGTATTCGGTGCATGTGACAGAGTTTGATTTGATTTGATTTAACCCAGCATTTTTTTGAGTGTAGAAAACCTTTTACGATAATGCAATCAGTCTTCTTAAAAGCTGTGGCCCACCTGTTTCTGAGAAAAAGAGGGCAGCACGCACACACAATTAGTTATTTTTTTAATTCTTTTTTTACCAGCACAGAAATACGCCCACCTATTTCTCCATATGGTGCAATTGAATAGACATTTTCAGTAAGTCTTTGAAGGTGTGGGTGTGTTACTGCCTTTAGGTATATATCCCAAACAGCACCCTATTCACTATATAGTGCACTACCTTTGACTAGAGCCATTTGGGCCCTTGTCAAAAGTAGTGCACTAAATATTGAATAGGGTGCCATTTGGTACATAACTTAGGTCTATATTACGCATGTGCCTAATGCCTACTGCTGGGTGGTTAAAGCTTTATAAAGCCACTCAGCCTTTGTACTGTAGCCTAGCTGGGTCTAATTTTGGAATACTCGTCCATTTTGCTTCCCTCCCTCTCTGGAATTATGTAATGACTGGAAGACGCTTGAGTGAGTGTGAGTCTGGTGAAAAGTTTACTGCATGAACTAGAGCTCTCTGTGATGCCTAAATGAGCAAAACACTCACTGACTACACTGTTAAAAGAGCTATATAAATACATTTGGACTACTGTATAGGATAGGATCAGTAGAAATGTCACTGGAAAATGGTGTGAAATGGTTTTCTTTTCAGAGGTGTTTAGAGTTAAAATAAGCACAGTGCATGAGAATTTGCCTTCTGAGTTGTGTAAATGTTAATTTTGGCTATGCTTTTAACACCGAACTGCAAGCATAATACAGACATTCACACATCAAATAATAATGCACACGTATCCACACATGTGCACACACACACGCACTGAAAAAAAAGCAATCACTGGAGATACTTCTCCCTCTACTCTTTCCTGATCCTTCTCTCTTTCCCTCTCTGTCTCTCTTTTCTCTCCACCCCTTCTCTCTCTCTCTCCTCTTCCTCTCTCCTCATGCTTCTCCCTTCCTCTCATTCACCGTTTCTCCCCACATCTCCCTCTTTCTCTCTTTCTCACTCTCTCACCCTCTTTTATTTTTCTTTCTCACTCGCTCTCATCCTCTTTTGTCTGTCTCTCACCCTCTCAACAGAAATAGATATGCTCCTTTGTGTTTTCATAGAATGTAAATGACGCAGTATTGACATAATCTGACCATGAGGGGGAAAAAGAGGATAATTGGTGGTATGGTAATTAAAAGGTACTGCTATTCTAACAAACATACCATGCTCTTGCAGTATGTTAAACACCTATTAAGCATACCCAATGACTGACTGCAATTTAACTGTATTGTATGCATCTACGTGTTTCAGTTCTGCCTGGTTTAGGTCACTGCATGGGTCTGGTGTCATGCTGCATTCAATCTGTGTCTGTGTCACTAAGTATCATCCAGTGCGCACGCACGCACGCACGGGCACACACACAGTTTGCAGCAGTGTCACTTAAAGTCCTACAACAGCACAACACAGAACTGACTGCCTAAGCAGAAAGCATTATTAGCATTGACCTTTCAGAGTCAAGTCCTGGTAAAAAAAAACAACAAGGTGTCTGGATGACACCTTGCCTCAAGTTGTCTGGATGCCACTACCTCATCTTTCACACATTTTTATATTTTCATGTGACCCTTCAAGTAGAATTGAGGCATTTGTTAAAAAACTAAAATACAGTTGTAGTCTACCAGTGAATTGCCTAATATTAGGACAAGGAGGGACTATTCTCTTTGGTCAACATTATGGAGTGTCAGGGGAGCTGTGGCTAGGCTTGGGCAGTATGCATATTTTCGTACCTTCATACTGACTTTGTGCCATACCGGGATATTCGGAAACAATGGCACTGAACACAAGGGGCGTTATTTTCAAACCCCACTGAGCCTTTGAAATCCAAAGATTAGCAATGCTAACAAGTACATGTAAAATCCTACAGAGAATGCTAACTAAATGCTAACGAGCACATTGCCAACATTTTATACAGTCCCTGACATAAACTATTTTCAGGACAGACATCCCAGCTCATAGAGTTATACAAGTAAGTCAAACATGCTACTCACAATTTACTCAATTTAGACACTAAGGCTCTTGATCCAGGAGGTGATTCTCTGCTGTTACCGGCAAGCGAGGCTTGATTTTGGAAGAAGCTAACCACTTCACTAGATCGCTAAGTAGCTACTAAATTAGCAAAGCAAATGCACAACTGCAGAGCATTTAGCACATTTTAAACAGTTTACTTAATAGTTATACGATATCTAGCTGGCAAAACATTTAGTTGTGAATTCCATACTGTAACTTGATCACCTGGCATGTGCTGAACAACAATGACTCACAAGGCTCCTGTCTCTCGTCATTGTGTGCTTGTAAACAAACACCACGAGACTGGGTACTACCGGTAAGCCTCATCATGAAATATTATGTGACGGGTGAAATGAAGATCGCAAGTCTTCTTTATTTCCTAACATAATGCACACGCAGACTACAGGTATTTACTTCAAAAGTAGCTACAAATATTCACATTTATAAAAAAGAAAACGTCAAAGAAATAGTTTCAACGGTATTGATGGTTTGAAAAACCATCCCGTGGCTATTTCCAAATACCCCGGTATACGGTATACCGTCCAAGCCTAGCTGGGGGAGACTAATACCATACCAAGACCAATATCTGGTGAGGACAGAGCCTAGGTGTATGTGTGTGTTTGTGTGTGTGTGTGCTCGCATCGTGTGTGCATGCGTGTGTGCGTGCGTGTGTGTGTGTGTGTGTGTGTGTGTGTGTGTGTGTGTGTGTGTGTGTGTGTGTGTGTGTGTGTGTGTGTGTGTGTGTGTGTGTGTGTGTGTGTGTGTGCGCACACAGAGGTGGGGAGAGTCAGAGGAAGTAAAGCTGGTCGTTTGCTGGGCAACAACAACAACGGGTGAACATCTGACAGCTGTATTGATTTTGGTGAAACAAAACACAATTACCCTCTTCAAGTCTCCTCTAATTCATTTTTATTTTGTAGCTCCCTTCACTCCCTGTTGAGTAAAGTACCACTTGGACTCCCCACCTTAATCCAATTGAATTTATCTAAGATTATGTCTGTATTCTCTCCCTCTCATCCTCCAGGTACTGTACACACACACACACACACACACACACACACACACACACACACACACACACACACACACACACACACAGAATCTGACTGTGTATCTGTATTCAAAGGGATGTGCGGGACCTCAGCTCTGCTGGACTAGTGGGAGATTTGCCAGCGTTGCCTCTGGAGCATTCCGTTAGCTTCCTTAAGTCTTTTACACTCTCTCTCCTCCCTACGTGGAAGCACAGAGGACTGACACTAAAAACAATCATAGTAAAATACGGTACAGGCGTCATCTATAAACACATTACATCATCTATACACATGTATGCATAAACAAAAAAAACAATATACAGCAGACAAAAGGACAATTAGGCACTTATAAAGAAATATCTTTGTTGGAGGATAAGGTTGCAGGCTTTGGCGCTGGCATTTACATAATTGTTACCTGATAAAATGTCTCAATGTATTATTTTCATCTAAACCGTAAAAATTTTCATTTTGGATGGACAACTGGTACATGCACAGTTGGAGAATTTGCAAGATCCCCCGCAGTTGCAAGATCCAGCTTTGGATACATTTTTCAAGGATACATTTTTCAATCTCCTTTCTTTATCTGAATGGACCGCAGTTGTTCGGCTGGGTCTCAGTGGTGCACTGTATAACCTGCAGTAAAGCAAGGCATGTTTCAATGGAACCATCGTTACAACTGTACGCTATACATGAGACCTTTATGAGACATGTGACCTCTGTGGTGAATCTTGGTTTGTAATCACACAAAACATAGGAAATTCTGAATTATAAGTTTACTCTCTCCTTTGCTCACAGATTGTCTGCCCCTTGAGCAACTACATGTAATAGGCAGGCTGCCTGTTACAGTCAGCTTGCCACAGGAGTAGCCTAGCTATAGACATTCTAATTAGATGTTGTTGGTACACTGATTACATTATGTAACCATTGGACAATGAAGTTCATCATGTAAGAGCCAATGAAAACAGAGAGCCGAGCCCAGCTGTCAAGAAGGAGCGTGTCCTGTGTTCCCTGTCTCAGTCTGTGAAGTGAAGACACACCCCCTCTTCCCAGAGAGGACAGCCAAGGGCGTGGGGGTGGGGCTGTGTGTGTGCGTATATGTATTAGGACACAGCAAGGACAAGTCAGAGCATTTCTACTCTCCTCTGTTCTAGCAGCTGTTGGGGTAGAGAGATAAAACCACAGAGGCTGAATCTCAAGTATTGATCTCACTGATGTTTTTCATCCTCTGGTGTTTCTGCTTTGCTTCTCTCGATCTCTCTCTCTCTCGCTCCCCCTCTCTATTCTCTCTGTCTTTTTCTCTCAGAAAAGGTGGTCTTGTCAGAGGAGAATTTTTTGATTTGAACATTAGACAGAATGTCATCCAAAGACAGAGGTTCTCTACAGAGACAGATACTTTCTCTCTCCTGTTTGTTTTGGGAGTGGGAGTGAGATGGGACCAGGGTGTAAAAGAGGACACAGGAGGGGTTGTCAAGAGCGGGGATGGCGCATTCATTTTAGTGTTTGTTTGTGCAGGTGAGTGGAGAGAAGTGGGGGTAACGGTGATTTGGACGCACAGTTGGTGCCGAGGCACAACGCTACGACGTCGTACATTTCCATCTCTCCCTCTTCCTACAGTTCACCACCTCAGTCTGGCGCTTCAAACCCAATTCTTAACAACAAAAAGGGGGCCTAAACCTGCAGTTGCACCTTGTGTGTGTATGGAATGGCACCCCATTCCCTAAATAATGATCTTCCTTTGACCACATACTCCAGTCAAAATAAGTGCTAAATAGCACCCGCAAAACACCAGTCTCAACGTCAACAGTGCAAATACAGTTGTAGTCTACCAGTGAATTGCCTAATATTAGGACAAGGGGGGACTATTCTCTTTGGTCAACATTTAAAAAAAAGCATCCCGGATTCTGTTGACGTTGAGACTGGTGTTTTGCAGGTGCTATTTGATGAAGCTGCCAGTTGAGGACTTGTGAGGTGAGGCATCTGTTTCTCAAACTAGACACTAATGTACTTGTCCTCTTGCTTAGTTGTGCACCGGGGCCTCCCACTCCTCATTCTATTCTGGTTTGAGCCAGCTTGCGCTGTTCTGTGCAGGGAGTAGTACACAGCTTTGTACAAGATCTTCAGTTTCTTGGCAATTTCTCGCATGGAATAGCCTTCATTTCTCAGAACAAGAATAGACTGACGAGTTTCAGAAGAAAGTTCTTTGTTTCTGGCCATTTTGAGCCTGTAATCGAACCCACAAATGCTGATGCTCCAGATACTCAACTAGTCTAAAAGAAGGCCAATTTTATAGCTTCTTTAATCAGCACAACAGTTTTCAGCTGTACTAACATAATTGCAAAAAGGTTTTCTAATGATCAATTAGCCTTTTAAAATGATACACTTGGATTAGCTAACACAACATGCCATTGGAACACAGGAGTGATGGTTGCTGATAATGGGCCTCTGTACACCAATGTAGATATTCCATTAAAAATCAGCCTACTGTCACGCCCTGACCGGGTGAACTCAGGTGTTTTGGGTCAGGGTGGTTTATGTTGGGTGGTTTTCCTGTGTTTGTGTTCTGTTTTGCGTTGGAGCCTTGTGTTGGCTCTATTGGGGAGTATTTCTATGTTGGTTTCTGTCTTCCCAATCAGAGACAGCTGTCGCTAGTTGTCTCTGATTGGGATCTCATTTAAGTTCATTTTCCCCCACGCTGTTCGTGGGGAATTGTAGTTTGCACTGTGTTTCGTTTCTCCTGTGAAACTGGCACCATCTGTCGTGTTTATTGTTTTTTCGTGTACATCATATTTAAATAAAATGATGTGGAGCACGCAACCCGCTGCGTATTGGTCTGACAGTGATTTCGAGATATCTTCCGATGAGGGAGATTACGAGGAACGTTACAGAATTCCCCACCGAACCAGGACCAAGCAGCGGGAGGAAAAGGAGCGCGAGAGATGGGCTCGCGAGGGAAAGGAGTTCTGGACCTGGGAGGAGATCATGTCGGGGAAAGGACCCTGGCGGACGGACTCCCAGGTCGAGGAGGAAAAGCCAGCCGGTAGACGGAGTCGCAGGCGGCGGTCGAGGAAGCCCGGAAAACAGCCCCAAGAAAATTTTGGGGGGGGGCTAATGGGGTGGTCCGGTAGGGCAGAGGAAGAGCCCAGACCACTGCTCTCGTGGGGGATGACGGCGGAGGAAGAGACGAGGATGAGGCAGTTGAATGAGGACCTGCAGAGGGAAGATCTGGAGGAGGAGCCCTGGTATGCGGAGTTGCGCGCTGTGTCGCCAGTGCGCCCGCACAGCCCAGTGCGTCCGGTGGACAGACCCAGCACATGCCGTGCTAAGATGGGAATCCAGCCGGGACGAGTGGCTAAACCAGCTCCACGCTACAGGTCACCTATACGTGTTCACAGTCCTGTCTGGCCCGTCCCTGCTCCCCGCACCAAGTCAGTGGTGCGTGTCCCCAGTCCTGTCCGGCCCGTCCCTGCTCCCCGCACCAGGTTAGTGGTGCGTGTCCCCAGTCCTGTCCGGCCCGTCCCTGCTCCCCGCACCAGGTTAGTGGTGCGTGTCCCCAGTCCTGTCCGGCCCGTCCCTGCTCCCCGCACCAAGTCAGTGGTGCGTGTCCCCAGTCCTGTCCGGCCCGTCCCTGCTCCCCGCACCAGGTTAGTGGTGCGTGTCCCCAGTCCTGTCCGGCCCGTCCCTGCTCCCCGCACCAGGTTAGTGGTGCGTGTCCCCAGTCCTGTCCGGCCCGTCCCTGCTCCCCACACCAGGTTAATGGTGCGTGTCCCCAGTCCTGTCCGGCCCGTCCCTGCTCCCCGCACCAGGTTAGTGGTGCGTGTCCCCAGTCCTGTCCGGCCCGTTCCTGCTCCCCGCACCAAGTCAGTGGTGCGTGTCCCCAGTCCTGTCTGGCCCGTCCCTGCTGCCCGCACCAAACCAGTGGTGCGTGTTCCCAGTCCGGCACGGCCCGGGTCCGGTCCACCGGTGCCCAATCCTGTTCCGGGCGACAGCTCCGCTCCAGAGCCTGGGCATGCCTCTCCACAGTGGTCCAGTCCGGGCCAGAGGGGTAGGGCTAAGGGGGAGGCGGGGGGGAGAACACGCCCGGGGCCAGAGCCTCCACCGAGGGTGAGGCGCCCACCCGGATTCCCCCCCCTAATAGACTTAAGTTTGGTGCGCCGGGAGTACGCACCGTTGAGGGGGGGGTACTGTCACGCCCTGACCGGGTGAACTCAGGTGTTTTGGGTCAGGGTGGTTTATGTTGGGTGGTTTTCCTGTGTTTGTGTTCTGTTTTGCGTTGGAGCCTTGTGTTGGCTCTATTGGGGAGTATTTCTATGTTGGTTTCTGTCTTCCCAATCAGAGACAGCTGTCGCTAGTTGTCTCTGATTGGGATCTCATTTAAGTTCATTTTCCCCCACGCTGTTCGTGGGGAATTGTAGTTTGCACTGTGTTTCGTTTCTCCTGTGAAACTGTCACCATCTGTCGTGTTTATTGTTTTTTCGTGTACATCATATTTAAATAAAATGATGTGGAGCACGCAACCCGCTGCGTATTGGTCTGACAGTGATTTCGAGATATCTTCCGATGAGGGAGATTACGAGGAACGTTACACCTACAATAGTCATTTATAACATTAACAATGTCTACACTGTATTTCTGATCAATTTGATGTTATTTTAATGGACAAAAAAAAATTAGCTTTTCTTTCCAAAACAAGGACGTTTCTATGTGACCCCAAACTTTTGAGCGGTAGTGTAAATTATTTTTGTTTAACACTTTTTTGGTTACTACATGTTTCCAAATGTGTTATTTCATAGTTTTGATGTCTTCACTATTATTCTACAACGTAGAAAATAGTACAAATAAAGAAAAACCCTTGAATTAATAGGTGGGTCCAAACTTTTGACTGGTACTGTATAAGCCACCGGAGCTGCTAATCTACCATACCCATAATGAATATCAATCTGAGATAGTCAGTTCTTCCATCTGGACCTGTGTGCACACAGACATAAACTCAGAGAGAACATGAAAGACCATTACACACACTGACACTGAGTTGGGTTTTGAATGAAAGTTTTGATCCAAAGTAGAGCACACATTACAAATTTAAAGTGCACCGACTTTGATTTAATGTTTTAATAAAATATAGCTACATGTGTTGAGGGGCTCATAAAGTATTGAGAGAAAATACCTATTCAAATACCTTCTTGTCATAGACAGGAAATGAAAAAGGAAAAAGAAAGATGTTGTAATTATTATTACAGTGTGGACCAGTCAGTCTATGTATGAATTAGGTTTAACAGAACATGACAGGGTTGTCTAGTACAGTTATATTTTAAAGGGGAACTGCGCACACTGATCTGGCTTCGTTATTTGGCTTGCTCCTCAAGACATGCTGGTAGCCATGATAGAAGCGAAATGTGAGTTGGGTTGGGGGTGTGGTTTGAAGTGGGTGCTTTCTGGGTGTGTCCTTGCCACCACCAAGACACACCCATCTGCCAGAACCTTGCCCACAGCTGTTTCCTCCCACTCAATCACAACACACAAACCTCCTGCAGGTTGAGTTCAATAACTACAGGCAGATGTATGGTGAGATGCCGGAGGAAGCTTTGAATAGGTCAGTAGTTTACAGAGTAACATAAGAAGAATGCAATTTCTGAATTTATGTACAGTAGTTATTCTGAGGAATGGATTGAAATTTACACAATGGTTACCTGGAGGAAAATGGGGGAGGGTCATGCTTTTTAAATTTCAGTCAAAGGTAGGGTTTAGTATTTTTTTTAAATCTAGTCCAGGGGAGGGTCATGACATTTGTAATTGATTACATTTCTATATTTCTCAGTGTTTTAGAATTGGTTGCTTATTAGGCTATATATCAATGTGTGCCCGATACCGCCCCTCGTCTCTGATTCTCCGCTGGGCACGCAATATCAAGTGCGCCTATAGGCTATTTAGTATGGTCTCAATCAAATGCTCCATAGACTGTAGGCTACGAAGTGCATGCTCGGGGAAGCACAAAGTAAAGTTGTATTTCTAAGCTGCTGGGATGGTGTAAATAAAACTAGGCTGCATTACACATTGCAATGGATATTCCAAACCTTAGCCCCGGCCTGCTCTGCTCTTACACAACCAATGGCTGTGCTGTTTAAGGCTACAGTGGCAGTTCAGGAGGAAAGTCAAAGGCTTCTTCCTAAAATAATTTTTGATTAGTCTATTATCCTATTATACTAGTATTATCCTATGTTCTGTTCAGTTTGAGAAGGAGAGCACGAAGATGGGAAGGAAGACCGGAGGTAAACTTTGACAGCTTGCTAAAACTATAATTGATTTGATTAAATACAGTAGGTTTCTTGACGAAGATGTATTTATTAGAGTTATTGACCTCACAATAAGCCAGATTCGAGTAACTTACATTGTGGTGCTTAAACTTGAAGCAGCAGCCGTGGCACAATCAATCAGAAATGAACAGCTCATGGTGCTGAAAGCAGGCAAATTTGAGTATTCATTTTAATTAGACTTTACTAACAACAAGAGGGCTTTGAATTGTAGCCTATTTCTTCCTATTTAAGAAATAAGAGGTAGACCTATGTGTTTAACAGATGAAATTAGGCTATAGGCTGCTATATCCATAGATTTGTCAGTCAATTTCTCCACCCACGATGCACTATTTAAATAGCCTACATCCTTGTTTGTGAAGAGTGGCAGGTAGCCTAGTGGTTAGAGTGTTGGACTAGCAACCGTAAAGGTTGCAAGATCGAATCCCCAAGCTGACGAGGTAAAAATCTGTCGCTCTACCCCTGAACAAGGCAGTTAACCCACTGTTCCTAGGCTGTCATTGAAAATAAGAATTTGTTCTTAACTGACTTGCCGAGATAAATAAATAAAAGAGCTGTTAAGTTAAAACAAAGACTTGAATTGAGAGGGTATGCTATAGGCCTACTTTCTATTAAAGAAAATGGCAAAAAGCACAGGTCTACCCATTAGTTATCTTTAGATTTTGAAGAAAATTCAACAGATCCAATTATATAAAGTCATCTAGGCCTGTGCTTGCGCTTTGGTCCGCGATGCTTTAAGCTAGAAACAAGCTCTAGAGGAGACAAAAAATGTACTTTCCTTGGGAAGTAATCTAATTCTGTCACTATCAATTGGTTAAGCTATTCACTTTCTGTACAATAGAAGATGTTTAAACCCAGACAGTGTTTAGGAAAACACTTCTCGTTGGGTTGAGTAATGGGAGAAGAGTAGGCAGCAGTTAAAGTTAACATTTTTCTGCGTCGGTAAGCCTACTCTGTCTGGGATGGAAAGGAAGGCCTAACTTTTGAAAGTACCATGCTCAGATTCCTAATAAAGTCTCAGATTTAATTATTTGCAAACAGGGACCGTTTCGCTGCAAACAAGACAGACACACTGATTTGGCATTAGAGAAATATTATAAAATGAACACATAGGCCTATCTCTTTTCCATTCTTAGCCTGTCATTTCAGTAAATGGTGTAGTATGAAAAAATATTCAGATAGTATGTAACATTTCGTAAAATTGCATGACATTTTTATAAGGGGACATTTTTTCTCGGACCTGCAAAGCACGATGATAGATTCATGCAATTATTTTACTATAAAGGTGATCTTTGCACCCCTACTTTTGTCAACTCTGGTTTACTGGCCCGCAGCCCTGTGCTCTATCAAAATTCCTGCGTTGCCATGCAATGCTTACGGGATGAAGAACAGTTTCTAAAACTGCATATTTAAGGCTCTGGTCTGTACAAGAAGTGAGGTTAAATGGTAGGTATGTTTTCTGCTATCCACTTTGTTTTAATTAATATATTGGGTATAGGGGAGGGTCACAAATTTTTTTTAATCTCCAAGTACTCAGGGTGTGTTTAGGTCAAATATATTTTGCTGAAGGGAGGGCCGTCCATTTTCATTTCAAAGGGGTACAAATTTCTCCATGTATCCCCTATTATAAATAATGTTCCATCCTTAAACTAAGTGTTTTGATAACATTTCAAATGTAGTAACTAGTCCATGTACATTTTTTTTTAATGGTAACTGTGTTAAGGGTTTTGGGCCATCAAGGAATGAAGATGATGAGCAATCGGCAAAGGTAATCTGTAATCTGCTGGCATCACGACACGACATCAACATTGCTCTAATTACAGTAAGAAGACAGTTGAAGAAACTTGCGTGGACTTATGGAAAGGCTCGGTAGGAAATGTTTTATATATAAACTCAGCAAAAAAAGAAACAACCCTTTTTCAGGACCCTGTCTTTCAAAGATAATTCATAGATATTAACTTCACAGATCTTCATTGTAAAGGGTTTAAACACTGTTTCCCGTGCTTGTTCAATGAACCATAAACAATTAATGAACATGCACCTGTGGAACGGTCGTTAATAAGACACTAACAGCTTACAGACGGTAGGCAATTAAGGTCACTGTTATGAAAACTGGACACTAAAGAGGCCTTTCTAATGACTCTGAAAAACACCAAAAGAAAGATGCCCAGGGTCCCTGCTCATCTGCGTGAACGAGCCTTAGGCGAGGAGGCATGAGGACTGCAGATGTGGCCAGGGCAATAAATTGCAATGTCCGTACTGTGAGACACCAAAGACAGCGCTACAGGGAGACAGGACGGACAGCTGCTCATCCTCGAAGTGGCAAACCACGTGTAACAACACCTGCATAGGATCGGTACATCCGAACATCACACCTGCGGGACAGGTACAGGATGGCAACAACAACTGCCCGAGTTACAACGAGGAACGCACAATCCCTCCATCAGTGCTCAGACTGTCCACAATAGGCTGAGAGAGGCTGGACTGGGGGCTTGTAGGCCTGTGGTGAGGCAGGTCCTCACCAGACATCACCGGCAACAACATCGCCTATGGGCCCTTTGTTCAGGGACACATTATTCTATTTCTGTTAGTCACATGTCTGTTGAACTTGTTCAGTTTATGACTCAGTTGTTGAATCTTGTAATGTTTTTACAAATATTTACACCTTAAGTTTGCTGGAGATAAACGCAGTTGACAGTGAGAGGACGTTTCTTTTTTTGCTGAGTTTATATGTTTTATATTTATATTATTAAAATTACATTCTCAGAACATTAACCATGTGTGTTCGCTTGTTTTGTACTGTTATGTAGTTTCGACCCAATGATTCGTCTGAACTTCGCGTCCTGCAGGTCCAGGCATGGATCAAAGCTGGCGAGACATTCAATGACGTCATCTTCACAGGCGAATCAACCGTGGCCCTTGAGAAAATTGCTACAAAAAAAAGAAGATCAAGCTTGCCGAGTCCCAAGCATCTGCTCAAACTCCATGTGTGGGGGGCAATTTCTCTCCAGGGACCAGGCCCATATTTGATTTTTGATGGTAAGTTTGGCTATTTACAAAGCAAAAGGTACATCAAATATTGTAGCTTACACCTCATGGACTGTTATGTGTTCCACAATAATTCACCCTTGCCTCCTTTTTTAGGTATCATGGCTCGAGATTTCTTTGAGGAAGAAATCATCAAGAGATATGCTGTACCCCATGTCAGAGAGGTGTTCTGGGACCACATTGTTTCTTTCAAGGTAGGATTATAGCAATATTTTGTTACGTTTAGGCCTATGTACATGTATATTTCTAGTATTGTACATAATGTTTGCTGTTAGGCTAAATGTCTTTTTTTCTTCTCCAAATGCAGACAATGCCCCAAAACACACTGCCGCCCGGGTTAGCATTGCAAATGAGGGCTTAAACTGGGTCAAGACGCCAGCAGAGTAAGTAGACCTTTATGTAGTAAAATAAAGGTTAAATAAAAATAAATAAATAAAATACCTACAACACCTACAGTAGGCCTACAGTATATCTAAACATGCTTTTTTTAACCTCTATATGTAGGTCTCCTGATTTAAACCCGCTCGAACTTGTTTGGCAAGCCGACAAGCAAAGATGAACTGGTCAAGGCCATCAAGATGTTTTTGCTGGAGATATTGACGATACAACAATGCAACAAATACATTGATCATCTCAGCAAGTTTTTACCTGTGGTCGTGGAGCTGGGTAAAAGTGCGACTAAAACGTAGACTTCTTTCAGAGTCCTATAGTTAGTACAAGACATTTGAATGTCTTTTTTCTCGTTATTTTATTAACGAAAGCGTAAAGATGTTGATGAAGAAATACTGTACTGCTGTTTTGAGTTAGAAATGTAACAATTTAGAGTACATAAGTATCGAATACATTGCAAGTTGAGCGATTTTCACAACAGCAGCCGGGCTATAGAAAGTCTATTGTCGTGCTAATAGGAAAAATTTGAATGATGGGCTACAACTGCTACTGTACACTTGTGAAAAACAAATGTTTGAAAACCTGTTTTCAAAATGCCTCCAGATGTCCATCACTACTGTAAATAAAAACACAGCATCTTGTTTACATCTTTTATTGTAACCACAATGTCACAAATAATTTGTATCTACCTTTCTAATTACTTTTAGAGTTTGGGATTTACGAATGTGTGCTTTTACATTGTTTGAGTTCGAACGTGCAGACTTCTTTTCTTTAAATGGTTGTTTTATGTAGGATGCTACATTTTTGACCAGTTGCAATTGTAAGTAGGCCTAATAAATAAAAAACTACTTCTATTAGGCTGTTAAGCCTCATAGCCTACCTCAGCCAGTTAAGTTATTTATATAGGTCTAGGCTCCGAAGAAATAGACTCCAATTAAGCCCTCTTGTTGTTTGTTAAGTCAAATTCAGAATGAGTATTATTGTTGAAATGAATTGCTCGACTGGTGTAGGTTTTCTCCATCTGTTGGTGTGCAACACTTGCATAACAAGTTAGCTATATTTTCAGCACCAGCCAGTGTTCACCTATTGATTGTGCTGCGGTTGCCGCCAGTTGTTTTTTAAACGTAACCTTTATTTAACTAGGCAAGTCAGGTAGGAACAAATTCTTATTTACAATGACAGCCTACCTCGGCCAAACCCGGATGATGCTGGGCCAATTGTGGGCCGCCCTATAGCACTCCCAATCACGGTCAGATGTGATACAGCCTGTATTCGAACCAGGGACTGTAGTAAAGCCTCTCGCACTGAGATGCAGCGCCTTAGACCGCTGCGCCACTCAGGAACATTAACCATGTGTAGGTAGATACGTGTGTAGGTACTGTAGAATAAACAACCCTTTACATCAGTGGCGGTCGGTGTCGTTTAAGATGAGGGAGAAGGATTTTTTTTATGAGCTTGGCCTTATTTCTATTTCCGCATATTGGATGACTGTCATTCATATTCCATTCACCCAGTTCAATGTAACATCGATAGGTTTACGCTACTACATGATACTGACATGAGGTTGCTACAACATAGCCTATGAATGAAAGTTTACAACGTAGGTGCACAGGTCAGAGAATTTTGAGTAATCAATCTGACAGACAGTGACACATTCAATACTGCCCTGCACACTCTTGCCTGCATCTAGCTGATCTAGGGTGTAATCATTAGTCCAACAGTTGCAAATGAGAGTTTCTATTGGACAAATTCAGGTATGTTTATCCCCATTTTGTTCCATTTGCTTCTGTTTAAGAAAGTTAACAGAATCTGCGGAATGAACACTCCCCTGATCACAGGCAAACAGTTCACTTTCATAGCAGCCACATTTACATTTACATTTACATTTAAGTCATTTAGCAGACGCTCTTATCCAGAGCGACTTACAAATAAAAACATCATGATCACTTTGATTGTTGTATATATACTTCCTTCTTGCAACCATCTACATGCTCTCCTCCTCTAACCTTTCCCTTTGCTTGTGGACTTCAGTGCACAACACATCAGCTGTGTGTGACCAAATCATGACCGCTACACACAGTCTAAATTGTTGTCACATCATAGTCAAGAACTACTAGAACTAACGTATTAGTTAACCCACTACAATCGTGCAGTACAGTTTACAGTCAGAAAGCAGTTTAGCAGTTACACCGGCGAGCCCCTTTGTTAATAAATAATGTTAAGCCAAAAGCTTACCTTGACTTGGAGGAGTTCCAGTGCTGGATAGCCATTGCCAGCTAGCTAACATATCATCCTTCTCTGTTTGAGCCGGGAGTTTGAGTAGGCTAAACTAGCTAGCTGCATTCACTAACTAAGTGAAAGTTTAAAAAAAAATACAACCAAATATAGCTAGCTCGCTCTCTTGCTTCTCCTTCGTTTTGGAAGAAATGTAATTGTTGAAAACTGTTCAACTAGCTCTGTCTTTCTCTCAGTCAACTACCCAGCTAGCACAGTGGATCTGGCCTGATGATGGCTGAGAGTCGGGCACTCGGCTGAGAGTCAGACTCGGCCAATGTCATGTGGCTCGAGTCTGGGCCGCCCTACGCAGTATTACTTATGGCTATGATGCAGCGACTGCGTTCGGACCAATTCTGGTGATAGTTATTTGGCCCAGATGTTTTACTTGGGGCTCGGGCCGATTGGGGCTACTCTCTGGCAGATGATTACATGGGATGCTTTATATAATTAACATTTCATTATTTATTTTTCCATATTTTCTCATTGTTTCTGTGATCAAAATATACAATTGACATTTAAATGAAATTCTTTAAGAGTCTTATGTAGTATTTTAGTATTTTGATACTTTGTGCAAGGCAATTGATGAGCATTAAAAACCTTGTGGATGGAGCCTCCCGAGTGGCTCAGATGTTTAAGACACTGCATCGCAGTTCAAACTGCGTTGCTACAGATGCTGGTTTGAGACCTGTGCCAGCCGTAACCGGAAGACCCATGAGGCGACGCAGAATTGGCTCAGCGTCGTCCGAGATAGGGGAGGGTTTGTCCTTGTCCCATCGTGCTGTGGCACATGCACGCTGACACGGTCACCAGGTGTATGGTGTTTCCTCTGACACAAAATGTTTTTTTTTTGTGGATGGGTATAATTTGTATGTATAAAATGTACAATAGTAATATTTAAAATGTCTAAATGTGGTAATTTTGTAGACATTTATTTACATTTGCATTGTGTCGCTTCTGGGGGGATTCTGGTAAGATGCCGGCAAAGTCGGCTGAATTCTGATAGATGGAAACGGCCCGATGTACTTGGTCCGTTTCTGGGCAGTCCAACACCAGATTCCGGGCCGATTCAATCAGTTCCGGCCCCCCGGAAGAGGGCCGCTGCTGGGCTGATTCCTCATTGCTAGCTGGGTACTCACCACATTGTATGCACTGCAGTGCTAGCTAGCTGTAGTTTATGCTTTCAGTGCTAGATTTCTCCTCTGATCTTTTGATTGGGTGGACATTGGGTGGACAACATGTCAGTTCATGCTGCAAGAGCTCTGATAGGTTGGAGAACATCCTCCAAAAGTTGTAATTAATGTGTAAGACTATGGCAGGGGGTGAGAACCATGAGCCTCCTAGGATTTGTATTGAAGTCAAAGTACTCAGAGGAGGACAGAAGCTAGCTGTCCTCCGGCTACACCATTGTGCAGAGTGCTGCTGAGGCTACTGTTTACCTTAATTTCAAAACAGTATGTTGTAATCAATTATTTGGTCATGTGAATATATTTTGTATAGTTTTATCTAAAAAAGGTAACTTTTTTAATGTTTCACTATTTAGATTTTTATGAAATTCACTGAGGAGGATGGTCCCCTCCCCTTCCTCTTCTGAGGAACCTCCACTACTTTTACATAATATCATAGAAGCTGCTAATATAACAATGTGCACCTTTCACCTTTCACTGTCATTCCCAACCAATGCAGATGCTGTTCCTATTGAGATTTTGTCTGGTGGTAATGGGGCTACCTTAGCGAACATGTCAGTGTGGTCATACCTTCCTGTGTGGTGTCCTGTATACAACAGAAATTCCCTGATCCTGGTGAAGAATACACAGGGTTGCTCCCTCCCCATATTGACTGATACCATCAATTCAAGACAAACTCCAAGCACCTATTCTGCATACCAGCTAGGGTCTTTCTAGCCTGGTTGCGTCTCTGTTCAGCGACTACATTCCACTCCTTGCCACACCTGTCATTTGATAAAAGAAACTGGCCTTGAGTGCCAAGGATTGGAATGTTAGCTAAAAAGACTGGTACCCAGACTAGGGTTATTAAGCAGGGCATGCAAACTATAGAATTTTGGCTGTGGAGGAATTGTCAATCCGTATAAGGCTTTTCAGTCTGCTGTCCTTGAAACGCATTGGGGTCAATCAAACAATGGAGCCCTATTCATTGAAGGGAAGTGAAGGGAGGAGGAGGGACGATTTGCACATGAGCTTGATAAAAGGGGGCATGACTTGTTGACATAATTGTAATCCAAACATAACCTTCATTTACTCGTTGTGACTCACTGAGGTTCCAAACTCCATTTTAGACATGGCTGTCACGTCCACTCCCACTCCCCCTCTGTGGCGTTCATTGTGATCAGTTTACTTATTATTACGCACACCTGCCACCATCGTTACGCGCACCTGCGCCTCATGAGACGCATTTGGACGCCATCACTTCTATGATCACCTCCCCTATATCTGTCACTCCCTTTGGTTCTTTCCCCAGGCAGTATTAGTTATGTTTCTCATGTCCAGACGCTACACTTGTTTTGTATTGTTCCCTGTTTTAAAAAAAAAATTTATTACCCACTGTACTTGCTTCCTGACTCCCAGTCTGCATTACAAAGACTTTGACACAAATTATTCTATTTACACGTTGTAGTACATTTTGACACTAGAATACATGTTTCTGACTAATATCGTTGCCACAGAGGTCGTTTTCAAAGGGATTTAGTTGCTTTTAGGGGCAATCGCTCTTTAAATGAGAGGTGCTCCTGGTACAGCCTGTCTCTTTGGCATGTGATATTTACTACAGGTTGTACTTCATTGAGAGACATTATTACACAAATCCTAACAAAGTCAGAAGGGGCAACATAACATATTTCATATATAATTGTTAGAAATGTACAGTTAATGCACATATTGTTTCCTCACGCTAAGGAAGCACTCCTCCTTCGTCAGAAGCAATCAAATCAAGCGCTATCAAACAACCCAAAAATCTATCTTCTCAAAACACTGAACTACCTCGATTAATGTCTGTCAACTGTCTCCCATATCCATAACCCATACATATGTAACAGGTTGATGTATCCCTACCCATGGCTGTGTTTTCTGACTCTTATTGAGGTGTCCTCTGTGTGATATGGCTGTGTTATTGACGTATGCCCTCTGCCTCCCCAGATCACAGAGCAGCAGCTCCGGCAGACCAACGACCGCTTCAAAGCTTTCCTCAACGGAGACACCCAGATAGTGGCTGATGAAGCGTTCATCAACGCAGTCCAGAGCTACTATGAGGTACAGAAACCTAACCTCTCTCCCTCTGCTGTAACACGATGCTGTAACAAACCTATAACTGTGTAATCTCATCCGCCGACTGTCTCTCAGCACACCACCGTCACAATACGCTTGTTAAATGAACCGTCCTTTTCTCTTTCTTTATAGAGACCGCTATCATGGGTTTTGTGTTCTGTGTTTCCTATGTGTTGTGGTGCTGAGATAGTGTTAGCATTCAATGCAATAGACCAGTCTGATTAGCTGTCATTTACTGCTGTAACTCAATTAGCATAGACATGAGTTGTAAAAAGACCCCCCAGCTCCCTCTGTCTCCCGGAACTGTTATCAGAGCTTTTCCTAATAAATCAAATCCGAGCTGTTGAGATAGTCTGTCCGTGTTGCTGAAAACAGAGTGGCAGAGTTGAGATACAGAGTGGTAGAGAGAGAGAGAGATACTGTACCTCTTCCTCAGTGCTGCTCAGTGAATTGGTTTCTCTCTAACTGTAGGGCTAGGAATCACTCGTAGTGGGATGGGAGTGGCTGCTCAGTTTCTCAGCGCTCTGTTGCTTTGGCCTGAATTCCAGGGAACTGCTGTGCTCTGTGGGGGGAAAATGGTGGATGAGATGATGCGTCATGTCGACACATCTATTCACTGACTAAATGGATTAGCTAACACGCTATCCTTGTGCTAAAGAGACTGCCATCGTGCTCTCACCTACATTACAGTCACAATTCAACCAGTTCAACAATAGGAGAATTATGGTGCAGATAAAAATACCCTTATATGGGATTTCATTTTCTATCGTCCGCTATCCCACTAGATAGGTAGAGCACTTTATGATGGATATTATAATGCTGTATTAAATCAAATCATGCAATGCCCTGAAGGAGCTCCAAAACCAAAGCAATCCATTTGAAAACAAACAAGTACATTTTATTTAATTAGACAAAACGGCGACTCGATTGAAATACTGTAGTGATTACCCACATAATGCTGGCTGGCCCATGTTGACTCCGATGCTTCAATGCACAGTAGTGCCAAGTTGGCTGGATGTCCTTTGGATGTTGGACCATTCTTGATGGAAACTGTTGAGCGTGAAAAACCCAGTAGCATTGCAGTTCTTGACACAAACCGTTGCACCTGGCACCTACTACCATACCCCGTTCAAAGGCACTTATATCCTTTGTCTTGCTCTTGCCCATTCACACTATGAATGGCACACATACACAATCCATGTCTCAATTGTCTCAAGGCTTAAAAATCCTTTCTATCTCCTCCCCTTCATCTACACTGATTGAAGTGGATTTAACAGGTGATCATAGGATCATAGTTTTCACCCGGGTTTACCTGGTCAGTCTATGTCATGGAAATGTTTTGTACACTCAGTGTATATACTGACAAGAGGTCGGGACCCAATAATGTAACTATGGCAATAAAGACAAGATTCTAGCCAATGAGATGGCAGATTTGCGCGTCAACAACAGGCACAAATCTGATAGTAACATTGTTTTTCTCTAAGATTTTATTTAAACTTTATTTAAGTAGGGAGTCATGCTGACACAACGGTCTCTTTCACAGATGAGTCCAGCATCTATAAGAGGATTAACACATCAATAAACAACAATTACACTATACATGAAAAGCAAAAACAATCATATGAAAGAAACACAATCTTCAGTAAAATGGGCCTCTAACATCAATCTGAATTGCACTAGATGCACCATCTCCACCAACTTTAAGCAGTTTGGGATATCATTCCACATGACAGCCGCAAAAAAAAACTATAAGCAGATTTACGTACCTTGGTGAAGATCGAAGGGATCTCCAGTGTTAGCCATCCACGTCTGGTAACTTATATGTCTGAAGGTTAACAATGAGGTGAGGTATGGCAGAAGTTTATGCAAGAGGGCTTTATAGACAGAAAAATAGTCACCCTAAGTAAATATGAACAAAAAGGCTGTGAAAAACATTTCATTGTTGTTTATCAGCTTGATATTACACTCAATATATCACATGAATCTAACCTTTAATTGAGTTAAAATTCTTGAACAAAAAAAGAATTGTCATCAAGAAATCACTGGTACCCATGTATTTAGTACTTTGTGCACCCTCCCTTTGTCAAGATAAGAGCTCTGAGTGGTCTCCTATAATGTTTGATTGGGTGGGAGAACACATAGGAAGGGATTTGAGACCATTCCTCCATACAGAAACACTCCATGTTGATAGATAACAAAGGGAGTTTAGTCTGTGAGTCACCTCATATTTATACCCCAGTGAAACAGGAAGTTGTGGATTACCACTTAAGAGTTCCCAAAGACTCAGATGAACTTTAAAAAGTACAATCTTAACCGAAATATACATCAATTACATTTTGCTCATAAGAATTTCTAGGGGTGCCAATAATTGTGGCATGTATGTTTTTGAATAAAATAATTATTTATTGATGACAATTGTTAGAATTGTTTTTACAATTTTAACCCAGTTAAAGGTTAGATTCATATGATATTTTGATTGTAAGATCAAACTGATAAACAACAAGGACATTTTTTCACATACTTTTTTGTTCATATTTACTTAGGATGCCAGTAATTCAGGAGGGCAGTTTAATAGGTTTTACCTGCATTATGTACCAATTCCAATTCAACAAATGCTTTCTGCAGGGCAATAAAGGCAGATTGAAGCTCTGACAGAGCCTGGTCAGCTGTGTAAATAGTGAAAAGTACCAGACCAAGAATTGGTCCCTGTGGACACCCATTGTTATGTCCAGAAATACCGTCATTAAATAAACACTGTGTTCTGTCTTTTACAAGATGCCACGTATATCCACTTATATCAATACAGTTCTAACAACAGAAACATTATAAAACTTAGACTCATTTAGCAAATAAGCAATTATATTTGATGTTGACAAAATTCAGCATGCTCTCATTGACCTCCATACAAAAAAAATAAACACTTGGTTTGCTTCACGCTGTATTCTCGCACGTACAGAGTCATCCATCTCACTTTGCCTCTTCCTCTCTGCTGAGACATGCCCAAATACAGGTGTCTATCTGTTTGCTGGGCCTAGAAGAACTCAAAGCGCCAATGTCAAACAGGACAAATAGATTTACTGTTACAGGCTTGTGCAAGAAAGGTATCTCCCTCTCTCTCTTGTTCTCTCTCTCTCAACCCCCACTCTCGTTCTCTCTCTACCCTCACACATCAAATTCATTATTTAATTCAGTGCTGTAAATACATAACATAACAGGGTTAAAACTACTGTCTTCTTATTGTAGTGTGTCACTAGTGTTTAATCACAGCGGACAATGTGGCCACAATTTAACTGTCACAGTGTAATGGATGCAGGGGCCTGATAGACAGTTTCTCTGATGTGTGTGTGTGTCCGGTGCTATGACAATAGCCTTGTCTTGCTCACTCCCCATCACTCTGTCGTTAAAGGGATGGAGGATGACCCTGAGAACTGTCTGGCCTGTCCATGGCTGCTGCCGCCACGCAAATGCACACACGCACACACGCACACACGCACACACACACACACACACACACACACACACACACACACACACACACACACGCAGTCTGCCCTGGCTGCATGGAGGAGTACCGGCTCCTTCTATTGATCACACTGTCTCAGGGCTGAATGTAGGAACACACACACATTTCACATGGATAATATACAGTTGGCTGGGTTTTCTTGCATCGGCAAGACAGAACATCTGCCTCCGGTAAGACAAGGGTGGTGGTCTGTGTCTATTTGTCAATAACAGTTGGTGCACGAAATCTAATATTAAGGAAGTCTGTAGGTTTTGCTCACCTGAGGTAGAGTATCTCATGATAAGCTGTAGACCACACTATTTAACGAGAGAGTTTTCATCTATATTTTTCGTAGCTGTCTGTTTACCACCACAAACCGATGCTGGCACTAAGACTGCACTCAACAAGCTGTATAAGGCCATAAGCAAACATGAAAATGCACATCCAGAGGCAGCGCTCCTGGTGGCCCGGGGAAATCAGGTCAAACTTAAATCTGTTTGACCTGATTTCTACTAGCATGTCATACCATCAACCAGAGGAGAAAAAAAACTCTAGACCACCTTTACTCCACACACAGAGATGCATACAAAGCTCTCCTACGCCCTCCATTTGGCAAATCTGACCATAATTATATCCTCCTGATTCCTGCTTACAAGCAAAAACTAAAGCAGGAAGTACCAGTGACTGTTTTGTTAGCGCAGACTGGAATATGTTCTGGGATTCATCCAATGGCATTCAGGAGTATACCACCTCAGTCACCGGCTTCATCAATAAGTGCATCGATGGCGCCATGAATTACAGGCAACATCTGCACCAAGCTAAAGGCTAGAGCTGCCGCGTTCAAGGAGCGCGACTCTAATCCGGACGCTTATAAGAAATCCCGCAATTCCCTAAGACGAACCATCAAACAGGCAAAGCGTCAACACAGGACTAAGATTGAATCCTACTACACCGGCTCTGACACTCATCGGATGTGGTAGGGCGTGCAATCTATTACGGACTACAAAGGGAAACCCAACTGCGAGTTGCCCAGTGACGCGAGCCTACCAGACGAGCTAAATGCCTTTTATGCTCGCTTCGAGTCAAGCAACGCTGAAGCATGCATGAGAGCACCAGCTGTTCCAGATGACAGTGTGATCACACTCTCCGTAGCCGATGTGAGCAAGACCTTTAAACAGGTCAACATTCACAAGCCCGCAGGGCCAGACGGATTACCAGGACATGTACTCAGAGCATGCACTGGCCAACTGGCAAGTGTCTTCACTGATATTTTCAACCTCTCCCTGACTGAGTCTGTAATACCTAAATGTTTCAAGCAGACCACCATAGACCCTGTGCCCTAGAAAGAAAAGGTAAGCTGCCTAAATGACAACCGACCCTTAACAAGTCGGTAGCCATGAAATGCTTTGAAAGGCTGGTCATGGCTCACATCAACACCATCATCCCGGAAACCCTAGAACGACTCCAATTCACATACCCCCCAAGCAGATCCACAGATGATGCAATGACACTCCACACTGCCCTTTCCCACCTAGTCAAAAGGAACACCTATGTGAGAATGCTGTTCATTGACAACAGCTCAGCGTTCAACACCACAAAGCTCATCACTAAGCTAAGGACCCTGGGACAAAACACCTCCCTCTGCAACTGGATCCTGGACTTCCTGATGGGCCGCCCTCAGGTGGTAAGGGGTAAGGGTAGGCAGCAACGCATCTGCCACGCTGATCCTCAACACGGGGGCCCCTCAGAAGTGTGTGCTTAGTCCCCTCCTGTACTCCCTGTTCACCCTCCCTTGACTGCGTGGCTAAGCACGACTCCAACACCATCATTAAGTTTGCGAACAACACAACAGTGGTAGGCCTGATCACAGCCAATAGGGAGGAGGTCAGAAACTTGGCAATGTGGTGCCAGGACAACAACCTCTCCCTCAACATGATCAAGACAAAGGAGATGATCGTGCAATCCCCCATTTTCATCGAGAGGGCTGTAGTAAAACAGATTGAGAGCTTCAAGTTCCTTGGTGTCCACATCCCCAACAAACTTTCATAGTCCAAACACACTAAAACAGTCGTGAAGAGGGCACAACAATACCTATTCCCCCTCAGGAAACTAAAAAGGTTTGGCATGGGTCCTGACATCCTCAAAAGGTTCTACAGCTGCAACATCGAGAGCATCCTGACTGGTTGCATCACTGCCTGGTATGGCAATTGCTCGGCCTCTGACCGCAAGGCACTACAGAGGGTACTGCGTATGGCACAGTACGTCACTGGGGCTAAGCTGCCTGCCATCCAGGACCTCGATGGTGCAGCTGTAGAACATTTTGAGGATCTGAGGACCCATGCCAAATCTTTTCAGTATCCTGAGGGGGAATAGGCTTTGTCGTGCCCTCTTCACGACTGTCTTGGTGTGTTTGGACCATTCTAGTGCGTTGTTGATGTGGACACCAAGGAACTTGAAGCTCTCAACCTGCTCCACTACAGCCCAGTCGATGAGAATGGGGTCGTGCTCGGTCCTCCTTTTCCTGTAGTCCACAATCATCTCCTTAGTCTTGGTTGAGGGATATGTTGATATTCTGGGACCACCCGGCCAGGTCTCTGACCTCCTCCCTATAAGCTGTCTTGTCGTTGTCGGTGATTGGGCCTACCACTGTTGTGTCGTCTGCAAACTTAATGATGGTGTTGGAGTCGTGCCTGGCCATGCAGTCATGGGTGAACAGGGAGTACAGGAGGGGACTGAGCACGCACCCCTGGGGAGCTCCAGTGTTGAGGATCAGCGTAGCAGATATGTTTCTACCTACCCTCACCACCTGGGGGCGGCCCGTCAGGAAGTCCAGGATCCAGTTGCAGAGGGAGGTGTTTAGTCCCAGGATTCTTAGCTTAGTGATGAGCTTTGAGGGTACAATGGTGTTGAACGCTGAGCTGTTGTCAATGAATTGCATTCTCACATAAGTGTTCCTTTTGTCCAGGTGGGAAAGGGCAGTGTGGAGTGTGGAGTGCAATAGAGTGCAATAGAGATTGCATCATCTGTGGATCTGTTTGGGCGGTATGCAAATTGGAGTGGGTCTAGGGTTTCTGGGATAATGGTGTTGATGTGAGACATTACCAACCTTTCAAAGCACTTCATGGCTATGGACGTGAGTGCTACGGGTCTGTAGTCATTTAGGCAGGTTGCCTTTGTGTTATTGGGCACAGGGACTATGTTGGTCTGCTTGAAACATGTTGGTATTACAGACTCAATCAGGGACATGTTGAAAATGTCAGTGAAGACACCTGCCAGTTCATCAGCACTTGCCCGGAGCTCACGTCCTGGTAATCCGTCTGGCCCCGCAGCCGTGTGTATGTTGACCTGTTTAAAGGTCTTACTCATGTCGGCTACAGAGAGCGTGATCACACAGTCGTCCGGAACAGCTGATGCTCTCATGCATGTCTCAGTGTTGCTTGCCTCGAAGCGAGCATAGAAGTGATTTTGCTCGTCTGGTAGGCTCATGTCACTGGGCAGCTCGCGGCTGTGCTTCCCTTTGTAGTCTGTAATAGTTTGCAAGCCCTGCCACATAATACGAGCATCGAAGCCGGTGTATTATGATTCAGTCTTAGCCCTCTATTGACGCTTTGCCTGTTTGATGGTTCGTCGCAGGGCATAGCAGGATTTCTTGTAAGCTTCCTTAGTTACCTTAGTTAGAGTCCCACACCTTGAAAGCAGCAGCTCTACCCTTTAGCTCAGCGCGAATGTTGCCTGAAATCCATGGCTTCTGGTTGGGGAATGTACGTACAGTCACTGTGGGGACGACGTCCTCGATGCACTTTTTGATAAAGCCAGTGTCTGATGTGGTGTACTCCTCAATGCCATTGGAAGAATCCCGGAACATGTTCCAGTCTGTGATAGCAAAACAGTCCTGTAGTTTAGCATCTGCTTCATCTGACCACTTTTTTATAGACCGAGTCACTGGTGCTTCCTGTTTTAATTTTAGCTTGTAAGCAGGAAATCAGGAGGATGGAGTTGTGGTCGGATTTACCAAATGGAGGGCAAGGGAGAGCTTTGTACGTGTCTCTGTGTGTGGAGTACAGGTGATCTATAATTTTTTTCCCTCTGGTTGCACATTTAACATGTTGATGAAAATTTGGTAGAACTGATTTAAGTTTCCCTGCATTAAAGTCTTCGGCCACTGGGTGAGTGGTTTCCTGTTTGCTTATTTCCTTATACAGCTGACTCAGTGTGGTCTTAGTGCCAGCATCTGTCTGTGGTGGTAAATAAACAGCCACGAAAAGTATAGCTGAAAACTCTCTAGGCAAGTAGTGTGGCCTGTAATTTATCACAATATACTCTACTTCAGGCGAGCAAAATCTAGAGACTTCCTTAGATTTCGTGCACCAGCTGTTGTTCACCGCCCCCTCTTGTCTTACCAGAGTGTGCTGTTCTATCTTACCGGTGCAGCGTCTATCCCGCTAGTTGAATATCCATGTCGTCATTCAGCCACGATCCCGTGAAAAATAGGATATTACAGTTTTTGATGTCCCGTTGGTAGGATATTCGTGATCGTACCTCGTCTAGTTTACTGTCCAATGATTGCACGTTGGCGAGTTGTATTGACGGTAACGGCAGCTTTCCCACTCGCCTTTTCCGGGTCCTGACCGGGCATCCGGCTCTTTGACCTCTGTACCTGTGTCGCTTCCTCTTGCAAATAACGGGGATGTTGGCCCTGTCGGGTGTTTGGAGAATGTCCTGTGCGTTTTGTTTGTTGAAGCAAAAATCTTTGTCTAATCCGAGGTGAGTGGTCGCTGTCCTGATATCCAGAAGCAATTTTTTGCCGTAAGATACGGTAGAAGAAACATTATGTACAAAATAAGTTTCAAATAACGCAAAAAAACCCACATAATAGCACAATTGTTTAGGCGCCCGTAAAATTGCTGCCCTTTCTTCCGGCACCATTTCACAGTAAGGTCTACACCTGTTGTATTTGGCGCATGTGACAAATAACATTGTATTTCATTTTGATCTCTGTCGTGCCCAGAATACAGCCAGTGTTCTATAGGCTTCACTATAGTAAGAGAGGTAATCAATGAATCTGAAAGTCATACAAGAGACAGTAAGAGCTACACACAGAGAATAACCACCACTACCAATATCAAAGAATGACTTTGAAAAAATAATTACACTGTGATGATGGAGGGGTCTTAGGTGTCTCTCCATAGGAATGCTGGTCATAATGGCCATGCATTAATTGAATTTCAATTGTAAGGGTTGTACATTTTTTATTTAACCTTTATTTAACTAGGCAAGTCAGTTAAGAACAAGTTATTATTGATAATGACGGCCTACGAAACACTAACCCGGACGACGCTGGGCCAATTGTGCGCCACCCTAAAAGACTCCCAATCACGGCCGATTGTGATACAGCCTGGAATCGAACCAGGGACTGTAGTGACTCCTCTAGCGCTGCGATGCAGTGCCTTACACCGCTGCATCACTCGGGAGCACAAAGGGACATAAAGGATCATAAAAACAGTGGAGTCGTATCAGAAACAAACTCAGAAATCAATCCACCATTTCTTTCTATGTTTTCTAATGATGTACAAAGCCTGACTGTCCATCTTCCATCCCTGACAGATAATGACCACAGAATACCATAGCTATTGAATTGAAATGATTTGCTTCTCCAGCAGTGGTTTCTGTCAGCGGTGCTCCACAGGTAGAGTAGCTCTCTGTGAAATGTCTGCAGCCTGCCTGGATAGGAACCAGATATTAATACAGAGCCCCATCACTCTCCCTGTACTTTTAAAGAGAGTGCAGGCAAAGTATATCTGCCAGACATCAGACCAACTGTAGGACCAACATCAATCAGTATATTAGTAGGTCAGCTGCTCTATAAAGTAAGATTGGTTTGGACCAGGAGAGAAAGTCAGTCTGGCAGGTAGTTCTCAGAAATGCATTAACTCTAAAACGCAAACACGCACACACACGGTTTGGAAGTAAATGAGAAAGAATAGCATTCTCCCCGTTCAGTCGGAATAATTCAGGAGTAGGAGGTAGGGAGAGTCTTGATAATAGCAAGTGCGTTTCCATCCAATGGCCATCAACATTACTCCCCAATATTTGAAATGTTATATAAAGCATGCTGCTCTCTCTGCTATTATGTCTGTAGTTATATTGCTCCAGTATATCACTGTAGAGCACAGAGAAGAAATCTAACACTGCATCGTTCAGTATTGCACCATTATTGTGGTGTGGTACTGCAGTCAGACACTTTTTTTCTCTTTTTTTGTCATCCTGCATGGATGGCTACCTTACATTGGTTCATATTCCATTGCAACCTGAGTAAGAGTGGTTGCAATCATGTCTTCAATCCGCCCAGCTAGCTAGCATCCAGACGGACACACAGACACACACGGGATGACCCTGACTTTTGGATCCACAGTGATGAAGAAACGTATGTGCGTGATGTATGGTATTATTTGGTTTGGCGTGTGATCTTAAATGTTATGGTCAACAGACGTCTCACATCACCCCAACAGTCATAACAACTCGTGTGTGTCTATTGTATAAGACATCCGGTGATAATGAGTGTAAAATATTAATGTGTTAGATATATAGTATAGACTAAGACTGAAAGGGTGACTCATCATCGTCTGAGTAATTATATGAAGTCAATTCCTCTTCAACCTATATGGTCATAATAAAGTCTACTCGGTACAATGAACATGTTAAATAAAACACACAGGAAGCTATTCGTTGTTTACCGTCGGGGTAATACTGTAAGATCCATTTTAGCGGTTAGCCTCTTACAGTTGCAGTGTAAATGATTCATTTATTTTATTATATATTATCGTTCATATGTCTTAACAACTACATGGTCTGCTGTTTGCACTCTTGCTCCAGGTGAAGACATGCCACCGTTAGCGCTTTGAGATTCTTTGTAATGAAAAGCGCTATATAAATTAAATGTACTATTATCTGTAGCTGCAGCAGCAGTTCTGACCCCATCAATCTGTACTTGTTACGTGCCAGTCATTGACGTCACATTGCTCTCCCTCTCTCTCTGTTGTAGTAGATTTTCAGATTCTCTATTTGCATTTATTGTACCTAGGTTTGATTATGTCATGTAATCTACATTTATCGAGCCAAATGTGTGTGCTCGCCCATTATGACACTGATGATGGTTAAGTCAACCAAGATTTTTGCCTTCTTGATGCACGTTATTGCACTGAGCACATGTCCTAACAAATATCATATATTTTTCCATCTGAGCCTCCTTTTGAAATGGTATTCATGCTTTCAACAGTGTGCAGTTATCTATCAACATCTCTCTCTGTGACCACAGGTGTTCCTGAAAAGCGACCGAGTTGCCAAGATGGTCCAGAGCGGCGGCTTCTCAGCCAATGACTGCAGGGAGGTGTTCAAGAGGCACATCGAGAAGCGTGTCCGCAGCCTGCCCGAGATTGATGGCCTGAGTAAGGAGACGGTGCTCAGCTCCTGGATGGCCAAGTTCGACACCATCTACCGCGGGGACGAGGACCCGCGCAAGGCTCAGCAACGCATGACGGCTAGTGCAGCCTCTGAGCTCATCCTCAGCAAGGACCAGCTCTACGAGATGTTCCAGAACATTCTGGGTATCAAGAAGTTTGAGCACCAGCTGCTCTACAACGCCTGCCAGGTAAGAGCAGGCGTTAGTAGAGGGAGGGTGTGTTTGTACGCATCACTGTGAAGTATGGTTGCGTCCGAAATGGCACCCTATTCCCTGCACTGCTTTTGGACAGGGCCCATCGGCTGCTATTTCTGACACATCTATGTGTGTGTACATCACTGTTGAAAAATTACTGTTAGATCTTTCCCAGTGGGCAAAACTGACTGGTTGCAATGACGTCATCATGATGTTGCAGACAGTTTTGCCTGCTGGGTGAGGTGTTGTCCTCATGAGCAAAGCCTCACCTAGTAAAAAGAACAAACAAAAACAACGCCAAGGCCAAGAACAGTGCAGCACTTGCTACTGTTGTTTAGGCTATACCTGCAGCTGTACAGATTTTGTTACTGTAGCTGTCTGTTTTTTTACCTTGACTAGAGGGCCTGTTTTCCATTACAAAACAGGCTCTTCCTATTCTTTTATTTTGGCTGAAACAGCCTTTCTTTTTTTCTTTCACCTTTATTTAACCAGATAGGCCAGTTGAGAACAAGTTATCATTTACAACTGCGACCTGGACAAGATAAAGCAAAGCAGTTCCTCAGGTGGATTAATATAAAATAACATGCACCTGACACTTATGTTCAAGAGGGAGATATCACAAAGCCAAAGCAGGGGTATATTCATTACGTCTTGCAATAGTAAAGGTTTACATTTTAAGAACCAAACGGAAGCAAACGGAACTGTGAGGGACCTACCTGAATTTGTCCAATAGAAACTCATGTTTTCGTAGCAAAACATTTTCCATTTTGAGTAAACAGTTTCTGTTGCAAAACATTTTGAAATAGACTAAACGTTTTGCAACAGAATCGACGTAATGAATACACCCCTGGTAAATCACAGGCCTATCTGTCTTCTAGCCTTCCCCTAGAGAGCTAGTGCTTCAATGTCCACCCTATTAAGAGTGACATGTTGAGATTGCTAGAGGATAATGGTGGACACCAGGGTGCCCGTGTCAGAAAATAACTCTCCCTCCCCACAGCACTGCTTCACTTTTACAACAGACTATGGGAACGCTGAGACTAAGAGAGCAGATAGCAGCGCTGTATTCTTCTTCCAGGAGCTTAATGAAAGTCTGATCACAGGAAGCATTCAGAGCCAGAGTTAAGATACATTTACATTTCTTCATAATTTAATACATTAGCAACCACACAAGTGAAGAATCTCTTTCTCTCCCATTTTGATTTAATGCACGTGGCCCTCGGAAACCAATGAATTGTTGAAACAACTTCATTTCTGTCTGAGCGAAGAAGTTCTTACTCTTTTCTTTGTCATTAATGTTGTATAAAATCTGAAAGGTTGCAAACCCAATGGCGTATCCTCAGGTGCAATTAAACAAATGGTGCCTACTTTTAATATTTAAACACAAACTGACGTGTTTTCCTTCAACTGAAGTTTAATGGCAGATTGTGAATGCAGACTGGGTTACAATGTGAAGTTAAAGATTGATCGTAAATCCCGAGCCATGCTCCATCTCTCTCTGTCTCGCTCTCTCTCTCCTCTCCGAACCTTCATTTGTTGGAGGTTTGTCTCACGCTGAGATAAAGCACATCCCCTCTGAATCTTCCCATAGCCTCCCCACAAATTCACTGTGCTTTAGATTCTTCCCTGCTCATCCTTTGAAGATGGCTAACCTAGTTTTCCTGTGCTGCCGGGCGGCAGAGCGGAGCAGAGTAGAGCCGCTAGTGGAGGGTCATGTCATGAATGAGGACACTGTGCGGTGGTAGTGTGGTGTGCAATCCCTCTAAACATGCTCTAAGCCCTGCAGAGCTGCAGACAAAGAAAACACCGCTATATTTTCAATATCATCGCTTTCTGTATGTTCTTTTGGCCCTTTCGATTTTTTGGGGGCCATGGAAATGGTCGGCTGTGCTGCAGAGTTAGTTAAGTAAACACAACGTGTTATTTTATTTAGGTCAGGGCCGCTTGCTTGTAGCAAAGAGCTAACCTGTTCAGATTGATTTACGATTTGTCTGGAACACACACACACACACACACACACACACACACACACACACACACACACACACACACACACACACACACACACACAAATGTGCATACACACAAACACACACATGCACAGATGACTATTGCACACATTAACACACCAGCACAGAGCAATCAGAGTCTGGCCATTAAAGCGTACTAAATCTCTATTCCATTGACCATCTTGTCATAGCAGTCAATACATCACTGCTCACAAGCAGCAGAATGGCTCTTCTGCTGACAACTGACGCGTTTTTACCACCGTGTTCAATATGACAGGAGCAAAAATTCAACCTCCCATGCCTGATTTTCTGAGGCTGCATAGAGAACAACAAGGTCTCACCAGATTTAATGGCCTGCGGTTCGGTTGTTTGTCTAATGTCTGTTGAGCAGTAAATAAATGTATTTGAAGGATCTTTGATGATTTTCATTCTTTATGATGGATGCTTTTCTGTTAAAGGGGAAATCCAGGATATAAATAAAACAACAATGGCTGTATGTCATTAATTTAATAGTCCAAAAATGGATGTGCGAATCACAGATTGCCCCGTTTAAAGACCATTTTGATAATGCTGAAGGGAAGTATTCTGACAGACTGACTGTACCTCATATGGAAAATGATACTATGACAGTGACAGTAAGCCAGCTTTTCCTCAGCTGCATCACAAATAGCACCCTATTCCCTATACAGTATTAGTGCACTAATTTTGATCAGGGCCCATATGGCTCTCTCGGGTCAAAAGTTTCAAGTTTCAAAGTGTTTTGGTCACATGCACAGGATATAGCAGGTGTAGAACAGTACAGTGTAATGTTACTTACAAGCTCATTCCCAACAATGCAGTATTCAGTATCAATGTGGGAGTAGGGTTGGGCGGTATCCCGTGGTATTTTGAAATACCCTCGGTATGATTTTCCAATATCGTCAATACTGTAAACATTTTTGTGAATGTGGATATTTGTATTTTTTTTTATAAATACTTGCAATCAACTTATGCACCAGGTAATAGACGAAGCAGATCGCGTTCATAATTTTGCCTGTAAGATCTAGTTTCCCAAAACAGCAAACTATTTCTGACATGCAAAACATTTTGGGACTTTATCAACAGTGGACTAATGAAAAAAATTGAAAAATATAGTTTTTGAGTGGACTTTTCCTTTAAGTGAGGTGATCAAGTTACACTTATATGAAATTCACTACTAATGTTTGCCAGCTATATATCTTATAACTATTAAGTTTAACTATCTAAGATGTGCCAAATAAATTCTCTCCAGCTGGGTTTTGCTAACGTGCTAAGTGTCTAATGTTAATCTGGAGGCGAAAGAAACGCACACCTGTTTAGGCGAGGTGCTGGCTAGCGGAGTAGAACCCTTGAGAAAGAAAAGGAGAGCCGCACACACTAGGAGCTCAGATGCAATAATTTAATAACCTAATATCCAACAATTGACAGACGCAATTCCATGTGAATTGCCGCACATCATCAGGGTGTGCGGCTCTCATTTTTTTTTAAAGTGGCTAATGTTAACTTGCAAGATCAAGGTTCTTGATAACAGCAGCAGAGAAAATCCCCTTCTGGATTAAGATCCCGGATGACTAATATTTGTTTTGAAATACTTGCATTACTTTGAGCTGCGTTGTCTGCCTTACTAGTTAAAGGGGAAGTGTCTCTAAATCTCTATTTTTGATGTAAATGGAATGTTATAGAAGGGTCAAGACACCATTTTTTCCCACATGTTTTTGAGAAACTTAACCCAAACACCAAATCACTTCCTCTTTCTCATTGTGTGGTATGGGGGCATGAATAAAGGCTCCAAAAACACCCAAATACGTCCTTTTAGAAACTGAAAAGTTCTCAGTATAGTGATGCAGGACTTTAGTTGCTGTGCACATGGAATTGCATCATTCTGAATATTATACGCAACGTTATATTCGATTTTGTTGCGACTTGAGCGATACCTCTCCGTCCAATCTACAGGTAACTATTTGAACACTTGAACTGGACTGACCACCTGCTTTGATTCTCCGCACCTTAGCACACATGCACTCACATATACATTCATGCTACACACACATCACAACTGCTGCTACCAGACTCTTATTATACAGTGCATTCAGAAAGTATTCAGACCCTCCCTCGTCCTCCCTTCAGCAAATCTGACCATGAATCCATTCTACTGCTGCCTGTTTACAAACAAAAGCTCAAACAGGAAGTACCAGTGATGCGCTCAACACGGAAGTGGACGGACGAAGCAGACGCGAGGATACATGAATCCCAAAACATATCATAGTACAGACTAGGATATGTTTCATGGTTCATCTGATAACATTGAGGAATTTACCATAACAGTCACAGGCTTAATCAATTAGTGAATAGACGACCTCCCCAAAGTGACTATAAGAACGTATCCCAAACAAAAACCAAGGATTACAGGCAGCATCGGCGCTGGGCTAAAGGCTAGAGCTACCGCGGCGCAGAACTCCCAAACAAGCTAAATGCCTTTTCTGCTCGCTTCAAGGAATATAACACTGTGCCTTATGTGAAAGCCCCTGCTTTTCCAGATGACTGTGTGATCTCACTCTCCGTGGCCGATGTGAACAAAATGTTTAAACAGGTTAACAATCCCAAGACCACCGGGCCAGACGGAACACCAGGGCACGTTCTCAAAGCATGCGCAGACCAGCTGGCAGGTGTCTTCGCAGACATTTTCAATCTCTCCTTGTCCCAGTCTAATGCCAACATGTTACAAGCCGACCACCATTATCCCTGTTTTCAAGAGCTCCGAGGTAACTTTGGAATGACGATTGCACCGCCCTTGACCTCAAAGCGCTACAAAGGGTGGTGCAGACAGCCCAGTACATCACTGGGGTCGGGATCCCTGCCATCCAAGCCCTCTATACCAGGCTGTGTCAGAGGAAGGCCCGAAAAATTGCCAAAGACTCCAGCCACCCAAGCCACAGACCTTTCACTCTGCTACTGTCCAGCAAACGTTACTGGAGCATCAGCTTTCGGACCAACAGGCTTCCAGACAGCGTCTACCCCCAAGCTGGTTAATCAGCTGCATCAGGTTAGTTACAAGTAGGGTTGGAGCGAAAACCTACAGGAGAGTAGCTGTCCAGGAACAGGGTTGGACAACCACTTGACCTGACCAAATGGCTCTCTCAGAGGCGTGTGACAGTCCTTAGTGAGTGTGTGCGTTCATTTAGCCACTACAAGCAACGAGCAAGCTACTCTATCAAACGCATCCATCCAGATCAAACACAAATCATTTAGCCTTTCTGATGGTGATGGAGTGAATGGCATATTTTCTCCCTAGAAAGGTGGCCTCGCGGGGGCGTGAGGCATTGAAGAGGCGTTCTGAATGAGTTTGTGCCAGTAGACGACTCAAACACCACCTGGAGTTTATTTAATGAAAGCACAATCAGACGTAATTGGCAGAAATTGTCGGGCTTCAGCAAACGCAGTCAGAGACAGAGAATGTAAATGTGCTTTTGCCTGTATTGTGCTCACGCATAGCAATGAGATGAGATAGCCTTGCAGATCTCTTTCACATGTTAACTAACATTTACCATTTTAGGTACTTGGATGATCGTTTGCCTGGCTGAAGAGGTTGCCACAGGAGGTGATAATCACACATCATCACAAATGTGATGATAATCACACCTCAGAGTTCAGTCTCTCAGCTCCTCTCAAAAGGCTGCTTGGGTGCTGCTGAACGGTTACGGACACTATGGATGAATGTGGCAAACGTTAATGTTATTCACATAATCACATCTCATATGGATCAGATAACACACAGGCTGTGTCCCAAATGCACCCTATATAGTGCACTACTTTTGAACAGGGCCCGTATGTTTTTTGTAACAAATAATAGTATACACTCAGTAACTAATGTATTTGTACTTACAAAGTACATAAATATAGCCTAACTCAAATACATTTGACAGAAATGTGTTTTTTGAAGATTCTGGGTCTCAAATTGAGAGTGGGAGGAATAGCATTAGTATTATTTTTTTATCTTAGACTCTACTGTTACATAAGAGAATTTGGCATTTAATCGGTTTTGCTTTGTTCTCCCGTCGATGCGTAGGGTTCATGTCGACAATAGCCGGGGTTTCCAATTGAGATTTGAGTGGGGAAAATCATATTCATAAGACATTATTTATTTATTAGCCCCAACAGTACAGTTGTATAACAGAATTTTAGATTTTATCTATAGCATGATCATAATGCTGAAATGTTGCTCTCCCATCAATTTACAGTCCAGTGCCCACTCCCTAGTTCCTACCTGCTATTATCAGGAGAAGGGACCTTAACAGCCATTGGGGTTCACATTGACAATAGTTTACATTATGTGCAGCTCTCATCAGCCGTTGTTGCTGTGTGAATCACATGAAGGATAGGCTGGCAGTCTTTACAGTCTCTGTTCTCTCGGATGCGTAGGAGGTACCTTCAATAGCGCTAGAGTTTGTGTGGGTGAGAGAGACGGCAGGTAGCCTAGTCGTTAAGACCGTTGGGTTCAAATCCCTGAGTCGACTAGGTGAAAAAGCTGTTGATGTGCCCTTGAGAAAAGCACTTAACCCTAATTGCTCCTGTAAGTCGCTCTGGGTATGAGTGTCTACTAAAATAATTATAATGTAGAATGCCTGGGCTGGCTACAGTCACTTGCGTCTGCTAGCTACAGGAAGGGAATGTAATTTCAACAGGAGCACGGCTATTGTAAAATTTCACATTTCTTGTGAAAGGAGTTGGGTTCAATATGGACAGTTTTATTCATACACCGATTTGCAGATAAGGAAACACATATACATGTTTACATATACAAGTAAAGATGTCCTGAAGAGTTTGAAAGTAGAGGATGTTTATGCTGCACTTAATGCCTCTAAAATAAATAGGTAAGCACTTGAAACTTCGAACCTCAATACTGCATCTAGAGGCATTCGATGAAAGCAGATTTGGTCTCAGGTTAGTGCTATGACACCAATTAACAGGGTAAAAAAAACGGTTCTGTTAGTGGAGCGTGAAGCTCATACAGTGATGCAATGATGCTGTGTAACAACGGCGCTGACTGGTTGAAAAAAACATTCTTTTTCTCACGCTCTCCTCGCTCAGCTGCTCTGCTGTGTGATCATGAATATTTACCCGCACGGATGAACTCTCTCTCCGGCTAAAATTATTCTCCCAATCTCAAGTGGCAGCTTATTCAATTACCTGGATTGCGCACACGGCGCGATGTCAAAGCGGAGGTAAGAGAAAGCAGACAACATCAAACTGAACCTCTAACTCTAAAGCGGCTAATCACAAACCCACAGCCAACAGACAGAACACATAGACACACGGGCACATGAATGCACACTCACACGCACGCACGCACGCACGCACGCACGCACACACACACACACACACACACACACACACACACACACACACACACACACACACACACACACACCAAATTGGCAAGTGTTACCTAGTGTTAATTTTCCAGTGTATCATTTCTAGTGTTGATTCAGAAGTTAAAGTAACTCAGTGTGGGTGTTAATAACCAGTGTTGAACCAAAACCAAAACCATCACCATCATTATTATGTTCCCAGCATATTATATTGCAGGTACATTTTTTTAATGTTTGTTTTAATATCTGTTTTTGCATGTACATTGCAGTTGCGGCCCGCCTATTATGGCGTTAGGGACGGCGCACCACTTGTGATTGGTAAAAAATATACAGTACCAGTCAAAAGTTTGGACACCTACTCATTCAAGAGTTGACATCAAAACTATGAAATAACACATATGGAATCATGTAGTAACCAAACATGTGTTATTTTTATATTTTTGATTCTTCGATGTAGCCACCCTTTGCCTTGATGACAGCTTTGCACACGCTTGACAATGTAGAAAAGAGTAAAAATAATAGAAAAACCCTGGAATGAGTAGGTGTCCAAACTTTTGACTGGTACTGTATATCTGTTTTTTATGTTTTAAATGCTCATAAAAATGTGGTAAATGTGTAACTTTTCCTGTTTCAAAAATATATTGTTGAAAACAAGCTATTCAGTTATTTAATACTCTGCCCCTCAGTGACTGCCTGGAGCTTCGTGGGCACATAGGCCATGTGAAAATTGCTTGGATTGTTTTGCAAGCTATTTGCTATGAGGGGGGACTGCCCCAATGAAAACAGGGGATTTCATAGCATAAATGATAACAGCACAAAGTAAATAGACCGTCCTGGGGGGCTCAAATGGGCACTCAGTCAGAACTTCAGCGTAGCCTAGTGGTTAGAGCGTTGGACTAGTAACCGAAAGGTTGCAAGTTTGAATCCCTCAGTTGACATGGTACAAATCTGTCGTTCTGCCCCTGAACAAGGCAGTTAACCCACTGTTCCTAGGCCGTCATTGAAAATAAGAATTTGTTCTTAACTGACTTGCCTGGTAAAATAAAGCCACTGGCTAATTAATTGTATACTACTCAAATATATGTAACATACCTTGTCTAATCCAATCTGTTACTTGGATTTATTGCACCCGCTACTGAAATGGTTGTTCCAGTTTAGATGCTTTAGGTAGTCAATGCAGATTGTGGGTGAATAAATATTCAGAATGTTGAATATCCCCACTCTGTCTGGATTTCAATAGGAATTACACGTCATACCCCATAATGACAAAGCAAAAACTTTTTTTTTTAAATGTCACATTTACATAAGTATTTAGATCCTTTACTCAGTTCCTTGTTGAAGCTCCTTTGTCAGCGATTACAGCATCAAGTATTCTTGGGTATGACTCTACATGCTTTTCACACCTGCATTTGGGGAGTTTATCCAATTATTCTCTGCAGATCCTCTCACCTCTGTCAGGTTGGATGGGGAGTGTTGCTGTACAGCTAATTTCAGGTCTCTCCGGGCTCGGGCTGGGCCACTCAAGGACATTCAGAGACTTGTCCCTAAGCCACTCCTGCGTTGTCTTAGCTGTGTGCTTAGGGTCTTTGTAATGTTGGAAGATAAACCTTTGCCCCAGTCCGAGGACCTGAGCACTCTGGAGGAGGTTTTCATCAAGGATCTCTCTGTACTTATATCCATTCGTCTTTGCCTCCATCCTGACTAGTCTCACAGTCCCTGCCGCTGAAAAACATCCCCACAGCATGATGCTGCCACCACCATGCTTGACAGTAGGGATGGTGCCAGGTTTCCACCAGACGTGATATTTTTCATCCAGGCCTAAGAGTTCAATCTTGGTTTCATCAGACCAGAGAATCTTGTTTCTCATGATCTGAGAGTCTTTAGGTGCCTTTTGGCAAACTCCAAGTGGGCTGTCATGTGCCTTTTACTGAGGAGTGGCTTCCGTCTGACCGCTAAAAGGCCTGATTGGTGGAGTGCTGCAGAGATGGTTGTCCTTCTTCAAGGTTCTCCCATCTCCACAGAGGAACTCTGGAGCTCTGTCAGAGTGACCATCAGGTTCTTGGTCACCTCCCTGACCAATGCCCTTCTCCCCGGATTGCTCAGTTTGGCCGGGCGACCAGCTCTAGGATGAGTCTTGGTGGTTCCAAACTGCTTCCATTTAAGAATAATGGAGGCCACTGAGTTCTTCGGGACTTTCAATGCTGCAGAAATTGTTTGGTACCCTTCCCCAGATCTGTGCCTCAACACAATCCTGTCTTGGAGCTCTAGGGACAATCCCTTCAACCTCATGACTTGATTTTTGCTCTGACATGCACTGTCAACTGTGGGACATTATATAGACAGGTGTGTGCCTTTCCAAATCATGTCCAATCCATTGAATTTACCTCAGGTGGACTCCTATCAAGTTGTAGAAACATCTCAAGGATGATCAATGGAAACAGTATGCACCTGAGCTCAATTTCGAGTCTCATAGCAAAGGGGCTGAATACTTATGTAAATAAGGTATTTCACTATTTTATTTTAAATAAAATAGCAAATTAGTTTTTGCTTTGTCATTATGGGCTATTGTGTGTAGATTGTTGAAGGAAAAAAATATTTAATACATTTTAGAATTGGCAGTAACGTAATTAAATGTGGAAAAAGTCAAGGGGTCTGAATACTTTCCGAAGGCACTGTACATGCACAGAGGATGCTGACCAATCACAAGCGGGCTCTCTCACTCTCTACATGGCATGCACATGCTGGCCAATCAAAAGCGAACCGCTTAGAGTGCGCAGTTAGATGCTAGTGAGGAGAGAAAGGGCTTTACCTCTGAGTGTGTGTCGGAAACATGAGTGCTGCTAGTGTTAACGGTAACGTCAATTCGGTGCAAAAGAAGGGCACCTCTTCAGTGGTATGGCAGTATTTCTGCTACAGGCAAACCTATATCAACCAAATTAATGTGTTGTGCAAAAAGTGCCTCAGAGTTGTGGTGACAACTTCTTTTGAATAAATAACCATACCCTACTTTACGACATTTTGCTTTGTGAAAAAAAGCACCCAACAGCAAACCCCTTTAGCCACAACCAGCCACCTACGTTAAACAGACATTGATTACAAATGCGTTTAAATGTAACACCCAAAGAAAAATTATCCCGCAAACACATAGAAATCATATTACCTATCACAGTGGTTCCCAACTAGGGGTACTAGGACCCCTGGGGGTACATGGCCTAGCCACAGGGGGTACTTAAGACTCATCAGACCAAAATGCACATGAGGGGATACTTCAGGTGTACTCCAGGCAGAGCAAAATTCAGGTGGTTGTAGAGTAACCAAAAAGCTTGGAAGCAACTTACCTATCCTATTACACAGTCACCAAAGACAGCTTTAAGAAGATGATAAATAAGCTGGAGGTGAGATTCTATCTCGCACATATTTCTGTCACCATCCCAACACACTGTATAACAAAATTAAGGGAGAAGTTGAATATCGTGTTGAATGGCTGGACCAGACTCTAATGTTCTGGACACAGGCTGCACCTTGCATCCGGTAGGCTACGTGTTACATGTTTTTTACGACAATTTGACATATAATATCAATTGTAATAATGATCAAATCAAATTTTAGATGAATACAACAGGTGTAGACCTTACAGTGAAATGCTTACTTACGAGCCCCTAACCGACAGTGCAGTTTCAAAAATTATGGATAAGAATAAGAGATAAAAGTAACAAGTAATTAAAGAGGAGCAGTACAAAATAATATATACAGGGGGTGCCGGTACAGAGTCAATGTGCGGGGGCACCGGTTAGTTGAGGTAGTATGTACATGTAGGTAGAGTTAATTTAAGTGACTATGCATAGATGACAACAGAAAGTGGCAGTGGTGTGAAGGGGCGGGGGGGGGGACAATGTCAATAGTCTGGGTAGCCATTTGACTAGATGTTCAGGAGTCTTATGGCTTGGGGGTGGAAGCAGTTTAGAAGCCTCTTTGACCTAGACTTGGTGCTCCGGTACCGCTTGCCGTGCGGTATCAGAGAGAACAGTCTATGACTAGGGTGGCTGGAGTCTTTGACAATTTTTAGGGCCTTCATCTGACACCGCCTGATATAGAGGTCCTGGATGGCAGGAAGCTTGGCCCCAGTGATGTACTGGGTCGTACGCACTACAATCTGTAGTGCCTTGCGGTCGGAGGCCGAGCAGTTGCCATACCAGGCAGTGATGCAACCAGTCAGTATGCTCTCGATGGTGCAGCTGTAGAACATTTTGAGGATCTGAGGACCCATGCCAAATCTTTTCAGTCTCCTGAGGAGGAATAGGTTTTGTTGTGCCTGCTTCAAGACTGTTATGGTGTGCTTGGACCATGTTAGTTTGTTGGTGATGTGGACAAAAAGGAACTTGAAGCTCTCAACCTGCTCCACTGCAGCCCCGTCGATGAGAATGGGGGCATGATCAGGGAGCATGATCGGTGATCATGCTGTTGTGTCATCTGAAAATGTAATGATGGTGTTGGAGTCGTGCCTGGCCGTGCAGTCATGAGTGAAAAGGGAGTACAGGAGGGGTCCTGGTAATCCGTCTGGCCCTGCGGCCTTGTGAATGTTGACCTGTCAAAAGGTCTTACTCACATCAGTGGAGAGCATGATCACACAGTCTTACGGTACAGCTGGTGCTCTCATGCATGTTTCAGTGTTATTTACCTCGAAGCAAGCATTGACATAGTTTAGCTCGTCCGGTAGGCTCGTGTCACTGGGCAGCTCTCGGCTGTGCTTCTGTTTGTAGTCTGTAATGGTTTGTAGGCCCTGCCACATCCGACGAGCGTCAGAGCCGGTGTAGTATGACTCGATCTTAGTCCTGTATTGACTGTTTGATGGTTCGTCGGAGGGCATAGCGGGATTTCTTATAAGCTTCCGGATTCGAGTCCTGCTCCTTGAAAGCAGCAGCTCTAGCCTTTAGCTCAGTACGGATGCTGCCTGTAGTCCATGGATTCTGGTTGGGGTATGTACGTACAGTCACTGTGGGGACGACGTCATCGATGCACTTATTGATGAAGCCAATGACAGATGTGGTGTACTCCTCAATGCCATTGGAGGATTCCCGGAACGTACTCCAGTCTGTAGTAGCAAAACAGTCCTGTAGCTTAGCATCTGCTTCATCTGACCACTTTTTTATTGATCTAGTCACTAGTGCTTCCTGCTTTCATTTTTGCTTGTAAGCAGGAATCAGGAGGATAGAATTATGTTCAGATTTGCCAAATGGAGGTTGAGGGAGAGCTTTGTATGTGTCTCTGTGTGTGGAGTATAGGTGGTCCAGAGTTATTTTCCCTCTGGTTGCACATTTAACATGTTGATAGAAATGAGGTAAACCTGATTTGTTTTAAGTTTCCCTGCATTAAGGTCCCAGGCTACTAGGAGCGCTCTGGGTTGAGCGTTTTCTTGTTTGCTCATTGAATAGAGCTCGTTGAATGCTATCTTAGTGCCAGCCTTTGACTGTGGAGGTATGTTAACAGCTACAAAGAATATAGATGAAAACTCTCTCGGTAGGTAATGTGGTCTGCATCTTGTTATGAGAAACTCTACCTCAGGCGAGCAATACCTCGAGACTTCCTCGATATCGTGCATCAGCTGTTGTTTACAAAAATACATAGACTGCTGCCCCTTGTCTTTCCAGACACCTCTGTTCTATTCTGCCGGTACATCGTATAACCAGCCTGGGTGTATGTTGATATTGTCATCGTTCAGCCACGACTCCGTGAAGCATAAGATGTTACAGTTTTTAATATCCCGTTGGTAGTTTAATCTTCCTAATAACTCGTCCATTTTATTGTCCAAAGATTGCATGTTTGCGAACAGAATTGAGGGGAGTGGGGGTTTATTCGATCGCTTCCTACTCCTCAGAAGGCAGCCCGTCCTCCGGCCTCTCTTTCTCCGCCTCCTCTTCACGCAGATCACTGGGGTCGGGGCCTGTTCCCAAGGGAGCCATATAGCCTCCGCCTTGGGTTCGTCAGAGTCGTGAAAGAAGAAAAAGGATTCTGCTAGTCCCTGGTGAGTAATCGCAGTTCTGATGGCTAGAAGTTATTTTCGGTCATAAGAGACGGCAGCGGCAACATTATGTACGAAAATAGCTAAAAAATATGTTATGAACGCAGATAAACGTACAAAAAAAATCGGTTGGGGGCACGTGAAACATCTGCCTTCTGCTCTGGCGCCATTTTTTGATTGAGCCTACTTATATATTATTACACAATCATACGCTTCCTATTCCATCTGCAGCCTTTGGCTGCCTGAATAAAGAATTAACTAACGTATTACTCATAAAATGGTAAAATTGGAAATAGGAAATCATAATGTTATTCATTAATTTATGATAGCACACTATATATGGATGATCATGTTAAAAAATGAATGTTTGTTTATATGTAAAGTACCAGTGAAAAGTTTCGACACACCTACTCATTCAGGGTTTTTTTTTTTTTTTTTTTTTTTTGCTACATAGTAGAACAATACTGATGACATCAAAACTATGAAATAACACATATGGAATGATTAAGTAAGCAAAACAAAGTGTTCAGATTCTTCAAAGTAGCCACCCTTTGCCTTTATGACAGCTTTGCACACTCTTGGCATTTTCTCAGCCAGCTTCATGAGGAATGCTTTTCCAACAGTCTTGAAGGAGTTCCCACATATGCTGAGCACTTGTTGGCTGCTTTTCCTTCACTCTGCAGTCCAACTCATCCCAAACCATCTCAATTGGGTTGAGGTCGGGTGATTATGGAGGCCAAGTCATGTGATGCAGCACTCCATCGTTCTCCTTGGTTAAATAACCCTTACACAGCCTGGAGGTGTGTTTTGGGTCATTGTCCCACTAAGCACAAACCAGATGGGATGGCGTATCGCTGCAGTGGTAACCAGCATGGCTAAGTGTACCTTGACTTCTAAATAAATCAGACAGTGTCACCAGCAAAGCACCCCCACACCATCACACCTCCACCTCCATGCTTCACAGTGGGAACCACACATGCAGAGGTCATCCGTTCACCTACTCCGCGTCTCACAAAGTCAGGGCGTTTGGAACCAAAAATCTCAAATTTGGACTCATAAGACCAAAGGACAGATTTCCACCGGTCTAATGTCCATTGCTCGTGTTTCTTGGCCCAAACAAGTCTCTTCTTATTATTGTTGTCCTTTAGTAGTGATTTCTTTGCAGCATTTCGACCTTGACGGTCTGATTCACACAGTCTCCTCCGAGACAGTTGATGTTGAGATGTGTCTGGGCCTTGATCTAAGCGTTTATTTGGGCTGCAATTTCTGAGGCTTGTAACTCTAATGAACGTATCCTCTGCAGCAGAGGTGACTCTGGGTCTTCCTTTCCTGTGGTGGTCCTCATGAGATTCAGTGTCATCATAGCGCTTGATGGTTTTTGTGACTGCACTTGAAGAAACGTTCAAAGTTCTTGAAATTTTCCGGATTGACTGACCTTCAGTCATTTCTCTTTGCTTGTTTGAGCTGTTCTTGCCATAATATGGACTTGGTCTCTTACCAAATAGGCTGTCTCCTGTATGCCACCCCTACCTTGTCACAACACAACTGGCTCAAACACATTAAGGAGGAAAGAAATTCCACAAATTAACTTTTAACAAGGCACACCTGTTAATTGAAATGGATTCCAGGTGACTACCCCATGAAGCTGGTTGAGAGAACACCAAGAGTGTGCAAAGCAGTCATCAAGGCAAAGGGTGGCTACTTTGAAGAATCTCAAATATAAAATATTTTCTGATTTGTTTAACACTTCTTTGGTTACATGCTTCCATATGTGTTATTTTCTAGTTGATGTCTTCACTATTATTCTACAATGTAGAAAACATTAAAAAGAAAGAAAATACCCTTGAATGATTAGGTGTGTCCTAACATTTGACTGGTACTGTAGGTGTAGTAATCATATGTATTATCATATTGTTACGGCTTGGTAATCGTGGAGGAGGAATGAGGCGCAGGAAGCAGCGAACACAGGGTAGTGGTGTTTTTAATATACACTCACACAAAAAACAAATGTTCCCACACACAGGGGAGAAAATACATACGGCGTCAAACAACGTCGACACGAACATAAGCCGTCTGTCAAAGAAACAATCATTAATCCCGCACGAACAGGAGCGGGCCAGCTAAACTAAATAGCCCCTCTAATGGCTAATTGACCACAGGTGTCACAAAATAAAAAATGGGAAAAGCAAAAGGGAATCGGTGGCAGCTAATAGGCCGGTGACGACGACCGCCAAGCGCCACCCGAGCAGGAGGGGGCGCCACCGTCGGTGGGAATCGTGACACATATGTAGCCTATAACAACATTGGAAAATATTTGTTTCATTAGTTTTTTTGTATTCAGTTAGCACAGTATGTATTCATTAATTGAAAATCGCAATATCTGGCCCAAAATAGTGCAATTCGTATTTTGTCCAAATCATGCAGCCCTAGTGTGTGTGTGCATGTGCATTTGTGTATATGTGTTTGTGTGTGTCTTTTTGCGAGCCTGCGTGTGACTGTGCATGTGTTTGTGTGGGTGCATGTGGTAAGGCACACAGTCTAAGCTTGACTGCACCAGCCTGGTATGGGATCGGCACAATGCAGATTGGAAGAAGAGAAGGTACACACTGCATACCAGTTAGCCACGAGGCAAGCACGGGCTAGATAGAGATGAGCACATTCTGTAGCCTCAGGCAGGCAGAGTGCTCCCTCATTAGCATGCTCTGCATACAACAGAGGCTCTGGCTTTCTCTCTCTTTCACACACACACACAGAAGCACGAGGCATCACAGGCTGAGCTATAAATAGACCAGCAGTCACCTCTCTTTCTCCCGCTCCTCCTCCTCCAGTCACCACTGGTCTGTGTGTGCTGTCTGAGGATGTCACTTCTCCATCTCTGTCCTACCACCTGGGAGTCATCTGTCATCAGCTGTGCTGTTAACTACACCCATCCTGTCACCCACTTCCTCACCCTTTCCCTTCACCATCACCCCTCCCCTCCCCTCCTCACCCCTTCCAATCACACCTCACCGTCACCCCTCCCCATCACCCCTGACCTGCTGTCAACTCTACTAATGTTCAGGCAACGTCACATCTGTGTTCGCTGCAGCGGGGCTGTCACTTCCACTAACATTGAAGGAGCGTTACATTTTAGCTTGGGGGAGCCTGTGTTTGTGTGTGTGTGTCTGTCCACCTGTGTTGGGCTGGTAACCGCAGTGACCTACTTCAGTTCTACCACTGAAATACATACACCCTACAAAACGACCAACATCAAAGCCTGAAATGTATCCAGCAAATTAATTCACCCTTGGACTTTTTCATTGTCCTCGTATTCAGGGAATCTAAATGGGATGTCTTAGTTTCTGTAATATATATCTAGACTAGAGTGCAGTCCTTGTGTTGTCAGAATGTAGTTAGACAAGCACAGCTAACACAAGCTGCTCAGCTGCTGTTTCTAGGCAGGCGTGGCCCTCTTTCCCTCCCTCTCTGTGAGTGTGACAGTTCTGCTTGGATTGCACCATGCCGTCCAGTTAGAGGTCACTAGCTTGCCTGACATACATACACACATGTGCACGCAGGCACCCGCAGACACACACACACACACACCAGTCCCTCAGTGCTTCACAGTTCAGCACGGCACGATCGGATGGACGGGCATCAGAGGATTGGCAGCAGCAGCCAGCATCAGGGGAAACACTTTATCCAACCACACACACACACATCCTTAGTGTTAGCCTCGCCCTACCTGGGTAAATCCTTGGTACATTTCTACCAGTGAAATGTATTTAAGCCTAATAGTCAGATAAACGTGGTGTCAAATGAAGCCCCTGTCTGCTGTGCGTGTGTGTGCGACATCACTGTGTGTGAGTGCACGTGCGTGCCTGTTTGTGTGTGTGCGTTACTGAGCTGTGTGTCTGTGTGTGGCTCTGAAAAGCTAAAGCCCTGCCCATGTAGAGGCAGAGCAGACATTCTCTTCTGCTGCAGCTGGTGGCAAAGTTCTGATTATGTGCTCTATTAACCAGGAACTCTGTTAAATGCATCCCAAATGGCACCCTATTCCCTATATAGTGGGCTACTTCCCGATAGACCCTGGTCAAAAGTAGTGCACTAAAAAGGGAATAGGGTGCCATTTGGGGTGTGACCTGTGAAACACAGCAGGCAGGGTGGGTGGCTGTGCTAGTCAGCTCGCTCAGGATTCACTTCGAAATTGGACGTCCGTCCATGTCACAAGGACATCAGGATATTCCTTCAAAACCCGCCACTAGGGACAACGTTGAGCACTATTACCATCAAATATGCCTGGGTTTTGCTAAGGTGTTGTGGACGGGGATGGCGAATCGGTGTAAGCCACGAGCTCCGGCTCCGAGGGTTGAAGGGTTCTATCATAGTGGTAGAGACTAGTTTTTTTGTTTGTTTTAACCCTTTCCCAAACAGTAACCTTTAACCATTCAGAATGAATGCCTTAACCCTAACCGTGGAGTTGTTTTTATTTTAACACTATGTCAAACCTTAACCCATAACCTTTCGGATGAATGGCGGAGGAACTGCAGCAAAAGGAGGAACCCAGGCTGTCAAAAACACATCGAAATTGGACGTTTGGAGCAACTTCAAAAATGTATGTTTGGATAAACATGGGTAAACATCAGAATCTGAAATCAAATTGGTCAAACCGTAAGATCTTTTGGGCTGCACAGTGGCCCACGCACTCTAAACATATACAGTGCATTCGGAAAGTATTCTTCAGACCCCTTCCCTTTTTCCACATTTTGTTACGTTACAGCCTTATTCTAAAATGTATTACATTTTTTTTTTATCAATCTACCCACAATACACCATAATGACCAATAGAAAACAGGTTTGTAGAAATGTTTGCAAATAAAACAGAAATATCTTATTTACATAAGTATTCAGACCCTTTGCTAAGAGACTCGAAATTGAGCTCAGGTGCGTCCTGTTTCCATTAATCATCCTTTAGCTGTTTCTACAACTTGATTTGAGTCCACCTGTGGTAAATTCAATTGATTGGACATGATTTGTATAAGGTCCCACAGTTGACAGGTCATGTCAGAGAAGAAAAACCAAGCCATGAGGTCAAAGGAATTATCCGTAGTGCTCCGAGACTGGATTGTGTAGCGGCATAGATCTTGGGAAGGGTACTGTACAAAAAAATGTCTGTAGCATTAAAGGTTCCCAAAAACACAGTGGCCTCTTAAATGGAAGAAGTTTGCAACCACCAAAACTCTTCCTAGAGCTGGCCGCCCAGTCAAACTGAGCATTCGGGGGAGTGGGGCCTAGGTCAGGGAGGTGATCAAGAAGCCGATGGTCACTCTGATACAGCTCCAGAGCAAAGTACAGAGAGATCCTTGATGAAAACCTGCTCCAGAGCGCTCAGGACCTCAGACTGGGGCAAGGTTCACCTTCCAACAGGATAATGACTCTAAGCATACAGCCAAGACAACGCAGGAGTGGTGTCTGAGCAAGTCTCTGAATTTCCTTGAGCCCGGACTTGAACCCGATCTAACATCTCTGGAGAGACCTGAAAATAGCTGTGCAGTGACGCTCCCCATCCAACCTGACGGAGAAGAATGGGAGAAACGCCACAAATACAGGTGTTCCAAGCTTGTTGCATCATCCCCAAGAAGACTCGAGGCTGTAATTGCTGCCAAAGGTGCTTCAACAAAGTACTGAGTAAAGGGTCTGAATACTTATGTAGTTGTGATATTTCTTTTTTTTTATACATTTGAAAAATATTCAAAGGAACTGTTTTTCCTTTGTCATTATGGGGTTTTGTGTGTAGATTGATGAGGGGGAAAAACAATTTAATACATTTTAGAGTAAGGCTGTAACGTATTAAAATGTGGAAAAGGTCAAGGGGTCTGAATATTTATTCCGAATCCACTGTACGCTACTGTACACGCTGACGTTTAAGCATCTCATTCCAAAATCGTATATTTACATGGATAAGGAGTACAAGGACTGTACAATACTGGTAAGAGGATGAAGAGGATGCATGAAAAAAACACTTAATTATATTAAACATTCACAGTAAAGTTAATAATTGAATTAAATGCAGAATCATAATTATTGTGGTTATTGCTTATTTTTTACGGATGTTAGGATTGTTGGTATTTTGTAACAAATCTCATCCAGAGAGTGGCTGCATTTTCCAAGTCCATTTTAATCTGAGGAGAGGACTGCTCTGTGCTCCTTCCTCAATTATTTAAGTGAAACCCTTCAATGTGCTTAAAGCTGTCTCCCCATTTTCTCTCTCCCTCCCTACCCCTTCTCACTCTCTCACTCTCCCTTTGTATCTCCCCCTTTCCCCCCTCCCCCTCCCCCTCTCTCTCTTTGTTCTTTCCCCCGCTCTCCCCCTCCCTCCCTTCTCTCTCGGTCCTTCCCTATTTCTCCATTCTCTCTCTCTGGCAATCTTCTCATCCGTCTCTCCATCTCAGTTTAGTCTGAAAACAGTCCAGCAGCTTTCACTTAAAACCCCCCTCCCTTCCTATTGTAGCAGCCTCACATTAGTAGCAGCTCATTCTCCCTTTAAGGGGATTGCTGGAAGGAGCAGTGAATCAATACAGTAAAGCCTCAGAGACACACTGGGCCTGTTAATGTAATAGGAGTGGGTGAAATACGGGAGGGAGAGGAGGGCGATGGAAGGTTGAGGAGAGAAGCGGAGAGGAGAGAAGAGGTGAGGAGACATGAGGGAAGGGAGAGGAGGCAAAGGAGGGGTGGAGTGGAGAGAGGAAGTGTGAGGAGAGATGAGGGAAGGGAGAAGAGTAGAGAAGGGAAAGGAGGGGTGGAGGGGAGGAGAGGACATGACAGGAGAGTAGGGTAGAGTAGGGGAGAGAGAAGGAAGGGAGGAGAGGAGCGCAGAAGAGAGGAGAGGTCAACACTTTTATTTTATTTCACCTTTATTTAACCAGGTAGGCCAGTTGAGAACAAGTTCTCATTTACAACTGTGACCTGGCCAAGATAAAGCAAAGCAGTGCGACACAAACAACAACAGAGGTACACATGGAATAAACAAACGTACAGTCAATAACACAATAGAAAAGGTCTATATACAGTGTGTACAAATGGTGGAAGGAGGTAAGGCAATAAATAGGCCATAGTATCGAATGAAATTACAATTTAGCAGATTAACACTGGAGTGATAGATGTGCAGAAAATGTGCAAGTAGAAATACTGGTGTGCAGAAGAGCAAAAAATAAAATAAAAACAATATGGGGATGAGGTAGGTAGTTGGATGGGCTATTTACAGATGGGCTGTGTACAGGTGCAGCGATCGGTAAGCTAATCAGATAGCTGATGCTTAAAGTTAGTGAGTGAGATATAAGTCTCCAACTTCAGCGATTTTTGCAATTTGTTCCAGTCATGGGCAGCAGAGAACTGGAAGGAAATGCAGCCAAAGGAGGTATTGGCTTTGGGGATGACCAGTGAGATATACCTGCTGGAGCGCATGCTACATGTGGGTGTTGTTTTTGTGACCAGTGAGCTGAGATAAGGCGGAGCTTTACCTAGCAAAGACTTATAGATGACCTGAAGCCAGTAGGTTTGGCGACGAATATGTAGCGAGGCCAGTCGACGAGAGCATACAGGTTGCAGTGGTGGGTGGTATATGGGGCTTTGGTGACCAATCAGATGGCACTGTGATAGACTGCATCCAGTTTGCTGAGTAGAGTGTTGGAGGCTATTTTGTAAATGACATCGCCGAAGTCGAGGATCGGTAGGATAGTCAGTTTTACGAGGGTATGTGTTAAGTTCGTTGACGGAAGGATCGGACCAAGGTGCAGCTTGGTAGACGTACATTTTAATTTAATAAATGAATACCGAAAAACAACAAATACGAAACGTAACGTCTAGTAGGGCTACACAGCACAGTACCAAAAACAAGATCCCACAAACAACAGGTGGGAAAAGGCTGCCTAAATATGATCCCCAATCAGAGACAACGATAGACAGCTGCCTCTGATTGGGAACCATATCAGGCCAACCTAGAAATAAAGAAACTAGAATGCCCACCCTAGTCACACCCCGACCTAACCAAAATAGAGAATAAAGGATCTCCAAAGGTCAGGGTGTGACAGTATGTTTGGCAGCGTGAGTGAAGGAGGCTTTGTTGTGAAATAGAAAGCCGATTATAGATTTAATTTTGGATTGGATATGTTTAATATGAGTCTGGAAGGAGATTTTACAGTCTAGCCAGACACCTAGGTATTTGTAGTTGTCCACATATTCTAAGTCAGAACCGTCCAGAGTAGTGATGCTAGTCGGGCGGGTGGGTAGCGATCGGTTGAAGAGCATGCATTTAGTTTTACTAGCGTTTAAGAGCAGTTGGAGACCACGGAAGGAGTGTTGTATGGCATTGAAGCTCATTTGGCGGTTACTTAACACAGTGTCCGAAGAAGGGACAGATGTATACAGAATGGTGTCGCCTGCACAGAGGTGTAATGAGGAATCACCCGCAGCAAGAGCGACATCATTGATATATACAGAGAAAAGAGTCGGTCTGAGAATTGAACCCTGTGGAACCCCTATAGAGACTGCCACAGACCCTCCGATTTGACACACTGAACTCTATCTGAGAAGTAGTTGGTGAACCAGGCGAGGCAGTCATTTGAGAGACCAAGCCTGTTGACTCTGCCGATAAGAATATGGTGATTGACAGAGTCGAAAGCCTTGGCCATGTCGATGAAGACGGCTGCACAGTACCGTCTTTTATCGATGGCGGTTATGATATCGTTTAGTACCTTGAGCGTGGCTGAGGTGCACCCGTGACCAGCTCAGAAACCGGATTGCACAGCGGAGGAGGTACGGCGGGATTCGAAATGGTCAGTGATCTGTTTGTTAATTTGGCTTTCAAATATTTTAGAAAGGCAGGGCAGGATGGATATAGGTCTGTAACAGTTTGGGTCTAGAGTGTCACCCCCTTTGAAGAGGGGGATGACCGCAGCAGCTTTCCAATCTTTCGGAATGTCCGACGATACGAGAGGTTGAACAGACTGGTAATAGCGGCTGCAACAATGGCGGAGGATCATTTTAGAAAGAGAGGGTCCAGATTATCTAGCCCAGCTGATTTGTACAGGTCCAGGTTTTGCAGCTCTTTCAAAACATTGACTATCTGGATATAGGTAAAGGAGAAGCTGGGGAGCCTTGGGCAAGTAGCTGCGGGGGGTGCGGAGCTGTTGGCCGGGGTTGGGGTAGCCAGGAGGAAAGCATGGCCAGCCTTAGAGAAATGCTTATTGAAAATCTCGATTATCGTGGATTTATCGTTGGTGACAGTGTTTCCTAGCCTCAGTGCAGTGGGCAGCTGGGAGGAGGTGCTCTTATTCTCCATGGACCTTACAGTGTCCCAAAACTTATTGGAGTTAGAGCTACAGGATGCAAATTTCTGTTTGAAAAAGCTAGCCTTTGCTTTCCTAACTGACTGCGTGTATTGGTTCCTGACTTCCCTGAAAAGTTGCATATCGCGGGGACTATTCGATGCTAGTGCAGTCCGCCACAGGATGTTTTTGTGCTGGTTGAGGGCAGTCAGGTCTGGAGTGAACCGCGGGCTATATCTATTCTTAGGTCTTTTTTTTTCTGGGGCATGCTTATTTAAGATGGTGAGGAAATTACTTTTAAAGAACGACCAGGCATCCTCTACTGACGGGATGAGGTCAATATCCTTTCAGGATACCCAGGCCAGGTTGATTAGAAAGGCCTGCTCGCAGAAGTGTTTTAGGGAGCGTTTGACAGTGATTAGGGGTGGTTGTTTGACCGCGGACCCATAGCGGATGCAGGCAATGAGGCAGTGATCCCTGAGATCTTGAAATCAGGTGTATTTGGAGGGCAAGTTGATCAGGATAATATCTATGAGGGTGCCCATGTTTACAGATTTAGGGTTGTACCTGGTGGGTTCCTTGATAATTTGTGTGAGATTGAGGGCATCTAGCTTAGATTGTAGGACTGCCGGGGTGTTAAATGTATCCCAGTTTAGGTCACCTAACAGAACGAACTCTGAAGATAGATGGGGGGCAATCAATTCACATATGGTCTCAGCAGCAGGAGACGGAGGCTGACATCTTCTAGACCCCCCTGCCAGACATCACATCAGCAGATTAGGCCTACTCAGCAGGAGAGGCCATGCTGGAGCTTGTCTTGTCTGGATGGATGATTTCCTCTCAGATGGGAGTCAAAGACCCATCGAACAACCGTTATGATCTCTAACATGTCAGTAATGCTACAGTAGAAATAACAAATTAAAAAGTCCACACTAGCCCTAGTGCAAGCCCAAGTCAGTCCAAGTTATCCTAATACGTTTTAGGCCTTTTTTTACCTCCGTCTGTCTTTCTTAAGGCCCCTGTCTGTAGGGTGTATGCTCAGGGCTCTGCTGTGTCCTCAGTGGCGGACGGACTGACAGTCAGGGTCATCAGAGGGAGTGGCAGTGAGTCAAAGCATTATTGTTGCTGAAGGGTGAACAATGTTGCTTAGAGAGAGCTAGAGCGAGACCAAGCCCTCAGCCCTATCCTCTCCTCTCTTTGCATGTGTCAGCTAATATACATCTCTCCATTCATTATTGATATGAGGGAGCCTGTGAATTCCTCTGCTTTACATTACTCTGGGGTAGAAAACGTCTGAAGTAGCGCAGGGTGAGTTATCTAACCAGAACTAAACCACACCAGCTCCCACGCATGAACCCAATAGTGATGTTTAACATGCCTCTAATTTACAAGGTAATCTCTAGGTGCCTAATAAACACAGTGTAGAACTGTTCTTGAAGTCTCCCAGACTGTCGATTTTTTTATGAATCACTGTGCTTGTCATTGATTGAGGTTTGTGTACAGACATCTCCGTCATCTCTCCAGATACCTCTAGTCTTAGTCACCTCGGAAATGAAAACAGACTCACAAAAGGCAAGTGAACCCTCTAATTAAATATCAAGTGAAGATTTTCTCAAGTGATTGATAAAAAAAAATGCTATTTTGAATGTGTTTATTCAGGTATGCAGTCAGTCAGTTCAAACTAGTCTAACAGCTGCATGAACTCGCAGAAACAGAATTACAAACCCATTGACTCGAGCAGGAATATTAATTCTAGCAATTATATTTCTATGAGTTTGAAAAACTGTTGAAGTCCTAGACAATTCCATGCCTTAGTCAGCGTCCGTTAGGAGCCTTGGATGCCTGGGTCATGTGATCAGGTTGTTGTGCGCCTACCTGACGTCATGCTTGAGTGATTCAGTTAGCCCCCGGTCTCTAATCTAAATCTAGTTACGACACCATTCCCCTCTCCGGTGGTTGCACACAAACACTAGCTATAACACCATTCCGCTCTTATGGTTGCATGAAGATATTTTCCTCCGTTCACTCTATAGCGGTTACATTACAGAGCTACGGTTTGCCACAACACAACCACTCAGCAGCATAACACACCATGACAACTCACCATGGTAACAGTAACATGGCACTGCCATAAAGCAACCTGTTTTGTCAACAGGGCTCTATTTGTCTTCACAAAAAGAGAGAGGGGGGGTGTACTACATGTGTGACAGGAATGGAAGTGACTGTTGTGCAGGGCAAACCTGGATAAGCCATCATGTTACTGCAGGATCTGGGAGAGTGTGTGGGCAGAGTGGAGGGTAGACATGTCACAATGCTACAACACACACACACACACACACACACACACACACACACACACACACACAGCTATGATGACGTGAGAGAGAGAGTTTGAGTTTTAAATAACCTTTATTGGGTCTGGGAACCCACAACACGATAAACACTCATACAAAACCATGGTTACACATCAATTATAAACACAACACCAAATCTTCCTCCACAGTGACTGAACACAACAGCCTCTGAATACGCCATATTCTCATTAACAGATCAATATTGTTAACCATTTTGTAATAGGCAAACTCAACCCTCAGTCTCGCTGCCAACATCCCCTCCAGCATTCCCACCACATCCACAGACCCCTGTCCCCGAGTACTGTTCTTTCGTGGTTTCCATATTGCTAATTTAGCTGCCCCTGACACAAAATTAAGCAAGATAACTACACCCCTTCTACTAAACCTGTACTTTAGCCCAAATATAAACTGTTGGGAAGAGAACCTCTCCCAGAGCTGAGAACCAACTTGTGATCAGGTCAATTTTTTATTTTATTTTTTATTTTTTTCACCTTTATTTAACCAGGTAAGCTAGTTGAGTACAAGTTCTCATGTACAACTGCGACCTGGCCAAGATAAAGCAAAGCAGTGCGACACAAACAACACAGAGTTACACATGGAATAAATAAGCGTACAGTCAATAACACAATAAAAAAAAACAAAGTCTATATACAGTGTGTGCAAATGGCAAGATCTCAGTAGGCAATAAATAGGCCATAGTAGCGAAGTAATTACAATTTAGCAGATTAATACTGGAGTGATAAATGAGCAGATGATGATGTGCAAGTAGAGACACTGGTGTGGAAAAGGTCAGAAAAGGAAAGGCGGCCAAAGGAGGTGTTGGCTTTGGGGATGACCAGTGAGATATACCTGCTGGAGTGCGTGCTATGGGTGGGTGTTGTTATCGTGACCAGTGAGCTTTACCTAACATAGACTTATAGATGACCTGGAGCCAGTGGGTCTGGTGACGAATATGTAGCGAGGGCCAGCCAACTAGAGCATACAGGTCGCAGTGGTGGGTGGTATAAGGGGCTTTGGTAACAAAACGGATGGCACTGTGATAGACTGCATCCAGTTTGCTGAGTAGAGTATTGTAAACAATTTTATAGATGACATTGCCGAAGTCGGGGATCGGTAGGATAGTCAGTTTTACTTGGGTAAGTTTTGCGGCGTGAGTGAAGGCCCCCGCCGCCGCAGCACTACAACAGTCTCTGGGCTGCTTGAAGCCATGATCCTGGAAGAAATGTCCACCAGGCCTTGCCCACCCTCATGCAGTGGCAGGTACAGGGCCGCAGCTTTAATCCAATGTTGTCCAGACCCCCCACACACACACACCCCCACCCGTGGCTGTAAAATCATAAGTCTGTGCCGCAGGGTAGAGGCAGCTAGATTATTGGCAACTAGCACCGTTCCTTTATAAGACAGCTGGGGTGGCACCCATTTCCACCTTGACAATCTGACACACACTTTCTCCACTACACCCTCCCAGTCCTTTTTCGGAAAGACATCAGAGCCAAGAAAAAACTCCAAAGTCTTCATCCCATCTCTGCCCCACTGAAGCCCCCCTGGTAACCGCGGAGCCTGTCTGACCTGCCCACAGCGATTCGCTCTTTTCCCTATTGACTCTAGCTGAGGCCCCCCTCATACACCTTTAGAGCGTTTGAGAGAACCTTAACATCTTCACCCCTGTAATAAAAACTGTCACGTCATCTGCATACGCAGACAGTGCTGTCGTGGGACCCTTCATTACCCCTGGCACAGAGAAACCAGTAAGCCTCGCTCTTAAAAAACAAAGCATTGGTTCAATTGCCAGACAATATAACTGCCCTGAAATTGGGCATCCCTGCCTGATAGCCCTTTGGACAGGGATGGGGCAACTTAAACCACCCCCCACCTTCACCATACATGAGGCCCCAGCATACAGTAAACTCACCCAAGACAACAACAAAAAAACATTGCCAAACCCAAAGACTTTCTTTGTTTGGTGGTCCACACGGTCAAAGGCCTTCTCCTGATTCAATGAAAGTAAACCCACATTCACATCAGATAGTGTACACATGTCTAAAACATCTCTTATTGGAAACAAGTTAACAATAGAGCGGTCAGGTACACATTAAGACTGGTCCTTGTGGACCAAAAGCCCCAGATACTCTTTCAACCTGTTTGAGAGACATTTAGATACAATTTTATATTCCACACACAGAAATGCAACAGGTCGCCATTTTTAGAAGAGCCAAATCCCCCTTTTTTGGCAACAATGAAAGCACAGCATGTTGACAGGAAACAGGAAGAGAACCCTCATGAAAAGATTCACACCACTTCATAAAAATTCCCCCAAAACTGCTTATAGAACTCAAATGGTAAACCATCGATGTCAGGGGCTCAGCCTGATGAGAGCTGCATAACTGCTGTGGACAGCTCCTGCAGAGTAATGTCAGAATCCAAAGCAACTCTCTGCTCAGGGCCCAATTGAGGAAGTCCATGTAACAACTGTTCAGTACACAGCGAATCACAATCCTCCGCCTTAGAGGGCGGAGTAGAAATCCCCGGCATGTTGGCGCATTTCACTATCATCCATGGTCACCTTCCCATCAGAGAGACGAAGGCAGACCATCTGTTTGCGTTGCAGTGTCGACTGCCCTAGGTTAAAAAATTAAATAAAATAACCATAACATCCGCCTTGACCAATAAAACCCGACCCTTGACAATCTCTGTTGTAGATACCACAGTCATCCTAATTGCCACCCCAGCACTGAAATTAGTACCACGACTGAGTATATGCTGCCCCTCCCACCACATATCCCAGTCAACCTCATTAGCCTCATCACTATGGGTCTCCTGCAGAAAAACTACATTAAGCCTTTTCTTTTATTACTTCCAATACCCAAGCCCTCTTATTCCTGTCCCTTCCCCCATTAATATTGAGAGAACCTACCCTTAGTACCTCCATATAGAAAAGAGAACCTACCCTTAGTACCTCCATATAGAAAGGAGAACCTACCCTTAGTACCTCCATATAGAAAAGAGAAAGGAAAAGAAGAAAGCAGAGAAACCAGCCAGTGTTTTTTTCTCTCTCTCTCTCTCTCTCTCTCTCTCTCTCTCTCTCTCTCTCTATGAGGCATGATCATCATCATTGTTTTAATTTTCTCTTAACCTTACCACGTTTACCACTACATTTTGCTGCCGTGACAGCAGTAACACATTTCCTCAAGCGAAAACACTTCTCACGCAACTGGTCTAACCCCACCGTCTTCTGTTACATCACAGCTGACCTTAAAACTTAACATTAAAAAAAAATCTGCCACTGACAGATTTCCCAAAAGTCTGATCCAGGAACCTATTTACCTCATCTAGATTGTCACCAGCTTCTATCATACACTGCTCAAAAAAATAAAGGGAACACTAAAATAACACATCCTAGATCTGAATGAATGAAATAATCTTATTAAATACTTTTTTTTTCTTTATATAGTTGAATGTGCTGACAACAAAATCACACAAAAATAATCAATGGAAATCCAATTTATCAACCCATGGAGGTCTGGATTTGGAGTCACACTCAAAATTAAAGTGGAAAACCACACTACAGGCTGATCCAACTTTGATGTAATGTCCTTAAAACAAGTCAAAATGAGGCTCAGTAGTGTGTGTGGCCTCCACGTGCCTGTATGACCTCCCTACAACGCCTGGGCATGCTCCTGATGAGGTGGCGGATGGTCTCCTGAGGGATCTCCTCCCAGACCTGGACTAAAGCATCCGCCAACTCCTGGACAGTCTGTGGTGCAACGTGGCGTTGGTGGATGGAGCGAGATATGATGTCCCAGATGTGCTCAATTGGATTCAGGTCTGGGGAACGGGCGGGCCAGTCCATAGCATCAATGCCTTCCTCTTGCAGGAACTGCTGACACACTCCAGCCACATGAGGTCTAGCATTGTCTTGCATTAGGAGGAACCCAGGGCCAACCGTACCAGCATATGGTCTCACAAGGGGTCTGAGGATCTCATCTCGGTACCTAATGGCAGTCAGGCTACCTCTGGCGAGCACATGGAGGGCTGTGCGGCCCCCCAAAGAAATGCCACCCCACACCATGACTGACCCACCGCCAAACCGGTCATGCTGGAGGATGTTGCAGGCAGCAGAACATTCTCCACGGCGTCTCCAGACTCTGTCACATCTGTCACGTGCTCAGTGTGAACCTGCTTTCATCTGTGAAGAGCACAGGGCACCAGTGGCGAATTTGCCAATCTTGGTGTTCTCTGGCAAATGCCAAACGTCCTGCACGGTGTTGGGCTGTAAGCACAACCCCACCTGTGGACATCGGGCCCTCATACCACCCTCATGGAGTCTGTTTCTGACCGTTTGAGCAGACACATGCACATTTGTGGCCTGCTGGAGGTTATTTTGCAGGGCTCTGGCAGTGCTCCTCCTGCTCCTCCTTGCACAAAGGCGGAGGTAGCGGTCCTGCTGCTGGGATGTTGCCCTCCTACGGCCTCCTCCACGTCTCCTGATGTACTGGCCTGTCTCCTGGTAGCGCCTCCATGCTCTGGACACTACGCTGACAGACACAGCAAACCTTGCCACAGCTCGCATTGATGTGCCATCCTGGATGAGCTGCACTACCTGAGCCACTTGTGTGGGTTGTAGACTCCGTCTTATGCTACCACTAGAGTGAAAGCACCGCCAGCATTCAAAAGTGACCAAAACATCAGCCAGGAAGCATAGGAACTGAGAAGTGGTCTGTGGTCACCACCTGCAGAACCACTCCTTTATTGGGGGTGTCTTGCTAATTGCCTATAATTTCCACCTGTTGTCTATTCCATTTGCACAACAGCATGTGAAATGTATTGTCAATCAGTGTTGCTTCCTAAGTGGACAGTTTGATTTCACAGAAGTGTGATTGACTTGGAGTTACATTGTGTTGTTTAAGTGTTCCCTTTATTTTTTTGAGCAGTGTATTAAGAGAGATATCATATCCTTCTCCTGATCCTCCTCAACTGAGGCCTCAGACCCCTGACTCCCCTCTGCCACCTTCCTCTCAACACTCCCCACTTGCACCGCATCACTCGTACCGGGCATCTCCTCCACTACCTGGGAGACTAGCCAAACCAGAACCCCCTCCTGTACCCCATTACTCGTAGTGTGCATCTCCCCCCAGTCTGAGGAAATGGCTCTCCAGATCCATCCTTACCTCCCACAACAATATTTTTCTGCTGCATACCATTCCCTTCTGGTACAAGTTGCAACTCTGTGCCATCAACATGGACAACTTGTTCCTCAGCAACAGGTGCTTCTGGCTGCTCTACCACTGTCAGCCCACCTCTACTTACGTCAGTGGGCCCAGGCGTTATGAGGACCACCTGCGCCCCTCCCTCCACCTTCTCCCTTTTCGGGCAAGCATGTTGCTTATGGCCAACATCCCCACACTCAAAACACAGTTGACTACCCATACTAGCATAAGCCATATACCGTCTGTTGTCATATTTGACTTTAAACGATAACTCCAAAGTCTGTTCCGGTGAGTCCAAAAACATGAACACCTGTCGCCGAAACGACATAACCTGTTTCAAAGCCGGGTGTTTGCAACCCAACGGGACAATCTTAATTGAACTCTCAAACCGCAATAACTCGCACTCCAATTGCTCATTGGGAATAAACGGCGGTATATTCGAAATCGTTACTCTTGTTGATTGAGAAAAAAAGGGGCGTAACTTGAATAACATACCTTTAAGAAATACGCCATGCTCAACAAGACGCTCTTCTTTAAGAAAAACCACCACGGCTTTATTCATCAGCTTTATTCATTATTCATCATAAGCAACATTCTCATAGCCTACCTTCTTTCCAATGGCGAACAGAAACTCATCCAGTGACAGTAGCTTCAGTAACACCTATAGCTGTGCTGAAGTGAAAGGGACGGCTTCCCCATGTGGGTCGCCATCCCTGCCAAACCAGGAGAATTTCGACAAGAAAAACAATATACTTAATTCTGCCACAACAAATAATCACCTTAATCATGCATAGGAAAAGGAAAACCACCAAGAAAAGTAAAACAAGAAGGAAAAAACAGGCGATCTAACTCCAGACAACACTCGCTCATACATTTCCCAGCATGCACTAAACACTCCCAGCATGCAGAGAGAGATGCACGTCTTGGGACTGGGGAGTCATTGCTTACTTGCTTATGGCAGCAAATTAATCTACAGGGATATACAGCTGGGTCTCAAGAGAGATCCTATAGGGAGGCACTACTCCTTACGTTCTATGGAAGCATTGCTTACTTCTATGCAAGCAAGCATTGCCAGGCTATAACTTCATACCATAATTCCTTACAGCTTCTAGCTGTACTTCAGAGAGGTATACACTGACTGCACAAAACAATAAGAACAATATTGATTTGCACCCATTTCGCCCACAGAACAGTCTCAATTTGTTGGGGCATGGACTCTACAAGGTGTCAGAAGCATTCCACAGGGATGCTAGCCCATGCTGACTCCAATGCTTCCCACAGTTGTCTCAAGTTGGCTTGATGTCGTTTGTGTGGTGGACCATTCTTGATACACACTAGAAAAAGTTTGAGTGTGAAAATCACAATAGCGTTGCAGTTCTTGACACACAAAGCGGTGCACCTGGCACTTACTGCCATACACCGTTCAAAGGCACTTACACCTCAAGTTCTCTTGGGTATGACGCTACAAGCTTGGTACACCTGTATTTGGTGAGTTTCTCCCAGTTCCTCTCAAGCTCTGTCAGGTTCGATGGGGAGCGTCGTTGCAAAGCTATTTTCAGGTCTCTCCAGAGATGTTCAATCGGGTTCAAGTCCGGGCTCTGGCTAGGCCACTCAAGGACATTCAAAGACTTGTCCCAAAGCCACTCCTGCATTGTCTTGGCTGTGTGCTTATGGTCGTTGTCATGTTGGAAGGTGAGTCTTCAACCCAGTCTGAGGTCCTGAACACTCTGGAGCAGGTTTTCATTAAGGATCTCTCTGTACTTTGCTCCGTTCAGCTTTCCCTCAATCCTGACTAGTCTGCCAGTCCCTGCCGGTGAAAAACATCCCCACAGCATGATGCTGCCACCTCCACCATGCTTCACCGTAGGGATAGTGCCAGGTTTCCTCCAGACGTGATGCTTGACATTCAGGCCAAAGAGTTCAATCTTGGATTCATTAGACCAGACAATCTTGTTTCTCATGGTCTGAGAGTCCTTTAGGGGCCTTTTGGCAAACATGCACTGTCAACTGTGGGACCTTATATAGACAGGTGTGTGCCTTTCCAAATCATGTCCAATCAATTGAATTTACCAATGGTGGACTCTAGTCAAGTTGTAGACGCATCAAGGATGATCAATGGAAACAGGATGCACCTGACTTCAATTTCAAGTCTCATAAAAAAGGGTCTGAATACTTATGTAAATAAGGTTCTGTTTTTCTAAAAACCTGTTTTTGCTTTTTTATTATTGGGTATTGTGTGTAGATTGATGAGGAACATTTTTGTTTAATCCATTTTAGAATAAGGCTGTAACAAAATTCGTGAAAAGGGAAGGGGTCTGAATACTTTCAGAATGCACTGTACAGTATGTACACACACACACACACACACACACACACACACACACACACACACACACACACACACACACACACACACACACACACACACTCACACACACACCAAGGGTGTCTCAGGGGGAGTTGGGATATGCAAAAAACAAATGTCAAATTCACACATGCGTATAATACACACTTGTACATCTGTGAAATAGGACAAACATAAGCATCCAACCACACAGTTTAGCCACATACGCTCAAAGGCTATTCATATTTATGTATTACTCTACCTACAAAGAAAAATACAACTACAAAGAGCTTCAATTGTGCTTCTGTCAGTCAAGTCAATACATTAGGGTCAATCCCATTTTCATTCAGTCATTTTAGGATATAAATTCAGTTTTGACTGAATTGAAATTCAATTGACCCCAACCCTGGTGTACAGTACATTCTTAGTATTTACACAGCATGAATCCAATGACTGATCCTGAGTGTCACGTCCTGACCAGTTAAGGGTTATTTGTTGTTGGAGTTTGGTCAGGATGTGGCAGAGGGTATTTGTTTTATATGGTTTGGGGTGGTGGTGTAGGTAGTAGGTCGTTTTATTTATGTATTCCGGGGGTTTTGGGCACTGCTCTGTGTTTATGTATTTCTATGTTTAGTTAGTTAGTTGTGGGTATAGGTTCTAGGTTCGTTTTCTATGTATAGTTAATTGGGATGGGACTCCCAATTGAAGGCAGGTGTGTTGAGTTGCCTTTGATTGGGAGTCCTATATAAAAGGGTGTGTTTGTCTTTGTGGGTAGTTGTTTGTGAGCACTGCGTTTATTTAGCCTGCTACACTGTCGAGTCGTGAGTACTGTTTATTGTTTTGTTTTTCCTGTGGATGCTTTTCGTTTTTTCCATTAAAAGAATGAGTATCCACATACCCGCTGCATTTTGGTCAATTCAACATGGCACCTTTTGTGACACTGAGATCTAGGAGATGCATTATCAATGATAGATAGCTATCCATATTAATGGGCCCTTTCTACCTACATAGACACCTACAGTATAGGCCGGTTTCCCAGACACAGATTTCCTAATCCATGATTAAAATTCAATGGAAATTCTCCATTGAAAGTGCTTTTTGGTCCAGGACTAGGGTTAATATGTGCCTGGGAAACCAGCCCTATAAGTAAAGTCAGCCTCACTTCCTTCTGTCAGTCGTCATTACAGTATTTATTAACGGAGTGTGAATCCAATCACCCAACCTGAGATCAGAGGGGATAAATTATCAACATGGGAGGTGGGTGTTGACCTTTTACTCCGTGACCCTGGCTGTCTAGAGGAGCCTTTTGGGGGTCATGCAGGAACATAATGGAGAATGTATTCATTGCCCAGCTCCGTGGTAATGTCCTCCTGGGCCCATGTGTGCATCCCAATAATCTCTCCTTTCTCCTGAAGTAGTGTATGCGCACGTTCACTACTTCCCACTACTTCCCCACATCCTAAATAATTGGATTGGTAGAGTTTCACCATGTTTTTTATACCAGTTATTTCCATTCAAATCAGCGAAGGGAAGTGAAAACATGGGAGAAGGTAGAGATCGTTGGGATACAGCCAATATTTACAAAAAATGCTAATCTAGGATCAGTTTAGTCTTTTAGACCCTAATTGATGCAACTACATGGACGGTGGACCTGATCCTAGATCAGTGCTTCTAATCTGACACACTTTGAATACAGGCCCTGGTCTTATTCCATGTAGGATCATAATGCAGATTGTATTGATTATGTCCGTGTGGTGAGGTGATGTCCTCCTTGGGTCCTCCTGGTCTCTGAGCTGATTCGCTGTGTTTTGCCCTCCTTCAGTTGGACTGAGTGAAAGGGTAAACATGTCTGGCAGCCATAGGAAGGCAGTCATTTCTTGCAGGTAGTCCATTCTTGCAGGTAGATAGGCAGGAGACCTAGAAAAGTAATGATAGTGGTTGGAGTAAATAATAATGACAGAAATAGGCAAACGGGGCGAAACAAACAATGGATAAAAATGAATTTCTTCAAAGAAATCACGATCCAAATAAACTCAATCCAAAACAGGATTTGGCTGTAGTAAACAGGGTAAGGGTAGCCTAGGTCTACTGTTGAGACAAACATATACCCTACCCATAGAGATACACTCCCTGTCAGAGCCCCTCGAAGTTCAAACACTGACTGGCACAGCTAGGTAGAAATACCTTGAGACACCCCATGGGCAAAACCATTGCCACACGAAGAAGGGGGGTATATAACTAATTAACTGGTTAAAACCTTTAACCAACAGAGGCTGTACAAATGTTTAAACCAGACTAATAGTCATCACATTCACACAGGCCTTTCTAATTCAGACCAGTAAATGTTATAGAGCTCTCAAACAAATAATCACATTTACAAATGGACAGAATCCGTGGTAATAAGGGGTGTGCCCCTCTCGAGCATTCGCACACGTCCGTGCCTAGATTTAGAGTGTGAGCGTGCATGAGCGTAACTTTGAGAGGCGGCATACAATAAATCACATGACAAACACAAAGCAAGCACTCGAAATAAATGCAGAAGCTGAAGTAAAATAGACAAGTTACACAGATCATTTGGAAACTTGGCAAGTTGGTTGAAATATGTGGAGCTATCATGACACAAGACGAGACCCAGATGCAGACACAGGAGGCAGATGGTTGGAGTCTTACAATATTTAATCATCCAATAGGGGAAGGCAAGAGAATGGTCGTGGACAGGCAAAAAGGTCAAAACCAGTTCAGAGTCCAGGAGGTACAGTGTGGCAGAAAGGTTCGAGGTCAGGGCAGGCAGAATGGTCAGGCGGGCGGGCACAGAGTCCAGAATACAGGCAAGAGTCAAAACCGGGAGGAATAGCAAAAGGAGTACGGGAAAAACACACTGGTTGACTTGATGAAACTGATCAGGGTGTGACAGAGTTGGTCATGAGAATAGCCACCTTGGCTCTTCTCCAGGTACGTAGATAGTGGCAGACAAACATCTGGGCCGAGGGTACACTGACCTCCTGCTCAGGGAAGAGTGGAGGCTGATACCCCGTGGAGCACTCAAAAGGGGAGAGTCCCGTGGCAGAACTGGGAAGAGTGGTCCGGGCATACTCCACCCAGACCAGTTGACGGCTCCAGGAAGTGGGGTTGGTTGAGACCAGGCACCTTGAGGTGGTCTCCAGGTCTTGGTTGGCTCGCTCTGACTGACCGTTAGTTTGGGGATGGAACCCGGATGACAGGCTGGCCGACGACCCAATAAGGGTGCAGAATGCCTTCCAGAACTGAGACGAGAACCCCGATCAGAGACCATGTCTACCGGGAGTCCATGGATCCGGAAGACATGTTGCACCATAAGCGGGGCCGTCTCCTTGGCAGAAGGTAGTTTAGGTAGAGGGATGAAATGGGCGGCCTTGGAGAACCGGTTGACTACCGCCAGAATGACAGTGTTGCCATAAAACGGAGGGAGCCCAGTGACAAATTCCAAAGATATATGAGACCAGGGACAATGAGGAACCGGTAGTGGCTGCAGGAGGCCAGAAGGAGCTTGTCGTGGAGTCTTGTTTTGAGCACACACAGTGCATGCAGTGACGAAGGCAGAGATGTCAGCGGCCACTGCTTTCACATTTCCAGGATCCTTCTGAACATTGCCCTCAGCAATGACATATCCCAGAAAGGTGACTGTAGAGTGGTGGAACTCACACTTCTCGGGGAAAACAAGCGACACCTGGAGGGGGTGGAGACAATAATGAGTACAGGTGAAACTGATCAGGGTGTGACAGGAGCAGTGATTTGAGTTTCTACAATATTAAAATCTCTAGAAAAGTTGTGCGATGCGCACAGGTTCCTCTGTGTTGCAGTTCTGTTGTCCTGAAGAAGGCCTCGTTGGGGTCAAAACATTGCTTGATTAAACTCAGACTTGGTAGTGCCATTATGCTCTCTAATCCAACACCTGGACAAGTTTATTTAAAAATATGTGCGCAAAACACTTCTTCCTGTGTTTGACCCTCTAGTTGGACAACCTGGACGAGCAGGCTGCCCAGATCAGACGGGAGCTGGATGGACGCCTGCAGATGGCCGATCAGATTGCCAGGGTGAGTCTGATAGCCTATACATACTGCAGCAGAACAACATCAACACACTGGTTACATTGTGCAGAGCCACACATAAACCTGAATAAACCGTTTGTAAGCATCAAAACGGCTTCACGCTGCGAGTTCTCCGAGAGCTTCACTATTGTAGAAACAGTCACATTTAATATACTGTAGGCTATATCTGGTAATCTATTGAATGACATGTATTCACATTAGTGTTGACGATACAGTAATACATTATTTGGATTTGATTTTAATTTATATTATTATTATAGTGTCTTGCTTCATTGGGATGACCAGCCCATATGGACACAAAAGCTGACTTGTATGGTAAAAACCCTTCTGTAACATACTTATTGATGCGATTTCTTTCTTCTTCAAAGGGAGGCAAATTCCCCAAGTTTGTGTCGAAGGAGATGGAGCAGATGTACATAGAGGAGCTGAAGGCGTCGGTGAACCAGCTGATGGCCAACCTAGAGAGCATGCCCGTGTCCAAGGGAGGAGAGTTCAAACTGCAGAAGCTGAAGAAAGGGCACAACACCTCCATCATGGACATGGGTCAGGAGGACGAGAACACACTGTCCAAGTCTGATGTGGTGCTCTCCTTTACTCTGGAGGTAGGAACCCTAACCACTGCCCTAAATCTAGCCTGAACCCTAACTCCAACCCTAACACTAAGCCTTGCCAAGTCTGAAGTCATGTTCTCCTGCAGTCTGGAGGTCCTAACCCTAGCCCTGACCTTAAACCTGACCTTAACCTTAACCCTGTCCAAGTATGATGTGGTGCTCCTCTTGACTATGGAGGTGCTAACCCTAGCCCTGACCCTTCACCTGGCACTAGCCCTAACCCTGTCTAGGAAGGATAAGACCTCAGCATTTTGGCATTATGAGAGAATATCCTAAATACATTGTTACCCTTTCTGTAATGTGATTTTCCCAGTCACAAAGAAGTCACACTGTAAGCACAAGTCCATTTGAATAGAGATTAATACCATACAAATGTTCTATAGAAACAGTACCTCAGAGAGCTCCACCCTATTATCCCGAGCTTCTCGCTCTCAGACAGACCTTTTCACCTGCCTCTGTCTTTATAAAGAGAATGAGTCATCATACACATTATCAACATATTTATTAACAATGGCTCTATGTTCTGCAGGGCAAGGGAAAACAGAGCCTGACATGCTCTAGCACTTTCTATTGATGTCTGTGGTGGTGATGATATAGCAATATATATATATATATCTCAGCTGGCCCTTTGGAAAACTAGATCTGATCTGCACTTTCATTGGTCTATTGATTATTTTAGCACATGAATACATTCCAGGCCAAAGTCCCAAGAAGTGTTTGCTTATAGTTATCTTCTCTCTCTAGATGTATATAATTCTAGACCAGAGCCCCTATTCACAAAACGTCTAAGAGTTGGAGTGCTGAATGATGTAGAATCAGGTCCACCCGCTTAATTGTTATGCTTTAAAAAGCCAAAATGATCCTAGATCAGCACTCCTACTCTTAGACGCTTTTGAATATAAACCCAGTATAGATTGCAAACAGATGGCCTTCTAGCCATAAAGAAAGAGAAGAAAAATAAATGAAAGCTTTCAGGAAGAACATTTTGTCGAAATGGCTCCTCTACAGTACTCCCCGATCACGAGGGTAGACTTCCGTTGTTTATTTATAAATCAGAGATCACAAGGTAGACCTGGATAATGTAGTGAACCAAAATAAAAACCTCCTTTTATAATTTCGTTGCAACTTTGTTACTCATCATTCATCATAACAAGAGTTATTATAATCTCAGAGAATTCAATGTATGCAGAAGGGCTGTTTCTGTTACCCTGGCTACTGTAGGAGAATAAGGTATTATTCTAGCATGGGCAGATTAATACTGCTCCCTCCCAGTCTCAGCAGTTGATTGTAGTGGGGAGCAGAGCAGATGTAGTGATTATGGTGCGAGGACTGAAACTACTGCTTTATAGATCAGAGAGGCTGGCCTGATTTGTAGCTTCTGTCATTGAATTTAGTAATGGGGTTTTTGGACTCCATTGTCTTTTCCTTTTTTAGTTTAGAAACGTTTGTGGAGGTTAGGTATGGTGTGGCCGCTATTAAGCTTTAGCTACTGCAGGCCTATGATATGAAGGCAGTGCGCCTCGGTGCACTTCAGGTGAGGAAGACTGTTTCAGGCCTTCCAGAGTTACTCCTATAATCTAACAATATAACACTTATCTTTACACAAAATATTTGGATTGAAAATGAACTAATGACTTTCCTTCTGTACATCTCTATCTGTATAGCAGACGCAGTAGCCACTTGACATAAAGAAATGCATGTCGGTGTCATAGCATGCCACGGGCATATCTCTATCTTTCTGGGGTTAGGACTAAACTTCTCTTCCTATATATATATATATCTCTGACAAATCTCTGACAGCTGAACCGAGAGGTGGACAATTATTGTTTCAGGAAAGTAGCCTAACTTGTCTTAGGCTGTTTTTAAGGACATCCCTTGTTTATTGATGGTGTTGGCTGGTCAATGAAAATCTTCCCTGTCATGTTGTCCAGCGCAAATTTTCCTAAAGGAAACTCTGAAATGGCATATTGTTTTTATGAAGATTTTAGAATATTCACATAAAAATCAGTCACCAATTGGATGGAAACCTAGCTATAGACACCCTAAAGAATCTGGCAAGTGCACTAGTCCAGTGTCACTTTGATTAATCCTGCACATCATGGTTAACCAGCAGCTCCAAACATCTAAAGAATAAGCTACCAGCCAATCAAGCTTGTAAGAATTGTACTTAAAGTCTTAAAAATCATTCTTTAGCCTTTTACTGCAGTGGGCTAAATCAGGGTCACACAGAGTTTTTCTTGATAGTCTTAAACATCCTTAAGCATCCTTCACTCATGCTGCCAAACATACCCTCGTAAAACTGACCATCCTACCAATCCTCGACTTCGGCGATGTCATTTACAAAATAGCCTCCAATACCCTACTCAACAAGCTGGATGCAGTCTATCACAGTGCCATCCGTTTTGTCACCAAAGCCCCATATACAACCCACCACTGCGATCTGTATGCTCTCGTTGGCTGGCCTTCACTTCATAATCGTCGCCAAACACATTGGCTCCAGGTCATCTACAAGACCCTGCTAGGTAAAGTCCCCCCTTATCTCCGCTCACTGGTCACCATAGCAGCACCCACCTGTAGCACGCGCTCCAGCAGGTATATCTCTCTGGTCACCCCTAAAGCCAACTCATCCTTTGGTCGTCTCTCCTTCCAGTTCTCTGCTGCCAACGACTGGAACGAACTACAAAAATCTCTGAAATTGGAAACACTTATCTCCCTCACTAGCTTTAAGCACCAGCTGTCAGAGCAGCTCACAGATCACTGCACCTGTACATAGCCCATCTATAATTTAGCCCAAACTACTACCTCTTCCCCTACTGTATTTATTTATTTTATTTATTTTGCTCCTTTGCACCATATTATTTATATTTGAACTTTGAACTTTCTTCAAACTACAAATCTACCATTCCAGTATTTTTCTTGCTATACTTTATTTACTTTGCCACCATGGCATTTTTTTGCTTTTACCTCCCTTATCTCACATCATTTGCTCACATTGTATATAGTCTTTTTTTTTTCTACTGTATTATTGACTGTATGTTGTTTACTCCATGTGTAACTCTGTGTTGTTGTATGTTGTCGAACTGCTTTGCTTTATCTTGGCCAGGTCGCAATTGTAAATGAGAACTTGTTCTCAACTTGCCTACCTGGTTAAATAAAGGTGAAATAAAAATAAATAAATAAATAAATCTATTTTGAAGCAAAAGTATACACCTCACACACATGGTTATGGGCTTAAAAATAAGTCAATTGTACCATGTCAGATATAAAGTTCAAATGTATTCCATTTCCAGTTTGCATTCCAATATTACACTTTATATACATCACAGAAGACTGAAATATAACAACGCCGTTTGATATAGAAACACTAGAATTTCTGCGTAATAAATAACATGAAGTTGATTAATTATGTAATTATGAAAAACAAAACTGATCCTAGATCATCACTCCTACCCTGAAAATTAACCCAGTATAGATTGCAAACAGATGGCCCTCTAGCCATAAAGAAAGAGAAGAAAAATAGATGGAAGCTTTCAGGAAGAACATTCTGCCTAAATGACTCCTCTAGAGTACTCCCCAATCACTGGGGTAGACTTCCATTGTTAAATTATAAATCACAGATCACAAGGTAGACCAGGATAATGTAGTGAAACAAAATAAATCCTCCTCTTTTAATTTCATAGCAACTTCATTAGTCATCATAATAACTCCTGTTATGATGAATGATCTAAGAGAATTCAGTATACGCAGAAGAGCTGTTTCTGTTCCCCTTGCTACTTTAGGAGAAGGAAGTATAATTTTAGCATGGGCAGATTAATACTGCTCCTTCCCAGTCCCAGCAGTTGATTGTAGTGGGGAGCAGAGCAGATGCAGTGATTATGGTGCTATTACTGAAACTACTGCTTTATAGATCGGAGAGGCTGGCCTGATTTGTAGCTTCTGTCATGGAATTTTGTGATGGGATTTTTGGCCTCCATTGTCTTTTCCTTTTTAATGGTCAAGAGTTGTAGTTCGCTTGAGTAGGCCTAAATGTTAGTATCTTTCTCTCAGTCGGGGTGTAGTGTAGTTTAAGACAGTGGTTCTCAACTGGTTTTGGGTCAGGACCCAAATTGAACCAAGTTGTCTTAGTAATATTCACATCTCAATTTTCTTTTTGCCAAAATACTGTATTTTTTATGCTATACTGGTAGTGAATGTGGCAATTATATGACAAGGGAACAACATTTGTCATTGTCAGTATTTCATATTCTTGATGGAGAATGATAATAAACTCACTGGTTTGAGACCACAAAATCAACCAAATCCACTAAATAGCGCTGGTAATATATCTATATTGAAAATAGTGTGATTGAAGAAAGATTTTTCAGAGATTAAATTTACTCACTTTTTTACCACGTTCTACCTGGTTTTAGTTGTTTAGTCATTCAGACTGGAGTATTTTTTCAATCAACATTTTCATAAGATTTTTATTCAGACACCCGCGACCCATTCAAAACCTCCCATGACCCAACTTTGGGCCACGACTCACCAGTTAAAAATTACTGGTTTAAAACATACCGTATATGTTGTTGACCAATATAGCTTAGGAGGTTAATGCATTTTACAGTAATGTATTCGTTAATGTTTTTTTTTTGAGGTTGTATGTATTTACTGTACCTTTGTTGGTTTATGTCAAGGAGATTGTTGTAGTCATGTATAGAGCACCTATATCAGTTAGGGCCCGTGCGTGAGCCTTTTCAGGAGGGTGCAATGTAACAGAATATTGCCCAGACCAGAGTAATGTCAACTCTATATTTGGTACATTTCTGCTACATTGTGAACCTTACCGCATACACCCATGGTTTCACGACCTGCTATTTGTGCCCTCCAGGTGGTGATCATGGAGGTGGTGGGCCTGAAGTCTCTGGCTCCTAACAGGATCGTTTACTGCACCATGGAGGTGGAGGGAGGGGAGAAACTGCAGACAGACCAGGCTGAGGCCTCCAAGCCAACGTAAGACCCTTCTGTCTCTTTCTCTGTCTGTCTCTTTCTCTGTCTGTCTCTTTCTCTGTCTGTCTCTGTCTGTCTCTGTCTGTCTCTCTTTCTCTGTGCCTCTCTCACCTCAACTCTTAACCTGCCTGAGCTTAACATCCACTGACTCATGTATTGCTCTCATGTGACCTGAATGCAGTCACCTTCTCTTCACGCTGTGATTCCTGAGTCAGCTGATCCAAGTGTGAAAGGACGCTCCCAGTGTAATCCTCCATTTAGAACAGTCTGTCTCCATGGGAATTAAAGGCAGGTCAGATGATGAGTGAAAAGATAACACCGGCAAAGCCCCCCATTTCAGGATGAGAGCTTTCCAAAAAGGTTCTCCTTGGAACACCTCAAGTTCACCGAGATGTGTAACCATAAACAGTAGATACATACCGAAACGATCTATTCAGGTTGAACACATTAAGTTGGTTCAGGTTCATTGTGGTCACAGCCTTTCATCAACCCTTCCTGAATGTTAAAAGTGGTGATGTTAATGATGAAGGAATTAATGTGACTGTGAATGGGCGTTCGCAGACTGGATCCTGAGTCTGTCTGCTGTTATAAAGGAAGCCGTCTGTAATGTTACAGTGTGTCTGTGATGCCAGCCTCTCTCCAGTGATGTGATGTTCAGCTCGTGATTATGAACTATTTTAGAGACTCGTCCTCTTGCTCTCTCACAGATTCAAGTGCCATTTTATAATGAGAGGGAGATGAGAGAAAAAGAATAGAGAGCGAAGGGGGAGAGCAATAGATGAAGGATAGGCATGAACAGAGAAAATGACAGGATGACAAACAAAGTGGTGGAGAAAAGGGGAGAGAGATAGGGAGAGCAGCCTCTGTGTGTGTGCCCCTACTCCAGTGCTGCCAGGCGGGGAGAGTGATTAGGACATGACATCTTAATGGAGCAGGAGAGAGTCCCCCTCTAGCACTCCTGGAAATGACAAGCATCTCGTGCTGCTAGCTAGCTGTCAGCTTATCCATCGCATAAACCATCACACAGGCGCTGTTTTAAGAACCTCCTTGTACAGGATGAGACGTGTCCTGACTGATCTAGGATCTTTTCTTTTTTTTACCTTTATTTAACAATGTAAGTCAGTTAAGAACAAATTCTTATTTACAATGACAGCGTACCCCATCCGAACCCAGTTGACGCTGGGCCAATTGTGCATCACCCTATGGGATTCCCAATCACAGCCAGTTGTGATACAGCCTGTAATCGAAACAGGGTCTGTAGTGACGCCTCCAGCACTGAGATGCAGTGCCTTAGACCGCTGCGCCACTCGGGAGCCCAAATCTTGTGTTATTTAGTGTAACAAATGATCCCTGAATATAATACAGTACTGCTCTCATTCTTATTGTATATAATCATACTCAATAAATGCATGATCAATGTAGGTAGTAGAACTAAGGGGCCAATGTGAAACAGTAACATTCTGATCACATTCCCAGTGTGAGATGAGACACCACCTGGTGGTGATGGCTGTTCATGTCAGTAAGGCAGAGGAGAAAGACATTGTCACTCACAGATGCAGCTCACAGCAGGAGGAGAAACGGCAAACAGACGCTCCCACACACACACACACACACACACACACGCGCACACGCACACAGCGTCAGACTGCTGGCTCTGTCTTGTGCTGCCTGTCTCGATGATGATGATATCACATGCCATCCAATCATGACACAATAACCCCTATGAACATGTTAGCATATATCTCGTTGTGTGTGTGTGTGTGCATACATGAGTGTTTGTGTGTGTCTCTGTGTGAGTGGTAGGGCTCCCTCAGGCTGCGCTTGCCTGTGTGGAGCGGCCGGTGCGCCAGTCTCCCACTCAGTCTCACTCTATATCCTCTCTGTAATAAATTGAAATGTTGCTTCTGCACAGCATTTTATATACCTTCTACTGCTCTCTGCTTCTACCCTTTGTACGTTCAGCCACGACAAATAGTGTCAGCTGCTATTCTCAGTCTGTCTCATAACTGAGCAGTACCTAGCTTACCCAGCCCCAGTTTATTGTTTTTACTTTACCACTTTGGTTATAAAGTTTTATTTTTTAACAACCACTTCTCACTCTTTCTGAGAGCGCCGATATCGACCTTTGGGAAAGAGGATGAGAGAAAAAGAGCAGCAGACAGAGAGAGAGAGAGAACATGAGAGATAAAGGGAAAACAGGGAAGGCAATTCTAGTGGATCTTGTGCAATTCTTCTGGGCCAGGTAGATGTTCATTTAGGCTAGGATTCAATCCAACACAGAATAACAAACAACCTGAGCACAGGGATAGACTTTTAAAGGCATTTCCAGAATGTTGGCTGATCTAACTTTCGCTGTAAAGACTGCAAATGTCATCTCAAACATAAATCAAATTCCAAATTAAATGACTGTGCACAGGATGTTTGTCTGTGTTTGTTTGCATCCTGGCCTAAAGCTACAGCCCTGTAGATGTTGAAGATGCCCATGTCTTGTGACCTGTGTCAAAAATCAAATCAAACGTTATTTATGACATGTGCCGAATACAACAGGAGTAGACCTTAATGGAAAATGTTTACTTACAAGCCCTTAAATAACAATGCCGTTCAAGAAATTGAGTTAAGAAAAAGTAACACAATAAAATAACAATAATGAGGCTATATACAGGGGGTACCGGTACCGAGTCAATGTGCGGGGGTACAGGTTAGTCGAGGGAAGTAGTCAATGTAAATAGTCCGGGTAGCCATTTGATTAATTGTTCAGCAGTCTTATAGCTTGGGGGTCGAAGCTGTTAAGGAGCCTTTTGGACCTAGACTTGGCGCTCCGGTACCGCTTGCCGTGCGGTAGCAGAGAGAACAGTCTATGACTAGGGTGACTGGAGTCTTTGACAATTTTTTTGGGCCTTCCTCTGACACCACCTAGTATATAGGTCCTGGATGGCAGGAGGCATGGGGCCCCAGTGATGTACTGGGCCGTACCCACTACCCTCTGTAGAGCCTTACGGTCAGATGCCGAGCAGTTGCCATACCAGGCGGTGATGCAAGCAGTCAGGATGCTTTCGATGGTGCAGCTATAGAACTTTCTGAGGATCTGGGGACCATTTTCAGAATCTTTTCAGTTTCCTGAGGGGGAAAGGTGTTGTCGTGCCCTCTTCACGACTGTCCTGGTGTGTTTTGGCCATGATAGTTTGTTGGTGATGTGGACGCCAAGGAACTTGAAACTCTTGACCCACTCCGCTACAGCCCCGTCGATATGAATGGGGGCGTGTTCGGCACTCCTTTTCCTGTAGTCCACGATCAGCTCCTTTGTCTCGCTCATGTTGAGGCAGAGGTTGTTGTCCTGGCACCACACGGTCAGGTCTCTGACCTCCTCCCTATAGGCTGTCTCATCGTTGTCTGTGATCAGGCCTACCACTGTTGTCATCGGCAAACTTAATGATGGTGTTGGAGTCGTGCCTGGCCGTGCAGTCATGAGTGAACAGGGAGTACAGGAGGGAACTGAGTATGCACCCCTGGGGGGCCCCCGTGTTACATTTACATTTACATTTACATTTAAGTCATTTAGCAGACGCTCTTATCCAGAGCGACTTACAAATTGGTGCATTCACCTTATGATATCCAGTGGAAAAAACCACTTTACAATAGTGCATCTAAATCTTTTAAGGGGGGGGGGGTTAGAAGGATTACTTTATCCTATCCCAGGTATTCCTTAAAGAGGTGGGGTTTCAGGTGTCTCCGGAAGGTGGTGATTGACTCCACCTTTGTGTTGAGGATCAGCATGGCAGATGTGTTGTTGCCTACACTTACCACCTGGTGGTGGCACGTCAGGAAGTCCAGGATCCAGTTGCAGAGGGAGGTATTGAGTACCAGGGTCCTTAGCATAGTGATGAGCTTTGTGGACACTATGATGTTGAACGCTGAGCTGTACTCAATGAACAACATTCTCACATAGGTGTTTCTTTTGTCCAAGTGGGAAGGGGCAGTGTGATTGAGATTGCATCATCTGTGGATCTGTTGGGGTGATATGTGAATTTGAGTCGGTCTAGGGTTTCCTTGATGATGGTTTGATGTGAGCCATGACCAGCCTTTCAAAGCATTTCATGGCTACTGACATGCCATAGGTCGGTAGTCATTTAGGCAGCTTACCTTTGCTTTCTTGGGCACAGGGACTATGGTGGTCTGCTTGAAACATGTAGGTATTATAAACTCAGTCAAGGAGAGGTTGAAAATGTCCGTGAAGACACTTGCCAGTTGGTCAGTGCATGCTCTGAGTACACGTCCTGGTAATCCGTCTGGCCCCGCGGCCTTGTGAATGTTCACCTGAATAAAGGTCTTGCTATGGAGAGCGTGATCACACAGACGTCCGGAAGAGCTGGTGCTCTCATGCGTGCTTCAGTGTTGCTTGACTCGAAGAAAGCATGAAAGGCATTTAGCTCGTCTGGTAGGCTCAGCTGGTGGGTTTCCCTTTTTCCCTTTGTAGTTTACACGCCCTGACACATCCGATGAGTGTCAGAGCCGATGTAGTAGGATGCAGTCTTTGTCCTGTATTAATGCTTTGCCTGTTTGATGGTTTGTCTTAGGGCATTGCGGGATTTCTTATAAGCGTCCAGATTAGAGCTCCTTGAAAGGGGCAGCTCTAACCTTTAGCTCGGTGGGGATGTTACCTGTAATCCATGGCTTCTGGTTGGGATATGTACGTACGGTCACTGTGGGGACGATGTCATCGATGCACTTATTGATGAAGCCGGTGACTGAGGTAGTACACTCCGGAGTGCCATTGGATGAATCCCAGAACATATTCTAGTCTGTGCTAACAAAACAGTCCTGTAGCGTAGCATCCGCGTCATCTGACCACTTCCGTATTGAACATGTCACTGGTACTTCCTACTTTAGTTTTTGCTTGTAAGCAAGAATCAGGAGGATAGAATTATGGTCAGATTTGCCAAATGGAGGGCATGGGAGAGCTTTGTATGCGTCTCTGTGTGGAGTAAAGGTGGTCTAGAGTATTTTCATCTGGTTGCCATGTGACATGCTGATAGAAATTAGGTAAAATGGATTTAAGTTTGTCTACATTAAAGTCCCCGGCTACTAGGAGCACCGCTTCTGGATGAGCATTTTCTTGTTTGCTACTGACCTTATACAGCTCGTTGAGAGTCTTAGTGCCAGCATCGGTTTGTGGTGTTAAATACACGGCTACTAAAAATATAGAAAACTCTCTTGGTAGATAGTGGGGTCTACAGCTTGTCACAAGGTACTCTACCTCAGGTGATAAATAGTGCCTCGAGACTTACTTAATATTACACATCGCCACTAGCTGTTATTGACAAATAGACACACCTCCACCCCTCGTCTTACCAGACGTAGCTGTTCTGTCCTGCCGATGCACGGAAAACCCAAGCAGCTGTATATTATCTGTGTCATCGTTCAGCCATGACTCGGTGAAACATAAGATATTACAGTTTTTAATGTCCCGCTGGTAGGATCGTCTCGAACGGAGATCATCCAGTTTATTCTCCAGTGATTGCACGTTGGCAAATAGAATAGATGGTAGAAGCGGTTTACCCACTCGCCGACTAATTCTCACAAGGCACCCCGAACTCCGCACTCTGTATTTCCGTCTTTTCTTCACGCAAATGACAGGGATTTGGGCCTGGTCTTAGAGAAGAAGTATATCCTTCACTTTGGACTCATTAAATAAAAAATATTTGACCAGTTCGAGGTGAGTAATCGCTGTTCTGATATCCAGAAGCTCTTTTTGGGTGTTAAGAGACCGACCCGTAGCACTCACGTCTGTAGCCATGAAGTGTAGCCATGAAGTGCTCCGCCACGCTGATCCTCAACACAGGCCAGGACAACAACCTCTCCCTCAACCTGATCGAGGCAAAGGAGATTATTGTGGACTACAGGGAAAGGAGGACCGAGCATGCCCCCGTTTTCATCGACGTGGCAGTAGTGGAGCCGCTTGAGAGCTTCAAGTTCCTTTGTGTCCACATCACCAACAAACTAACATAGTCTAAGCACACCAAGGCAGTTGTGAAGAGGGCCCGTCAAAACCTGATTTGGCATGGGTCCTCAGATCCTCAAAAGGTTTTACAGCTGCACCATCGAGAGTATCCTGACTGGTTGCATCACTGCCTGGTATGGCAACTGCTCAGCCTCTGACCACAAGGTACTACAGAGGGTAGTGTGTATGGCCCAGTACATCACTGGGGCCAAGCTTCATGCCATCCAGGACCTCTATACCAGGCAGAGGAAGGCCCTAAAAATTGTAAAAGACTCCAGCCACCCTAGTCATAGACTGTTCTCTCCGCTACCGCATGGCAAGCAGTACCGGAGCGCCAAGTCCAGGTCCAAGATGCTTCTAAACAGCTTCTACCCCCAAACCATAAGACTCCTGAACATCTAATCAAATGGCTACCCAGACTCTGTTATTATCTATGCATAGTCACTTTAATAAATCTACCTACATGTACATATTACCTCAACGAACCGATGCCCCCACACATTGACTCTGTACCGGTACCTCCTGTATATAGCCTTGCTATTGTTATTTTACTGCTGCTCTTTAATTATTTGTTACTTTTATTTGTTATTCGTATTGGGGGTTTTTTGTTTAATTATTTTTTTTTTTTTTTACTGCATTGTTGGTTAGGTCTTGTAAGTAAGCATTTCACTGTAAGGTCTACACCTGTTGTATTCGGCACATGTGACAAATACAATTTGATTTGATATGTGCAAAATAAGTGACAAACAATGCGAAAAAATACACAAAATAGCACAGTTGGTTAGTAGCCCGTGAAACGGCAGCCATCCCCTCGGCGCCACTATGCAAGAATGTAGTGAAGGTCACATGCTTCTGACGTGTGTGTGTGTGTGTTTTGTGTTTCAGCTGGGGGACCCAGGGAGACTTCACCACCACACACCCCCTCCCGGCCGTCAAGGTGAAACTGTTTACAGAAAGCACTGGAGTTCTGGCCCTGGAGGATAAAGAGCTGGGCAGGGTAACACAATCTTTGATCTCTCTCTCTCTCTCTCTCTCTCTCTCTCTCGCTCTCCTCTCTCTTTCGACAGATTTCATTGCTCGTGCTGTCTATTGCTCATGTTTCTTGGCTCAAACAAGTCTCTTCTTATTGGTGTCCTTCAGTAGTTGTTTCTTTGCAGCAATTTGACCATGAAGGCTTGATTCACGCAGTCTCTGAACAGTTGATGAGATGTGTCTGTTACTTGAACTCTGTGAAGCATTTATTTGGGCTGCAATTCCTGAGGCTGGTAACTCTAATGAACTTATCCTCTGCAGCAGAGGTAACTCTGGGTCTTCCTTTCCTGTGCCGTCCTCATGAGAGCTAGTTTTGTCATAGCACTTTATGTTTTTCACTTGAAGAAACTTTAAAAGTTCTTGAAATTTTCCGGATTGACTGACCTTCATGTCTTAAAGTAATGATGGACTGTCATTTCTCTTTGCTTATTTGAGCTGTTCTTACCATAATATCTGTTAGCAAATCATATCAAATCTAATTTTATTGTTCACATACACATATTTACTAGATGTTATTGCAGGTGTAGCTAAATGCTTGTGTTCCTAGCTCCAACAGTGCAGTAATATCTAACAAATCACAATAATACACACAAATCTAAAGTAAAAGAAAGGAGTTAAGAAATATATGAATATTAGGATGAGCAATGTCGGAGTGGCGTTGACTAAAATACAGTATAATAGAATACAGTATATACATATGAAATCAGTAAAGCAGTATGTAAACATTATTAAAGTGACCAGTCATTCCCTGTCTATGTATATATGGTAGCAGCCTCTAAGGTGCAGGGTATTTAACAGTCTGATGGCTTTGAGATAGAAGCTGTTTTTCTGTCTCTCAGTCCCAGCTTGGGTGCACCTGTACTGACCTCGCCTAGGGCTATCTTCTGTATACCACCCCGACCTTGTCACCTTTTAACTTTGAAGAATCTCAGAAATAAAATATATTTTGATTTGTTTAACACTTTTTTTGGTTACTACATGATTCCATATGTGTTATTTCATAGTTTTAATGTCTTCACTATTATTCTACAATGTAAAGAAAAACCATTGAATGAGTAGGTGTGTCCAAACCTTATTGTTTCAAACCTTTGCATTTTAGGCCAATACATTTCTCCTAGTTGTTGAACTGGAAGCCCAGGTGACCCCAGCCATCCATACTCTGAGCTGTTATGTCACTGAGTAGACAGTTATGCTGGATTCCACATCGACCCCTAGCCCCTAATCCCTAGGCACTCATGTAGGTCTGAGAGGATTGGATTGATAATAGCATTATGGTATTATGGTTAGGAAGTAGGGGCTAGGGTTGATTTGGAAAACCAGTATAGTATGCCATCTCCAGGTAAAGTCCCAATCCCTAAACCATACACTCTGTCACATGAGCATACACCATTCAGAGCACACATCGTTATGGGACAGAGAAAGCTGGTGTCATCAGTACTGTGTTTGTTAGCATGATGTGATGTGTAGACAGTAACCTACAGCCACCGCTGGTCCCTAGGTATGCACAGTTCTTGTTTGAAATCCCTGGTGATGAGGATTATGCAAAACTCGTTTTTAAAATTTCCCATCTGATTGATGGGGCTTCTCTGTCCTGGATTAGGCCGGTGGCGATATTAAGGAGGTGTGCTATAGCCTCATTCAAACTCTCCCTGTGGAGAAACAGGACCAATACAGTGGGCTGAGTCAGGGATGATTTTAACCCCTCACAACCAGAACATTTTGAGCTGTGACCACATTATAGTTCCTCAATGACGTATCCAGGCCACATAATGTCCACAACTGTCCTTGTATAAACTGTCCTTTCTCTTCACGTTAGACGTGTGACTGAATTGCATATGGTAAGAGTCCCCAAGCCGACTAGGTGAAAAGTCAGCTGATCTGCCCTTGAGCAAGGCACTTAACCTTAATTGCTCCTGTTTGTCGCTCTGGGTAAGGATGTCTGCTAAATGGCGTAAATGTAAGTCATGCAGAGATGTCTTAATCATCTGTTTGCTCCGCTCTCCTGTCCTCTAATGCAGAGAGAGAGCCCTGCAACGTCCTGTAATAGTGTGCCTAGGCTGCACACGGGGCACGGACGTCAGTTCAACATCTGGTCTTCATTGACATTTGGTTGAGTTGTCAACTAATGTGAAATTTAAAAAGAATTTAGGGTAAAAGTTGGCTGAAAAAAAAGACTAAATTCCCTTACGTTGATGACTTTTTGCAAAAAGTCAATCAGTTTTCCACATTGATTTAAGGTCATCACATAGATTTTTGTTGTTGAAATGACATGGAAACAACATTGATTCAACCAGTTTTAGCCCAGTGGGAGTGACCTTGGCTGTGATGGGGCTTTTTGATCTCCTGCTGCAGCGGCAGAGAGGCAGGCAGTCAGTCAGCCAGCCAGCCAGGCAGCAAGGCTTCATCAAAGCTCTTTAACTCAGCAAAGATAGATTACGCCCCGTCTTCAGGGAAGAAGGAAGGAGCAGAGTAGAGCGGGGACTGCTGGGCTTCGCTCTCCTTTGATATGGCTACACAGATACGCTGAGCCACTGGCTCAAACGTGACACACAGCACAGGCACACTGGGGCCTGGGCTGCCAGAGCACGATTAAGATTTAATGGAAACTCTTGTTCAGAATCATTGAGAATGCTGACTCGTGGTGCTGAATACTGACTGACTGACTGGATGGATACAGACCAGAGATCTCTCCAATAAACCTTGTGGATATGTACAGTATACTGCTTACACATGTACAGTATATCCATATCTCTCAGAGGTGGTTACATTGTTACTGTACATTTCAACTGTAATATCCAACACAGTTTTGCTTCCAACAAGATTCTCTGGTCTGATGAAACCAAGATTGAACTCTTTGGCCTAAATGCAAGCATCACGTCGGGGAAACCTGGAACCATCCTTACGGTAAAGAATGGTGGTGGCAGCATCATGCTGTGGGGATGTTTTTCAGTGGCAGGGACTGAGAGACTAGTCAGGATCGAGGGAAAGATGAACGGAGCAAAGTACAGAGAGATCCTTCATGAAAACCTACTCCAGGGCCCTCAGGACCTCAGACTGGGGCGAAGGTTCACCTTCCAACAGGACAACAACCCTAAGCACACAGCCAAGACAATGGAGGAGAGGCTGCGGGACAAGTCTCTGAATGTCCTTGAGTGGCCCAGCCAGAGCCTGGACTTGAACCTGATCGAACATCTCTGGAGAGACCTGAAAATAGCTGTGCAGCAACGCTCCCCATCCAACCTGACAGATCTTGAGAGGATCTGCAGAGAAAAATGGGAAAAACTCCCCAAATACAGGTGTGCCAAGCTTGTAGCGTCATAACCAAGAAGACTTGAGGTGGTAATCGCTGCCAAAGGTGCTTCAACAAAGTACTGAGTAGCCTCCCGAGTGGCACAGTGGCCTAAGGCACTGCATCGCGTCACTACAGATCCGGGTTTGTTCCCAGGCTGTGTCGCAGCCGGCCGCGACGTGGAAACCCATAAGGTGGCACACAATTGGCCCAGCGTTGTCCGGGTTAGGGGAGGGTTTGAACGGCTGGGATGTCCTTGTCGCATCGCACTCTAACGATTCCTTGTGGCGGCCAGGCGCATGCACACTGACTACGTTCACCAGCTGTACAGTGTTTCCTCTGACACATTGGTGCGGCTGGCTTCCAGGTTAAGTGAGCAGTGTGTCAAGAAGCAGTGCGGCTTGGCCGGGTCGTGTTTCGGAAGACACATGGCTCTCGACCTTTGCCTCTCCTGAGTCCGTACGGGAGTTGCAGCAACGGGACAAGATCACGAAATTGGAGCGAAAAAGGGATACAAAAATATAAAAATAATACTGATTAAAGGGTCTGAATACTTATTAAATGTGATATTTCTGTTTTCTTATTTTTAATACATTGGCAAAAACTTCTAAAAACCTGTTTATGCTTTGTCATTATGGGTTTATGTGTAGATTGATGAATAAGGTTGTAACAAAATGTGGAAAAAGTCAAGGAGTCTGAATGCTTTTCGAATGCACTGTATATACAAAAGTATGTGGAAATTCAAATGAATGGATTCGGCTATTTCAGCCACACCCGTTGATGACAGGTGTGTAAAATCAAGCACACCGCCATGCAATCTCCATAGACAAACATTGGCAGTAGGAAGGCCTTACTGAATAGCTCAGTGACTTTCAACGTGGCACCGTCATAGGATGCCACATTTCTAACACGTCAGTTCGTCAAATTTCTGCCCTGTTAGCGCTGTAAGTCAACTGTAAGTGCTGTTATTGTGAAGTGGAATCATCTCGGAGCAACAACGGCTCAGCCGCAAAGTGGTAGGCCACAAAAGCTCACAGAATGGGACTGTCGAGTGCTGAAGCGTGTAGCGCATAAAAAGTGGTCTGTCGTCGGTTGCAACATTCACTACCAAGTTCCAAACTGTCTCTTGAAGCAACGTCAGCACAATAACTGTTCGTCGGGAGCTTCATAAAATGAGTTTCCATGGCCGAGCAGCTGCACACTACCCTAAGATCACCATGCGCAATGCCCAGCGTCGGCTGGAGTGGTGTAAAGCTCACCGCCATTGGACTCTGGAGCCTTGGAAACACGTTTTCTTGTGTGATGAATCACGCTTCACCATCTGGCAGTCCGACGGATGAATCTGGGTTTGGCAGATGCCAGGAGAACATTTGGTGGAGGAGGAATAATGGTCTGGGCTGTTTTTCATGGTTCGGGTTAGGCCAATTAGTTCCAGAGCAGGAAAATCTTAACACTACAGCATACAATGACATTCTCAACGATTCTGTGCTTCCAACAGTTTGACAATGCACCCGTGCACAAAGCGAGGTCTATACAGAAATGGTTTGTCGAGATCAGTGTGAAAGAACTGCACTGGCCTGCACAGAGCCCTGACCTCAACCCCATTGAACCACTTTGGGACGATGTCTGCGAGCCAGGCCTAATCGCCCAACATCAGTGCCCGACCTCACTAATGCTCTTGGGGCTGAATGGAAGCAAGTTCCTGCAGCAATGTTCTAACATCAAGTGGAAAGTCTTCCCAGAAGAGTGGAGGCTGTTATAGCAGTAAAGGGGGACCAACTCCTTATATATCCCACCTGAACAGGCTGAAATGCCAGTTATTATTATTATTATTATTATTTTTATTTTTGCTCTTTTTCAAATTATCTTTCTCAAACAATAGTCTGCACTCTTAATTTTTTTTGTTTAATTTTGGCGACCCTCATTTTAAACACCACTGTCATTGTGTGTAAATATCATACAAAACAAAATAGAAAATCAAGTTTTTGAATGCACTGCCCTTTAAAAAGTCAAGGTTAAAAGTACAATTGTGTAGTCATCATCAGATATCTTAATCTCTTAATTTCTCTCTTAATCTTAATTTGTCTGATACTTTTCTCCTCCAGGTGGTCCTCCACCCAACCCCTAACAGCCCCAAGGCATCAGAGCTCCATAAGATGGCCCTCACCAAGGCCTGCCCCGACCAGAACCTTCAGATCAAACTGGCCATTCGCATGGACAAACCGCAGAACATGAAGCATTCTGGGTAAGTATGGACAAGCTCCAATACATGAAGAATTCCTGGTAAGCATGGACAAGCCGCAGAACATGAAGCACTCTGGGCAAGCAAGGGAAACCTGGTCCTATTGATCTCAATGGGACCTGGTACATTTTTAAGTCTGCTACTTTAATGCTTAACATACTCATGAGGACAGAGGAGGATCTCCAGATAGGGTTTTGTTTTGGGTTTTATTTTTACCTTTTCATCCATTTCTCTGAAACTCCTCCGGCCTCTTCCTTGGTTCCTTCTTGGCCTAATTTCTAGCTAAATGGAGAAAAAAAATACTTAGCATTGTATTGTTCTATCCCCTCTGGTGGTTACTACTGGGTTTGTTTTACATTTAGAGAGCAACAAAGACACTAGCTTCCAGGCCAACGTGACTCATTCTCACTGCGCCAACCCAGGGTCATCCACTGCAAAAAAACATCAAAACACTTACGACATTATCATATTATGAACAGTGATTAGGTCAGCCTGTCTTTTCTTTGTAGTAGGGGATACACTCCTTGCTATGAATGTAGTGTGGGCTAAACCTGCTGATTCTGTTGCTTTTGTTACAACACAGGAAACAACAATAGCCAATTGTCATACCATTGCCATGTAATCATTACATTGACATATAGTCATTGTTAAACATTGTTTTCTGGCAGGTATTTGTGGGCTTTTGGGAAGAACGTCTGGAAGCGCTGGAAGAAGCGTTTCTTCGTCCTCGTGCAGGTTGGTACATCATCAGCCTCTGAAATATAATGTCTGGTCTGGTCGAATGAAAGGTAATTCAAATGATTACATAACCAATGACATACAGTTGTGGTCAAATATATTGGCACCATTGAACTTTACAATAGAGTGCAAATGGATCAGAGTGTCTTATTTTCTCTCTTCAAAGCTGGTTGAATGGCTATTTTTCCCCTGTAGGCAACTGCAACTTGCCACAGGTGAGATGAATTAGCTAGTAAATGAGAATCACCTGCCTCCAACCAAATTAATTAGAATTCTGAATAATTTAGTCCAGGACATTTTTTTATTGGTCCTGTGCAGTTGTAAATCAAACAAATACAACACGTGTGAACACCAAAGGTTTTTTCAATTTCAACTTACATGATCAGAAATAGGGAATCGTGATTGCAACTGTATGTGGCTAAAGGGGCAGTTTTCACACACAAATATAATCACTTTTTAATCGCCTTCTTACGTTGAAAGAAGCTTGAACAATCACAGCAATTCACCATTGATCCTCTGATGTTCCTGAGCAGATGAAGTGTATGACGTGTCTGTCCTCTCTGTTGTAGGTGAGCCAGTACACCTTTGCCATGTGCAGCTACAGAGAGAAGAAGTCTGAGCCACAGGAGCTGCTACAGCTGGATGGTTACACTGTGGACTACACCGACCCCCAGCCAGGTACATATATACACACCTGCACGCACACATGCACATTCACACAGACACACACGTACAGTATGCACGCACATGCATGCATGCACAGATGGACACACACACACACAAATGCATGCACGCACACGCACACACACACACCCACACAACCTGTCCCTAAACCCTCCTCTCTGTCTCTAGGTTTGGATGGCGGCAGGGCGTTCTTCAACGCAGTGAAGGAGGGCGACACTGTGATCTTTGCCAGTGATGACGAGCAGGACCGCATCCTGTGGGTTCAGGCAATGTACCGGGCCACCGGTCAGTCCCACAAGCCCGTTCCCCCCACCCAGGTCCAGAAACTAAACTCCAAGGGGGGTGCCGCCGCTCAGATGGACGCGCCCATCTCCCAGTTCTGTAAGTAAACCAATACACAACCTCAGCATCAGATCAGCCAATCAGCAGGCAGTTTCAGGTTTCATCCCCCCAATCCAGTGACAGCTCTCACCCATAACGTTTCACTATGCCATGCGTCTCTCCCCACGTCACACTGCAGCCACATACTGTAACTGTTAAACACGTTGCGCTGTAGAACTAAAGTTAACACACGCAGGCACGTCCTCCTCATTGCTGTATCACACAGAGTACCCAGCATCTTTGGGCCCCCCTCATCGTCACCAATCAGTCACACATGACGTGTTTAAAGGTGCAACATCATATGACTCTTCCCCCATCAATCTGCTCTGTCTCTCTCTAAACATTAACCAAGCTGACAAACTAAAGAGAAACATGGAACGGCGGCCGACGACGTAGATACAGATTAAACCACTAAAATGAAACATAAAACATCAAGCTTTGCACCTTTTTAGCCTTTTGAATCCTTTTGAAACCTTTTAAATCTTTTGAGAATGTTTTGCGTTAACAGTGGTACTTAAGTGTTATGTTTGTGACACTGCTAAGGTGTCAGGGAGTATTGCCTGAACACCCCCAGACCCCAGCATGTTGTATGGTAGAAAACAACAGCTGTAACAGACAGTGATGACTTTCTGAGTCCCCGCTCAGCCCAGCCCTGTCTCGGTCCAGTCGCTGCTCAGTCAACGTTCTCTGTAGTGTTAACCGTTCCTTTACTTGTACCTTTAAGCAGCCACTGGTCAGATACTGTACAGTAGCAAAGTGAAGGTAAGACTGTCTCTAGTAACGTGGCTTCTGCAACACGTACCTATCTACTTCCTGTTGTGACCGTCTCTTCTGTGTCCTCTGCCCCTTATTTAAAACACACTTTGAATCCCAGTTTAACAGTGAAATAGGACCAAAGGATTTTAGGCTAACACGATACTTGTGTATCCTAATACACTTTTCTTTTTACAAAATTATCTAAGTTACACTTTGTAAGCACACTGAAACCTGAACAGGTTGAACCTGACTTGGGAAATTAGTACCCAACTCAATTCTGTTCTTTTACAGCGCTAAAGAACTAGCCTGGTAAAACCAGACTGAATGCTGTGCTCACCAATGTTTCAGTAAGGTGAGTGCATCGTTCAGTCTGGTTAACAAGACTACTAAAGAACACTCCACAACCATAGATCCTGCTATTCAAAACCAAACATGATAACTTATTTTGGTATGCATCCTTCCTTTAGTTATGTTAACGATTATTCTAATGTCCAAGCCGTTTGGTTAGAGTTAATGGGTTGTAGAAAATGCTTTTTTCCCCTTTTATTATATTGCCATTTTTATAACCTGAAAACAATTCAGCAATAAAAACATCTATATAGGTTTTTATGCAGGAATTGCGCTATTTAGCTATCAAAAGTGTAGATGTCATTTTTGGGGGGGAGGGGTAGAAAATCTATGTTTTAATTAATTACACTGTAGTTTTCATCCGTTTCTATAAACAGAATCTATTGACAAAAAATTCCCTGTGGTCTCTCCATTGGTGTCTTTGTCGAGTATGTGATCGTTCTTCTGGTTATTTGGTTACCTCCTCTATATAAGACCAGCCATTCTGATGCCATTCAATGACCCCTCACAGTGGCACAGACCTCCTCCCTCTACCCCCCTCCTCTCTGAAACACTGTGCCACACCAAACGTACATGTTTCACCCCACCCTGGTTATCTTGAATGGCACAGGGGCCATAACATACACCACACCACCCTGTTACTCTCCTTTCTCGCTCTCTCTCGCTCCCTCTTTCTCTCTCTACCATCAGAGCTCTGCTGCCGATAATTTGTCTAGATGCTATGAAGGTTCAGGAGCACTGATTTGGAAGGATAGGAGAGTAGTCTTTAGTCCAAAGCTAATAGTGTTTTCTCATGTGCCAGCCTGCCTCCAGACTGAGTACAGTACTGTACTTACCAGAGAAGTTATGAGTGTCGCTACTCATTACCAGGCAACATCACTTTGCTTTAAGTGGACTCCCATATTCATAACCATATAATAATAAAATATTCGGATAAAAGGATAACATTAGGTGGATATGTCAGGTTTATTCCAATTGAGTTAGCCATTTAGATTGTTATTACTCTTCATTCATTTTTCCTCTAAACATTATCTTGTAAGCTGTCCAGTGCCTTCATAGATTCAGAAGAGGACACTGGCATCATTTACATAATAATAATAATAATAATAATAATAATACTAATAATAGTAGAACTAGAAGTTGTTGTTGGAGTGCTGGAGGTAACTGTAGAGTGTGGGCCAGTGCTCCTCTATTATAAACTGGAGAAAGCAAAGTGAAGCGATCATATTATGATGGCAATGTATAATGTATGTTAGAATAAGATACAGATGTAGGATCTTAATTTGATCACCCTGTTGCAGGATAACTTTCCTGAAATGCAGGACATTTACCACTTGTCGTGTATTTGAGGTTTAAAAAGGCTTGTCATTTCCACTTGGAAATGTCAGACTTGATTTTCCCTTACGAAAAATGTAAAAACGCCTACAGAAAATAATTATAATCCACATAATAATTTACATTTTCTGTTGCTGCAGGATTATTTTCCTGCTAGAGAAAACTGACTCAAATTAAAATGCAACAAATGTACTATACCTAGATCAGAATCCAGACTAAATCAACCACAGCAGAGTGATGATAACCCTTTACCCTTATCCTTTAATCTCTCTTTTTTCTGTCATGCTCTCACTGGCCCTCTATTTCCCTCTCTGTCTCTTGATTTTCTCTCGATCTTCTCTCTTTCTCTCTACCGTTCTTTTCACTCTACATCTCTCTCTCTCTCTCTCTCTCTCTCTCTCCAGCTCACATACCCACACATGCTCAGCACACCACCACCGCCCACACACCACTCTCTCTCTCTCTCTCTCTCTCTCTCTCTCTCTCTCTCTCTCTCTCATTTTGGTACAGGTTGTTGTTTTTTTAGTTGTGTTTTTCTTCCTCATGCTTTGCTTGTTACCCTTCTTTAGTATTGCAACTGCTAGGTGAGGGACACTCGTGTTTGATCTCCTCTAGCCTTGTTGCTAGTCTTTATGTTATTCTGGTTTGTCCCTTCTTACCCCGCTGTCTTCTAGCTGGACTTAAGGGTAAGTGCTTCCCTATAGCCGGCACAGCTCAGATAATCCCCAACGATTATCTGACAAATGCAACGTGCTTTCTCTCCTCTTTCCCTATCCACTTCCTCCTCTTAAGTCTCCTCGCTTCATGTCTTTAGACAGTAGAAAACTTATTTTTATGTTTGATTTCTCCTCAATCTGAGATTTGAAGTAGCTATAAACTTCCATTCTTGACGGTTTAGGATGCATGTATTTGATTCTTAGACTTATCATTTGGCTCAGTAACTATTGTAGTTTATATTCTGGTTATTATTATGTTTTTTTTGTTGTTGCATAATTGCCTTCTCTCCTTAATCTTATTGGTGTCCAAGGACCCCTCAGAGTAAAGCAGAGAGATGGCCCAATGTGACATGGTGCCATCAGAAAATAAAATACAGTAAATGACTGCTGTAGGAAATCTAGTTGTGAATCCATCAACAGTTATGGAAATTCTATTTTAGAGAGCAGTAGAGGACAGTAAGAAAAATCCCCCTAAGGGAACTTCAGAGCTTGTAATCAAGCTTTTTATTTTTATTTTTAGAAAGTCCTACACTTCTTTACATCGCTTACAAATGATTGAATATTTCCATATTGTTTAATACATTTTTCAAAGAGTAGAGCAGTTGGAAAGCTGTGACATGTTGAACATTTTGGTTGTGATTAGTTTTGGACCCTTTTAGCAGGGTGACACGGGTCATGCTTTACTTCCGAGGACTCAATTCATAGCCGTGGGAAGTAGGGGTGCTGAGGGTGCTACAGCACCCCCTGGTAAATCACCCCCCAAAAATTTGTGGAGAAAAATACTCCTCAGTGGCCATGGCTCAATTGCTTTTGGTTATTTTCTTTTGTCCTCTGTTCACGAGAGTTGGCAAATATGTACGTGGAGTATTCTGAATGCAGATGACAAGGAGTAGCCGCTGGCACCGCTCCTTACCATACAATACTCTGGAAGAACCCTCTTACTAGATGGGCCTGTAGACAGCAGCTAGCCCCCCCCCGTAGTAGCACCTCTAGGAGGGAGCAGATCTCGTTTTGGTTTCTTTTGATTGCCCTTTGATTGCCTGAACAGGTGAACACTTTTGTCATGTTTTCGTTATTGCGTTGATGGAATTACAGGACTTTTATTTCCCCCTTGCCATCTCCCAGAGAATGATTTACATGTAGTTTTGCCTCTGTCGGCTTCATGCTATAAACCGATGTACTTGCACCAAATTGTATTGCTACCCTGTTCGAGATACTCCAGTAGTTGGTATGCCTGTTAGTTGTGCTCTGTAGATGTCATGAATAAATACACTGCAACACACTCAAGTATTGTCAACTTGCAAATGCTAAGAGAAAAAGGAATGCCCAAAATGTTTTATCCAAACATTGAAAATGGAACCTTGAGATGCATGACATAACATTTTGAAACATTTTTGAAAGCACAATGAAAAGTCACACTGTTCTACAGCATGTGATAGTATTATGTTTGTCACTGAGCATTTATTAATTACTGTATTCCCCAATATTCATAATGGAAAAACAATCAAATCTTTTTAACCAATCATCTTGCCTTTAGATGATGACGTCACCATCGACAAGAACTCACTAAATATGATCATGTGCCCCCATAGTCCATTCAGTCTGTTATTCCAAAATCAAACTCCATTTCCTCATTTAAAACAAACAGAAGAGATATTCCCCACCCCCTTTCCTCCTGCCTACCTTCAAGCACTTTCTATCACACATCGTGCACCTTCACTCTGCCCCGATCGCACACTTTCTCTCACCCCCACCCTTCCCCACTGCCCCCGTAACCCTCCCACCCCGTCCGCTATCGCTTTCTTCCGCACTTTCCTGGCACTGTCTGTATCTCCCTCGTCTATTTATCTCTCTGTGTCCGAGTCGTTTCCCCCCTCCCCTTTCTCTCTCTCTTTCTCTGTGTTCATCCTTTGTTTCCTCTTACCCTTTTCATCTCATTCTCACACCCTCCCTTTTGAACTCTATCTCCCCCTACAACTTTCATTTTTCCATCATATCTATAATTTCTTCCCTGTCTCACCCCTCTCTCACCTCTCTCTTAACCTGTGCTTACCCCTCTGTGTTAGCCTTAGTTCACCCCTCTCTCCCTTTTAACTTGTGGTAGGGCCTTTTTTGTCAGTGCCTAGCAAAACCAGGGATACATAGTCTGTTGGTCTAGTTCACTCGTTTGGATGATTAAGAAACAAAACACCTCCTAATTTTACACTCTAGAACCCTTTAACAAGTACCATTGAACATGCAGCTGTCCTATCCTCATCCGTGGCCCTCCATCTACCCCTTTATCTATCCCTGTCTCTGAACATGGGGCGGACAGATGTCAGTTGAGTTCAAAGTTAGTGTTGCTATAGAACCCCCACCCCCAGCCAAGCCCAGCCTACCCCCTTATCCACCTGCCCCACCACCGTCACATTATCCTCACTTTTTTCAGTGTCACACGATTGGACATGACACCTGTCACTCACCGACGCTGAGGAGGACATGAACATCAACACCTCTTTCATCTCTCTATATGCTATGCAAGTGACGCTGCAAGTTGCCTTGTCGTTTTTTTAACATTTGTAGGCTTTTTAATGGTGTTGAATGGGCAAAAACGTAGTGCATTGGTTTTCAGTGCAAAAACATAACGAAAGGCATCTGGCAGAAGTAAATTCCTTCACAAATACAAATATAATTTTATATAGTACCAGTCAAAAGTTTTGACACAACTACTCATTCTATATTTTTACTATTTTCTACATTGCAGAATAATAGTGAAGACATCAACACTATGAAGTAACACATATAGAATCAAAAAAGTGTAAAACCAATCAAAATCTATTTTAGTTTTTAGATTCTTCAAAGTAGCCACCCTTTGTCTTGATGACAGCTTTGCACACTCTTGGCATTCTCTCAAACAGCTTCACCTGGAATGCTTTTCCGACAGTCTTGAACGAGTTCCCAATTATGCTGAGCACTTGTTGGCTGCTTTCCTTCGCTCTGTGGTCCAACTTATCCCAAACCATCTCAATTGGGTTGAGGTCGGGTGATTGTGGATGCCAGGTCATCTGATGCAGCACTCCATCACTCTTCTTCTTGGTCAAATAGCCCTTACACAGCCTGGAGGTGTGTTGGGTCATTGTCCTGTTGAAAAACAAATGATAGTCCCACTAAGCACAAACCAGAGGGGATGGCGTATCGCTGCAGAATGCTGTGGTAGCCATGTTGGTTAAGTGTGCCTTGAATTACAAATAAATAACAGACAGTGTCACCAGCAAAGCCCCCCCACACCATCACACCTCCTCCTCCGTGCTTCACTGTGGGAACTACACGTGTGGAGATCATCCGTTCACCTATTCTGCGTCTCACAAAGACTCGGAGGTTGGAACCAAAAATCTCAAATTTGGACTCATCAGACCAAAGGACAGATTTCCACCGGTCTAATGTCCATTGCTCATGTTTCTTGGCCCAAGCAAGTCTCTTCTTATTACTGGTGTCCTTTAGTAGTTGTTTCTTTGTAGCAATTTGACCATGAAGGCCTGATTCACACTGTCTCCTCTGAACAGTTGATGATGAGATGTGTCTGTTACTTGAACTCTGAAGCATTTATTTGGACTGCTGTTTCTGAGGCTGGTAACTCTAATGAACTTATCCACTGCAGCAGAGGTAACTCTGGGTCTTCCATTCCTGTGGCGGTCCTCATGAGAGCCAGTTTTATCATAGCGCTTGAAAAAGCTGTCATCGAGGCAAAGGGTGGCTACTTTGAAGAATCTCAAGTATAAAATATATTTAGATTTGTTTAACACTTTTTTGGTTACTACATGATTCCATATGTGTTATTTCATAGTTGTGATGTCTTCACTATTATTCTACAATGTAGAAAATAGTAAAAAAAATAAGCAAAACCCAGGAATGAGTAGGTGTGTCCAGACCTTTGACTGGTACTGTATATGACCGCGTTTTCACAAATTTGATGATATAATCGTCATGCCTATTCAATACAGGACTAGGGACATGAACACGGATGTATGACGTAGGAACGCGTCACTTGCACATGATGTTGAGTCCCCCTTTTCATGCACATGCCATCTCATCACTGATAGTTTGAGATCTGACTATATACAGTATGTAGTGCAGAAATGGGAAGAAAATGTGGGAATGTCAATGTTTTTTTATCAGGTACTGGTTATATTCTGCTTTTAGGCTTCTCATCAATGTTTTTGTTAGATGAGAGTATTCTGGTTATTCAAATTATGCCACCACTGCCGTCATGACAGACAGAATACATATTTTTGTTGCAGAAGATGGTCATACATGAATACATGTCTCCTGTATTTTCCTATTGTTCTCTGTCCTCAACATATACACTGCCCGTTTAGATCTATTGGACAATCATACAACACTAATCAAATACCGTCAAAATCTATTTAAAAAACATGGCCACTCATTACTTGACCTGCTCCCAGAATGCATTTGGATGCAGATAAGCAGCTCCCTAGAGGCTTGTGTCCGCTACCCAACCTTCATAAAAATAGATGTATTCTATAGAATAGAAAACACTTAACTCTTACAGTTTTTAATCGACTAGACTTTCTCCATAAAACAGAGCTATTTACTCAGCTTAATATTTTTATTCAAAATCACACTGTACTCTGTTTTTGTTTTTCAGCTCACTGCCCATCATTTGTCAGGAACTTAGTGACATTAACCAATCAATCGCGAATGGCAGAATCTATTGAATACATATTACGAATGAGAATAGCATCCTATTCAATTTAACCCACCACTTTCTTAATACATGTTTTGAATCTAATATACCTAAAATGGTAGCCATTGAACAAAACAAAGCTGCATGCCAGCATTCACGTACTACAGTACGACAAAGCACTGGTCCCATTGAGCTTCGCTACAGATTCACATCAGTAGCTCCTTATTCCACAATCCCGATCAGCTCTATTGACTCTGTCTGAAATGATGCAAGTTGACAATGTAAAGCTGTAAGTGTTTATAATTTGCCCTAACAGTAGTCTTAGCCAGACAGGCCCAGTGTTGTGTTGAGGTAGAGAGAGATGCTGTACTATTTCTCTGTGCCTTACTGACACCCTCTTCCTCTGAATCCTGTCATTTTCCCTGTGCTGGTTGGACACAGACGCAGACAGAGCTCAGAAACATGGCATGGATGAGTTTATCTCGGCTAACCCCTGTAGCTTTGACCACGCCTCCCTGTTCGAGATCGTCCAGAGGCTCACGTTGGACCACAGGCTCAATGACACCTTCTGCTGTCTGGTGAGTGGCATTCTCCAAACCCACAGTATGGTGGAATGAGAATAAATACGGTCCAGGGCACTAAAAATATACTTTTGATCAAAATGCTGACATTTCTTGGAGCAAGGTACATTGTTAATGTGACTTAGGTCATGGTTCAGTCAGGGAAAGTTGTTTGTTTGGGATTGAGATCATGGTGCTAACCTCTTAAAAAAAGCTTGGATGTAATGTGTAGGGATGGTTCAGCACGGGCCAAGTGTTCTAGTCTAAACTGTTAAACCCCATCTCTGATATAATGTGTAGGGATGGTTCAGTCCAGGCCAGGTGTTCTAGTCTAAACTGTTAAACACCCTCTATGATGTTATGTGTAGGGATGGTTCAGCCGGGCCAGGTGTTCTAGTCTAAACTGTTAAACCCCTTCTCTGGGCCTCCCGAGTGGCATAGTGGTCTAAGGCACTGCAGTGCTTGATAATAACATAAAATAAACTCTCTGATGTAATGTGTAGGGATGGTTCAGCCCGGGCCAGGTGTTTGTCCTGGATGAGTACTGTGCCAGGAACGGCGTGCGGGGGTGTCACAGACACCTGGGTTACCTAGGGGACCTGCTGGAGAGGGCGGACAGAGGAGCCATGATCGACCCCACCCTGCTTCACTACAGCTTCGCTTTCTGCGCCTCCCATGTCCACGGTAACAGGTAAAATCTACACCTGATTGAACCCGGTCCTCCTGCTTGCCAATCCATAGTCTTAACCATTAGACCAAGAGGACATCCTCCAGGTCGGAGGGCGACATTTTGGACAAGTCAGTGCTCATCACGAGGTAGCACTGGCAATGCTAAATCACCAACATATCGCAAGAGAGATGGGTAAACGTTGTATCTCAAATACACACACACAAAGGTCTTCAGATAAAAGAAGAAGAGAAAGAAGGAAAGAAAAGCTGGCCATAGTAAGAGGACAAAAGAGTCAGAGTCATCAAACGCAGCAGAGCACCATTGCTTTATGATTTCCCATTGTTACGTCTTTGTTTGTCATGAACGTTTTGCATATTATTTATTAGGATTTTAATCATGTATTTTATGTGATCATGTCATCATTTTGTTCACTTGTTTTTATTAATCAGTTATATTTACCTTGGTTTCCACCGTATTCCTTTTTTCTTTTCCCTCCTTGTCTTTTGTTGCTTTATTCAGTCTCATTATGTCAATGTTGCTCATCCTCCCATGCATCCCTATAAAGTCAGAGAGGGCAGCAGTTACTGGGGGCCACTGATGGGTTGTGAGGGCCCCTGGGCCCCTGGCGGCGCCCAGACCCCAGAACCAGGGGCTGGCTCGAAACGGGGAAACAAAAAGATGAAGTTTAGAAAGAAAAGGGATTCCACATTTCAGCTCGTCCAAGAGCCCATCAGGTAAGATAATGTACTATAAAATGTACCTATAAGTACATAGCTACTTCAATTACCTCGTACCCATGCACATTGACTCGGTACTGGTACTCCCTGTATATAGCTATGCAATTTGTACCTATCATTGTTATTCATTATTCACTGTTTATTTATTTGTCGTGTGACTTTCTATTTTTATTACATTTTTTATCTTTAATTCTACACTGTTGAAAGAGACCCGGAAGTAAGCATTTCACTGTTAGTCTTCACCTATTGTTTACGAATCATGTGACAAATACAATTTGATTTGATGTTTGTCTGTGTAAGAAAGAACATTTACATTTGGTAAACATGCTGAAGAATGATTCTCTTTCACTCACACGAGCAGCAGTAAAATCATGGAGAACTAAAAGATGGCACTGTTTATGTGCAAATTGTTGTATTGTTCCTTTTTTGATGGACTCCAACTGGCGGCTCCACTACCGCATGATTCGCTGGGCTGATGTTGCGTTTGTATTCTATGATGTCATCCTAAGGCCTGACGGACTGGGAACGGTGAAGGTGGATGAAAAGGAGCGCTTTGAAGAAATCAAAGAGCGGTTGCGTGTGATCCTAGAACACCAGATCACTAACTTCAGGTGAGTGCTGCTGCCTACTGGTCCTATCTATCTATCTATCGATCCGATCGATCGAATGATGGATAGATGGAATAATGGAAAAGTATACTAATATTATACTATTCCATTGTTCTGTTGTCCATAGTGATTTTTATATTTCATTGTGATTCAACTGGCTTCTCTCGTGTAGATATTGCTTCCCGTTCGGACGTCCAGAGGGAGCCTTGAAGGCCACGCTGTCTTTGCTGGAAAGGGTTAGTACATTTTGATGACTGCAATCTTTTCATTTTCCTTTTACAGAAAATGTTCAGTTTATGAATGATTCAGATCCCATAGCTCATATAATCTCATATATATGCTAGAAAAAGGAAAAGGAAATTGAAAATGAAAACAAAACTGCAATAAACTGAAATTCAGTGGAAAGACTAAGGAAGACTTGTTCTGTCCTGTTCCTCACCCTCAGGTGCTGATGAAGGACATTGTGACTCCAGTCCCACAAGAGGAAGTGAAGGGAGTTATCCGTAAATGTCTGGAGCAGGCTGCACAGCTCAACTACGCTAAAATCACAGAATACGCCAAAATCGAAGGTAACTAGCCATGATTTACATATACAGACAATATGCAACAGCAGTTACTAACTCTGTTGGTAAATTCTTGGTTGCTGTTGCTTTAAAACCTGTAACTGGTTGTTTTTCTTTAGATGATGGTAACTGTTTTAGTACTTTTAGTGACTTTTCAGTAATTCTGGGGTTTTCCCATGTGGAACAGGAGTGTCAAACATTCTACTCTCATTTGGAAGTGACTTGTCATGACCACTTTGATTCCTTTCTTAGCATCCTACAGTGGGATTCTTTTCAAGATAACCTGGACCAGATTAACCTGGAGAAAAGAAGCACTAAAGACACATACTGAGAGCTCTTCATTTTTTTAGCACATGAATTCAAGAGAAACAGCATATACAGTATTTTTCCATTTGACAGATTGGTTGTCACTTGTTTGTCACTCAGCCAATTAACACTCCCCTTCGTTTCAGGCAGGCTGCTTTAGCTGTACTCTACTCTACTCTACTGTAGGTCGAGTTGGCTTTTTGTAGAGGTGTTGTGAGTAAAAATGCATTCAAATCCAAAGTTTTGGATTAAAGCCCTGTTTACTTGCCGGCCTGGCCCCCATGTTACTGTACCTTGAGTCTAGCTGTATCCTGGCCCCTGGCATGTGGTGATTTAACAGTATATATCTGGAATATACAGTATATTATAGCTACAGTATGCAGTAAACATACACTATATATACAAAAGTGTGTGGACACACCTTAAAATGAGTGAATTCAGCTATTTCAGCCACAACCGTTGCTGACAAGTGTATAAAAGCCATGCAATCTCCATAGACAAACATTGGCAGTAGAATAATCTTACTGAAAAGCTCAGTGACTTTCAACGCGGCACCATCATAGGATGCCACCTTTCCAACAAGTGAGAACATCACATTTCTGCCCTGCTAGAGCTGCCCCGGTCAACTGTAAGTGCTATTATTGTGAAGTGAAAACATCTACTGTAGGAGCAACAACGGCTCAGCCACAAAGTGGTAGGCCACACAAGCTCACAGTGCTGAAGCGCGTAGCGGGTAAAAATCATCTGTCCTCGGTTGCAACACTCCCTACCGAGTTCCAAACGGCCTCTGGAAGCAATATCAGCACAATAACTGCACACAAGCCTAAGATCACCATGCGCAATGCCCAGCCTCGGCTGTAGTGGTGTAAAGCTCACCGCAATTGGACTCTGGAGTAGTGGCGTTCTCTGGAGTGATGAATCACGCTTCATTATCTGAGAGTCCGACGAACGAATCTGGGTTTGGTGGATGCCAGGAGAACGCTACCTGCCCCAATGCATAGTTCCAACTGTAAAATTTGGTAGAGGAATAATGGTCTGGGGCTGTTTTTAATGGGTCGGGCTAGGCCCCTTAGTTCTAGTGAAGGGAAATCTTAACGCTACAGCATACAATGACATTCTTGACGATCCTGAGATTCCACCTTTGTGGCAAAAGTTTGGAGAAGGCCCTTTCCTGTTTCAGCATGACAATAACCCCGTGCACAAAGCGAGGCTCATACAGAAATGGTTTGTCGAGATTGGTGTGGAAGAACTTGACTGGCCTGCACAGAGCCCTGACCTCAACCTCACCGAACACCTTTGGGATGAATTAGAACGCCGACTGTTAGCCAAGCCTAATCGGCCAACATCAGCACCCAACCTCACTAATGCTCTTGTGGCAGAATGGAAGCAAGTCCCCGCAGCAATGTTCCAACATCTAGTGGAAAGGCTTCCCAGAAGAGTGGAGGCTGTTATAGCAGCAATGTGAGAACCAACTCCATATTAATGCCCATGATTTTGGAATGAGATGTGTGACGAGCAGGTGTCCACATACTTTTGGTCATGTAGTGTATATAGTAGCTAGAAGCAGATTTCCCCTGAACAGAACTCCCCTTCCTGACCCACTACTCCTTTCTGACTGTATCTCCACCCCTAGACTCCAGGGTCTATAATCTAAGATTTATCAAATAAATCTTACTTTGGCCCATCCCCTTCCTGGGGACCCTTGCCCTACTCTCCCTCTCCTTTTCCCTCTCTTTCTCTGTCTCTTACCTTATCTTTCCTCTTGTTCTTCCTGCGGACCATTACCCTCCTCTCCCTGTTCCTCTGTCTGCTGTCCACTTCCTCTCTCTCATCTCATTGGCTTCGCCACATTTATCACCTCACATTTCTGTGATATGTGGTTTTGAAGCCAATGAAAAAGAATGCTCGGATTGGGCACAGACAACCCAGCATCTGTTACCTGCATGTACTACAATACATTATGGAAAGGTTTGTCTTTATAGGTATGAACTAGCCACTACATAGAACCATTTCACCTTCAATTAGATATTTCAGTACTCTATTATTACTTGCAAAACACCATTTTGGTTTGCCTACAAAGTCACATGCAGTGTTTGCTTTGACATGCATGTCAACAGATTGATCCAAAACGTGTAGTCAATAACTAAAAAGACATACCCAGGGTTCCAAAGATACTAAGGTGTTTATCCCTCACTATCTGGAAGATATACCAAGTAGACCTATTTTTCCTATCCTTGTGGTGCTGTTGTTCCAATATTAAGAAAATAGTGGTAAAACACTAGTTATTGAACCCTGTCATCCGCAGCCCCAACCCAAGTCAATACTCACCATGGTTGTGTTCATTAGGCCACAAAATGAAAGAAAACAGACTGAACGAGTGGAGAACTACCTGCACTGTTTTCTGTTACGAAACATTTTGCTACAGTGTGCCCTAATGAACACAACTCAGGACAGTTCTCTGCCTTTCCATCTCCTCTGACCTATAACCTCTCACCCTAACCTCTGACCCCAGCCTCTTGCATGCCCCAATCCTCCTCTTTTGTAGGGAGAAAGAGGGAAATGTTTGAGCACCCTGTCTTCTGCTTGGCGTCACAAGTGATGGATTTAACCATCCGTGAGTACCTACCTCATCCTCCCCCTGTCTCTCCTCCCTCCCTCTTTCAACTTTCTTTCACCACATCACCCCCTCCCACCCTCCTCCCAGCTATGTCCACTCCTCCTTCCTCCTCTGTGCTTTTTTTATCCGTCGCTCATGTCTGCCGAGAGCGAGTGGGGAGAGAGAGAGCCAGTCTGGTCTGTGGAGGTCTGTCTGGGGAGACACTGCAACAGCACTGTAGTGGTCCTACTATCAGGGACCTACAGTCTCCCATCTGTCTGTGACCAACATGAATGATCTGTCGGTCTGGTCTGTAAGCTTCTTTCTTTTGGTTGGACATATGCCCATGCCCACCCATGTGACTTGAATGCATTTTTTACTTTGCTTCTGTGTTATCTCCTTCAGTCGTCTGGTCATGTGTCAGTGAGTGTGGGCTCACCACGCCACGCTGTGCGCTGGGACAGACAGGTATGATGCTATGTCACTGCCAGAGACAGAGAAACCCAAAGAGGGAGGCAGTAGAGCAGAGCAGCAGCTGCAGGCAGAGCTACGATACCAGGAGGACAGAAAGGATTGGGTGTACGCACACAGAGTTCCTATAATATGTATTTTAACTCGGCTCAACTCAACCCACCACCGGTCAATGTGTCCCGTCTTTGGTTGGTGCAGCTGTTGTTTGTCTTACGTCTAAGTTTACGACGGTCTAAAGCTGTGTCTGTCTGTTACTGTTAACTACATCCTGTTCTTGTTGCTTCTTTACTTTTGACTACTCCTTAGGCTAATGTCTCACTGTTTCAGCGTGTCTGTACCTACGTGTATGTCTGTGGAGTTTTGTCAATGATACGTCTGTCAACTACCTAACACACTCCTGCAGAGTTCCTGGTGTTCTCTCTAAAGGTCAAGGGTCAGATGGAGAAGACGAAAGAGTAAAATCTTGTCACTCTCTTCTGGAACATAAAATATTAACCATAGTGTGTTATAATCCTAAATATCTCCTCTTTTCTCTTCTCTCCTTCTCTCTCTGTTTCAAGTTGAGAAAGATAAAAAGCCGGATCCAAATGATCCAGGTGAAGCCCTGTTTGACTTTTAGCTTAGCCCCAATATACACCTACCCTAAACACACACACACACACACACTCATATACAGTTGAAGTTGGAAGTTTACATACACTTAGGTTGGAGTCATTAAAACTCGTTTTTCAACCACTCCACAAATTTCTTGTTAACAAACTATAGCTTTGGCAAGTCGGGTAGGACATCTACTTTGTGCATCACACAAGTAATTTTTCCAACAATTGTTTACAGACAGATTATTTCACTGTATCACAATTCCAGTGGGTCAGAAGTTTACATACACTAAGTTGACTGTGCCTTTAAACAGCTTGGAAAATTCCAGAAAATGATGTCATGGCTTTAGAAGCTTCTGATAGGCTAATTGACATCATTTGAGTCAATTGGAGGTGTACCTGTGGATGTATTTCAAGGCCTACCTTCAAACTCAGTGCCTCTTTGCTTGACATCATGGGAAAGTCAAAAGAAATCAGCCAAGACCTCAGAACAAAATTGTAGACCTCCACAAGTCTGGTTCATACCTGGGAGCAATTTTCAAACGCCTGAAAGTACCACGTTCATATGTACAAAGAATAGTACGCAAGTATAAACATCATGAGACCACACAGTCATCATACCGCTCAGGAAGGAGACGTGTTCTGTCTCCTAGAGATGAACGTACTTTGTTGCAAAAAGTGCAAATCAATCCCAGAACAACAGCAAAGGACATTGTGAAGATGCTGGAGGAAACAGGTACAGAAGTATCTATATCCACAGTAACACAAGTCCTATATTTACATAACCTGAAAGGCTGCTCAGCAAGGACGAAGCCACTGCTCCAAAACCGCCATAAAAAAAGCCAGACTACGGTTTGCAACTGCACATGGGGACAAAGATTGTACTTTTTGGAGAAATGTCCTCTGGTCTGATGAAACAAAAATAGAACTGCTTGGCCATAATGACCATCGTTATGTTTGCAGGAAAAAGGGGGAGGCTTGCAAGCCGAAGAACACCCTCTCAACCGTGAAGGGCAGGGGTGGCAGCATCATGTTGTGGGGGTGCTTTGCTGCAGGAGGGACTGGTGCACTTCACAAAATAGATGGCATCATGAGGGAGGAAAATTATGTGGATATACACTGCTCAAAAAAAGTAAAGGGAACACTTAAACAACACAATGTAACTCCAAGTCAATCACACTTCTGTGAAATCAAACTGTTCACTTAGGAAGCAACACTGATTGACAATACATTTCACATGCTGTTGTGCAAATGGAATAGACAACAGGTGGAAATTATAGGCAATTAGCAAGACACCCCCAATAAAGGAGTGGTTCTGCAGGTGGGGACCACAGACCATTTCTCAGTTCCTATGCTTCCTGGCTGATGTTTTGGTCACTTGTAAATGCTGGCGGTGCTGTCACTCTAGTGGTAGCATGAGACGGAGTCTACAACCCACACAAGTGGCTCAGGTCGTGCAGCTCATCCAGGATGGCACATCAATGCGAGCTGTGGCAAGAAGGTTTGCTGTGTCTGTCAGCGTAGTGTCCAGAGCATGGAGGCGCTACCAGGAGACAGGCCAGTACATCAGGAGACGTGGAGGAGGCCGTAGGAGGGCAACAACCCAGTAGCAGGACCGCTACCTCCACCTTTGTGCAAGGAGGAGCAGGAGAAGCACTGCCAGAGCCCTGCAAAATGACCTCCAGCAGGCCACAAATGTGCATGTCTGCTCAAACGGTCAGAAACAGACTCCATGAGGGTGGTATGAGGGCCCGACGTCCACAGGTGGGGGTTGTGCTTACAGCCCAACACCGTGCAGGACGTTTGGCATTTGCCAGAGAACACCAAGATTGGCAAATTCGCCACTGGCGCCCTGTGCTCTTCACAGATGAAAGCAGGTTCACACTGAGCACGTGACAGATGTGACAGAGTCTGGAGACGCCGTGGAGAACGTTCTGCTGCCTGCAACATCCTCCAGCATGACCGGTTTGGCGGTGGGTCAGTCATGGTGTGGGGTGGCATTTCTTTGGGGGGCCCACAGCCCTCCATGTGCTTGCCAGAGGTAGCCTGACTGCCATTAGGTACCGAGATGAGATCCTCAGACCCCTTGTGAGACCATATGCTGGTGCGGTTGGCCCTGGGTTCCTCCTAATGCAAGACAATGCTAGACCTCATGTGGTTGGAGTGTGTCAGCAGTTCCTGCAAGAGGAAGGCATTGATGCTGTGGACTGGCCTGCCCGTTCCCCAGACCTGAATCCAATTGAGCACATCTGGGACATCATGTCTCGCCCCATCCACCAACGCCACGTTGCACCACAGACTGTCCAGGAGTTGGCGGATGCTTTAGTCCAGGTCTGGGAGGAGATCCCTCAGGAGACCATCCGCCACCTCATTAGGAGCATGCCCAGGCGTTGTAGGGAGGTCATACAGGCACGTGGAGGCCACACACACTACTGAGCCTCATTTTGACTTGTTTTAAGGACATTACATCAAAGTTGGAACAGCCTGTAGTGTGGTTTTCCACTTTCATTTTGTGACTCCAGACCTCAATGGGTTGATAAATTGGATTTCCATTGATTATTTTTGTGATTTTGTTGTCAGCACATTCAACTATGTAAAGAAAAAAGTATTTAATAAGATTATTTCTTTCATTCAGATCTAGGATGTGTTGTTTAAGTGTTCCCTTTATTTTTTGGAGCAGTATGTTAAAGCAACATCAAGACATCAGTCAAGAAGTTGAAGCTTGGTCACAAATGGGTCTTCCAACTGGACAATGACCCCAAGCATACTTCTAAAGTTGTGGCTTAAGGACAACAAGTCAAGGTACTGGAGTGGCCATCACAAAGTCCTGACCTCAATCTTATAGAAAACGTGTGGGCAGAACTGAGAACCATGTGCGAGCAAGGAGGCCTACAAATCTGACTCAGTTACACCAGCTCTGTCAGGAAGAATGGGCCAAAATTCACCCAACTTATTGTGGGAAGCTTGTGGAAGGCTACCCGAAATGTTTGACCCAAGTTAAACAATTTAAAGGCAATGCTACCAAATACTAATTGAGTGTATGTAAACTTCTGACCCACTGGGAATGTGATGAAATAAATCTCTACTATTATTCTGACAAGACAGTGAATTTTTACTAGGAATAAATGTCCGGAATTGTGAAAAACTGAGTTTAAATGTATTTGACTAAGGCGTATGTAAACTTCCGACTTCAGCTATAAATATATATATATATATATTTGAGAGCGCGAGAGAGTGCCTTCGGAAAGTATTCAGACCACCTGACTTTTCACATTTTGTTACATTACAGCCTTATTCTAAAATTGATTAAATTGTGTTTTCTTGTCATCAATCAACACACAATACCCCATAATGACAAAGTAAAACAGGTATTTAGAAATTTTTGCAAATTTTTACTCCGTACTTTGTTGAAGCACCTTTGGCATCGACTACAGCTTCGAGTCTTCTTGGGTATGACGCTACAAGCTTGGCACACCTGTGTTTGGGAATTTTCTCCCATTCTTCTCTGCAGATCCTCTCAAGCTCTGTCAGGTTGGATGGGGAGCGTTGCTGATCAGGTTCAAGTCCGGGCTCTAATTGGGCCACTCAAGGACATTCAGAGACTTGTCCCGAAGCCACTCCTGCATTGTCTTGGCTGTGTGCTTAGGGTTGTGGTCCTCTTGGAAGGTGAACCTTCGCCCCAGTCTGAGGTCCTGAGCACTCTGGAGCAGGTTTTCATCAAGGATCTCTCTGTACTTTACCCCGTTCATCTTTCCCTCGATCCTGACCGCTGAAAAACATCCCGACAGCATGATGCTGCCACCACCATGCTTCACCGTAGGGATAGTGCCAGGTTTTCTCCAGACATGACGCTTGGCATTTAGGTCGAAGAGTTTAATCCTGGTTTCATCAGACCAGAGAATCTTGTTTCTCATGGTCTGAGAGTCTTTATGGGCCTTTTGGCAAACTCCAAGTGGGCTGTCATGTGCCTTTTACTGAGGAGTGGCTTACGTCTGGCCACTCTACCATAAAGGCCTGATTGGTGGAGTGCTGCAGAGATGGTTGTCCTTCTGGAAGCTTCTCCCATCTCCACAGAGAAACTCTAGAGTTCTTTCAGAGTGACCATAGGGTTCTTGGTCACCTCCCTGACCAAGGCCCTTCTCCATGCTTGCTCCGTTTGGCCGTGCGGCCAGCTCTAGGAAGAGTCTTGGTGGTTCCAAACTTCTTCCATTTAAGAATAATGGAGGGCACTGTATTTTTGGGGACCTTCAATGCTGCAGAAATGCTTTGCTGTCCTTCCCCAGATCTGTACCTCGACACAATCCTGTCTCGGAGCTCTACGGACAATTCCTTTGACCTCATGGCTTGGTTTTTGCTGTAACATGCATTGTCAACTGTGGGACCTTTTTTATAGACTGTTGTGTACATTTCCAAATCATGTCCAATCAATTTCATTTACCACAGCTGGATTCCAAACAAGTTGTAGAAAAATCTCAAGGATGATCAATGGAAACTGGATGCACCTGAGCTGAGTTTTGAGTCTCATAGCAAAGGGTCTGAATATGTATGTAAATAAGGTATTTCTGTTTTTTATTTGTAAAACAGTAATTTCTCAACCTGTTTTCACTTTGTCGTTATGGGGTATTGTGAGTAGATTGCTGAGGATTTTTTTTGTTGGTCTTTTATCCATTTTAGAATGAGGCTGTAACGTAACAACATTTGGAAAAAATCAAGGGGTCTGAATGTTTTCCGAAGGCACTGTTTAAATAAATATATATATTATGTAACCACATACACATTTAAACACGCACATAAACCCTCTCAAATTCCCCCTCATTTCTTGGCATGCCAACATTTAGCAAACTATTATTTGTGCAGAGATTGTGTTACTTTATAACAGTCATTTTCAGGGAAATGTATTTGAATTCAATTCGTGAATTGAATACAGAGGTGCATGTTTCAATTCATGAAATTGTTTTCCATCGTTTTTCCTGATGTGATACATTGAATAAAGGTAAATAAATCTGAAACTGATCAAGAAAAACAATCTCTCACAAATACACATAAAAAGGTAGCATCTCCAATGTGTTGAGAGAAATAATGCAATATGAGTTTACCTCAATATATCTGGCTATCAGTATTCAAATACACACTGAGGAAAATGTTGCATTATTATTTCATTGTCACACAACATAGAATCTGGAAGATTGTATGCAAAATGATAAGTCCATTCTCTGATAACATGACATATTTCAAAACAATTGAACACATGGGATATGGATGAAGTATGATACATTTGACAATGGCAATACATTATCATTCTGCTCATTATACTTCTAAGGACCAATATAAATGCTCTGCAAGGAGTCTTCTGCCATTCCCCTGGAACTGCATGACCCCCTTTTAGCTATGCTGTGGGGTTCAGGGTCCTTTTAGAATGCATGGCTAGTTGGCTACATAATAGAACAGTTAGTACATAATCACACAACAAACCTTAGTGTATGACGTGACAAAAAAATTATGAGAATAAATAGGATGCATCGAACTTAACAAATATAAACTCAGCAAAAAAAGAAACGTCCCTTTTACAGGACCCTGTCTTTCAAAGATAATTTGTAAATATTCTAAATAACTTCACAGATCTTCATTGTAAAGGGTTTAAACACTGTTTCCCATGCTTGTTCAATGAACCATAAACAATTAATGAACATGCACCTGTGGAATGGTCGTTAAGACACTAACAGCTTACAGACAGTAGGCAATTAAGGTCACAGTTATGAAAACTTAGGACACTAAAGAGGCCATTCTACTGACTCTGAAAAACACCAAAAGAAAGATTCCCAGGGTCCCTGCTCATCTGCGTGAACGTGCATTAGGCATGCTGCAAGGAGGCATGAGGACTGCAGATGTGGCCAAGGCAATAAATCGCAATGTCCGTACTGTGAGATGCCTAAGACAGCGCTACAGGGAGACAGGACGGACAGCTGATCGTCCTCGCAGTGGCAGACCATGTGTAACAACACCTGCATAGGATCGGTACATCCGAACATCACACCTGCGGGACAGGTTAGGGTGGCAACAACAACTGCCCGAGTTACACCAGGAATGCACAATCCCTCCATCAGTGCTCAGACTGTCCACAATAGGTTGAGAGAGGCTGGACTGAGGGCTTGTAGGCCTGTTGTAAGTCAGGTCCTCACCAGACATCACCGGCAACAACGTCGCCTATGGGCACAAACCCACCGTCGCTGGACCAGACAGGACTGGCAAAAAGTGCTCTTCACTGACGAGTCGTGGTTTTGTCTCACCAGCGGTGATGGTCAGATTAGTGTTTATCGTCGAAAGAATGAACGTTACACCGAGGCCTGTACTCTGGAGCGGGACCGATTTGGAGGGTCCGTCATGGTTTGGGGCGATATGTCATCATCGGACTGAGGTTGTTGTCATTGCAGGCAATCTCAACGCTGTGCGTTACAGGGAAGACATCCTCCTCCCTCATGTGGTACCCTTCCTGCAGGCTCATCCTGACATGACCCTCCAGCATGACAATGCCACCAGCCATACTGCTCATTCTATGCGTGATTTCCTGCAAGACAGGAATGTCAGTGTTCTGCCATGGCCAGCAAAGAGCCCGGTTCTCATTCCCATTGAGCACGTCTGGGACCTGTTGGATCAGAGGGTGAGGGCTAGGGCCATTCCCCGCCAGAAATGCCCAGGATCTTCCAGGTGCCTTGGTGGAAGAGTGGGGTAACATCTCACAGAAAGAACTGGCAAATCTGGTGCAGTCCATGAAGAGGAGATGCACTGCAGTACTTAATACAGCTGGTGGCCACAACAGATACTGACTGTTACTTTTGATTTTGATCCCCCTTTGTTCAGGGACACATTATTCCATTTATGTTAGTCACATGTCTGTGGAACTTGTTCAGTTTATGTCTCAGTTTTTGAATCTGTTACGTTCATGAAAATATTTACACATGTTAAGTTTGCTGAAAACAAACGCAGCTGACAGTGAGAGGACGTTTCTTTTTTTGCTGAGTTTATGATACATGTGGTATGATGAATTTACCAATATTATCTCTGTACAGTTCTATGTACAGTTCTATGTCCTCATTATTTCAAATTAATTTGAGCCGTCCAATTGAACGTTCTGATGTTTTGCTCATTTTGACACATTATCATTAATGTTCTGACGACCTCATTTCACCACATTAAACTGTCCTAACGAATTTTATGTCAGCCGATGATGTATGAAATAACAGTGTCCAGGTACACCGTAGGTCTTACAAACGATATTTGTTACAAACTCAACATCAATAATCCCAGGCAGAAAAAGCATTAAGAGCACAAGAGCATTTTGCATGATGAGTATAACAAAGATTTTGGTTTCTCCATGGGATAGATTTAGTCAGTCGACTGACTGTTTTGGCCGATATCTCCTCACATTGACTGTCTACAGACAATGCTCCAGTGGCAGTTTATATTGCGTGCATGCTTTAGAAACCATACGACACAGCATAAGCACTTTCGTCTTTTGTTTCAACGTTTTCTGGGGTTAACCATACAGATGGGAACTGTTAGCCACCCCTCTCTCTGCCTAACTAACCCCTTCCTTACCCCTAATCCTTCTGCTCCAGAGAACGTAGGCCGGTTAGTCACGCCCGCCAAAAAACTTGAGGACACTATTCGCCTGGCCGAGCTAGTCATAGAGGTCCTCCAGCAGAACCAGGAGCATCATGCGGAGGTGAGTGGGTAACTCCTCCTCTTCTCCTTCTCTCATCCCTCTCTTTATCTATCTCACGTCTTTACCTCCTCCGACACCTGGGCATGGAGGAGGGAGCTAGTCTATTCCTTCCTGACACCTGTTCATATATAGCGCTGTCTTTGTGCATGGGTAACTTAAAGAATAAAAAAAAAATGTCATCAAAGATTTAATACACAGGTAGAAATCCTTAATGGGAGATGAATAATGGATGTTAACATTGTACCAGTGCACAATTTATACCAAAGGAGGCATTTTAAAGTGGGAGAGTGGTGAAGTGTGCCGTTTCCTTCTCCACTGACTCAAAATTCATAACCCCAGTGGTGCAATGCTACATAAAACATTGGTTACCTTGAAAGATGGTAATGCCTGATTTGATTTCAGCTTATTGTGTACAGTAGAGTACAGAACATTACAGGTAGCTCTAATGTAGGCTAGCTGCTCCTAGTCATGCTGTACAGTAGGTGAAGCATGCTCATTCAGTGTTACTTTAGCTGAGAAGCTGGAACATGAAATAGAAACAGCACTAAATAGGTTTCCCTTTTCCTCTGTATTTGCCTAAAACTATAATAAATGAATGTAAAAGCATGATGAGCATGTATAGAAGATCTACAGGTGATCCTATGGGATCAATAAGATGAATGCAGATAAGCAGATGTATTCTATCTCTCTGACATATGCTTGACAGGCTGCAGTCACAAGTTCTGGAGATCAATCGGTACAGTATAATTATTTATCTTTCTCCTCAGACCCATCACAAACCTCCTCTCCCTATCTATCGCATGTTGGCCTGCACAGAGGCTGCCCTTAGTGTTATAAGGCTGAGGGGAATCCACTAGAGAGGGATGGGTGGCTGTTGTGTGTTGGTTCAGAAACATCAGCTAACATGCTGACTGTAACGCACCGCCATACTATAGGCTGCACAACATCCCTTTGATCATAGAGCATGTCCATGGGGCCATAGCGACTAGTCTTCTTCTCTCTAGCAGCATGATGAAGTGAGATATGCCACAGTATACTCTTTGTGGTTCTTTTAGGGTTTGATTGAATCCCAAACTCCACCATGAACATAAATGTGTCTATCCTCTCCTTACTCCATCCAGCTTTAAGTTCGGGTTTCAAATCGCGGTTCACTCTCTTTGAACATTTAGAACATTCCTCCTCCTTCCGGCTTCTCCTCTTCCATCTCTCTGCTTTCCCTTTTTCCGTCTAAGAATTGTTCCTCCACTCAGTAATCCTTTAAAGAAATGCTTGATGCTATAGATATATTAATGTGACTATCCTCCCTGTGTTTTCACTGTCTGTATGATCGGTGATGTTCGCTCCCTGCAGGGCAAAGAGGTATGTGGTGAGGTTGAATGAGAACCCCCCTCCCCCCTCTAACCCTCTAGTGGTTTGTGCATGTCCAGTAGATGCCCTGCCCCCATTTCTTTGACGTGTTGGTACAGTCCAGGACTGCTCTTTTGGGCTTGTTTTATTGGGACTGTTGTGAATGATGGTGCCTGCGGCAGCACTGGAGCCTGTAACTTCTCTGGCTGATACGGAGCACTGAGCTTGGGCATGCTGTCGAGGCCTGGGCCTTGCCTGTGTTCCCTTCCCCCAACATAGGATGGAACACCCAGTTTACCTGTCCACCCCCCCCCCCATCCCCACCCACTCCTCTCCCTGAGTCCACACTCTCCCCTGCCCTGTGTATGATGATGATAGTGATGATGTTAGTGATTATGATGATGGAGCACAGCTTGGTCTTCTGCCTGTACTGTAGCACCAATAATTTGTAGCATTGTAAATAGTCGGGCAGGGGGTGGGCATGTAAGTGGTCAGACAGGTAAGTGAGGACTTGACTGCAGTGCCGTCCCCCTGCGCTGTGCTAGCTACAGTCCCTCTATGGCAGATGTTTTTCCAGGGGTATCGATTCAATATGGAATAAAAGCATGCAGCATAACAGGAATGATTATTCGTCCCGTCAAGTTTTTCCAACGATGAGCAGATAACCCAAGCCCAGACTGCAAGCACAGCAGCAAAATCGATAGAAGCAGAAAGGTCAATGGAAATAGACATGGAAAAATACCTCTTTCTGGCCTACTAAGTACCATTGTTTACCCTAACTTGTAGTCCCAAAATATCTGGGAAAACCATATCAAGATCACTGGTTTGTCCAGAAATTGTCCCTCTGGAAACCCTGTAGCTAGTAGAGAAGCTATGTGCTGCAGTCTGCGGTCAGTGTGCCTACTTCCTATTATATGGCTGAGAGCAGTGCATGGACATGACCTGTGTCACATTCACATCTAATGAGGAGTGTTCTGTTGGTATGGCAACGATGTGAATGGTGGAAACCCGAGGTCCTTCCTGGTCCTGGTGAGCATGTAGGGAGTTTTCCACCTCAGTCTGCATGAGAAAAGGCACCCCCCCCCCCCGGCTGTGACCCTCCCTCAATCTAGAGATATCTGATCAATGATCAATGAGTAGAACAGAATGGATCAGCTTCGTGATGTCATTACGCTATTACTGGCTTTGTGTATAAATGTATTGTAAACTTGTTCTCACGTTGGTGGGAGGCTATCTAAGGTTTCAATCAGCCCCGACCCCTTTAGTCTTCACCAGAAAGAGCTGTGGATTGGTTTTACTCATTCTTGGAGAACACGTGGGTTTGCAAGGCTACAGACATCCTTTACTACAGCTAACTGCGTATAATCACTACATTTAATGGTCCACCTACCTACACATGATATATCAGTCCACAGTGCTATGCTGGCGTGGGGTTTGTTAGAGCTCTGATTAGCTCCAGTACGTGTGTGATCCTCCTGAGTCTGCTCTGCTCCCTTTCTGTCCTGCCTGCTCTACCTCACATCCTCACACCCTGACTGGGGATTGTGTTCACCGTTCACCCCCTCCTTGGTTCTGTCCCTGTCCTGTCCGTGGTATCTGTGTGTGTCTAGGCCTTTGCCTGGTGGTCTGACCTGATGACGGAGCACGCTGAGACCTTCCTGGCCATGTACGCCGTGGACATGGACGCTGCTCTGGAGATCCAGTCTCCTGAGAGCTGGGACAGCTTCCCTCTCTTCCAGCTGCTCAACGACTTCCTCCGAACTGACTGTATGTTTCATGTTTCTCTTCTATATACACCAATGGCCCTCTCCAACCAATAAACATTAAGGAACAAGTTAGAATTGGAATGTGAAAGGGCTTAACCACCCATTCAAAAATGTTTACCCACCTTAAATAGCTAAAATTGGTTCTAGCTTTTTTTCCCCAGGAAACATAGATAGACGTAGGATAGGGAAAGGGGGATACCTAGTCAGTTCTACAACTGAATGCATTCAACTGAAATGTGTCTTCTGCCTTTAAACCAACCCCTCTGAATCAGAGAGGTGCGGGGGACTGCCTTAATCAACATCCAGGTCTTTGGGAGCTCAGGGAACAGTGGGTTAACTGCCTTGCTCATGGGGAGAATGACAGATTTTTCCCTTGTCAGCTCGGTGATTTGATCCAGCAAACTTTCAGTTACTGGCGCAACGCTCTTACCACTGCCGCCCATGTGTTAGCCACTCTTCCATTCAGACCAGATTCAATCAATCAAATGTATTTATAAAGCCCTTCTTACATCAACTGATGTCACAAAGTGCTGTAAACCCAGCCTAAAACCCCAAACAGCAAGCAATGCAGGTGTTTGAAGCACGGTGGCAAGATGTTCAAATGTTCATAGATGACCAGCAGGGTCAAATAATAATAATCACAGTGGTTGTCGAGGGTGCAACAGGTCAGCACCTCAGGAGTAAATGTCAGTTGGCTTTTCATAGCCGATCATTGAGAGTATCTCTACCGCTCCTGCTGTCTCTAGAGAGTTGAAAACAGCAGGTCTGGGACAGGTAGCACGTCAGGTGAACAGGTACCATAGCCACAGGCAGAACTGTTGAAACTGGAGCAGCAGCACGACCAGGTGGGCTGGGGACAGCAAGGAGTCATCAGGCCAGGTAGTCCTGACGCATGGTCCCAGGGCTCAGGTCATCAGAAAGAAAGAAAGAAAGAAAGAAAGAAAGAAAGAAAGAAAGAAGGAAGGAAGGAAGGAAGGAAGGAAGGAAGGAAGGAAGGAAGGAAGGAAGGAAGGAAGGAAGGAAGGAAGGAAGGAAGGAAGGAAGGAAGGAAGGAAGGAAGGAAGGAAGGAAAAAAGAAAGAAAGAATTAGAGAGAGCATACTTAAATTCACACAGGACACCGAATAAGACAGGAGAAATACTCCAGATATAACAGACTGACCCTAGCCCCCCGACACATAAACTATTGCAGCATAAATACTGGAGGCTGAGATGAGAGGTCGGGAGACACTGTGGCCCCGTCCGACGATACCCCCAGGACAGGGCCAAACAGGTAGGATATAACCCCACCCACTTTGCCAAAGCACAGCCCCCACACCAATAGAGGGATATCTTAAACCACCAACTTACCATCCTGAGACAAGGCCGAGTATAGTAAAACAATAAAACACACACTGTACTGTGCCACACACACACGGCTTGGTCCTGCGCCTCTGAGAAGTTTATGCTATAATATCAATATGGTATTCTCGCTCTCTCTCTCCTGCATAGATCACTGCCCCTCTGTAGTGTTTATAGCTATAATAACTATATACCAATATATATGTAGTTATAATCTCTCTATTCTCTCTCTTCTTCTGCTTCTAGATCACCTGTGCAATGGGAAATTCCACAAACACCTGCAGGACCTCTATGCTCCCCTGGTGGTTAGATATGTGGACCTGATGGAGTCCTCCATCGCTCAGTCTATCACCAGGGGCTTTGAGGGAGAGTCCTGGGTGCCTGTAAAGTAAGGGGCCGTCCTTCCTCACACTAACTGTCTGGTCTAGGAGAGGCCAGGAGAGAGACACTCCTATAAGACTACTATATTTAGGAGAGCAGTCATGTTGTTCACTCCTTATTGACTGCCTCAGCACACTCCTCAGCCAGAGCAGTTTGAGGAGAGTAATAGATAAGGAGTTTATTTTCTGATAAGGAAAACCTATCCCAAAAGGCATTCATAAAACGTTTATTAGGAGACATAGGTCTCGGAAATTAGTTTTTCGAACTCCAGAAACAAATGAAACCTGAATATGATGGTAGCTATGACTCATACGGTATTATTAAAAAAATATTTGTTTTGTGATTAGAAGCTTCAAGCTTTAGCGGATATTGTGCGGTAAACTTGCAAAAGTGCAACGGGCAATACTGTGCCACATTCGGGACCCTCATCCCAGACTAGGTCACATGTAGTTTAGTTGAAGTCAATCTCCAATATTTCCATCCTTTTGTTTTGTGGACTAACGCTCATAGTGTGTGCTTTGAAATGTCACTAGGGACAGAAGCTCTCCAGTGTATTTTGTGTTGCTAATTTGCTCTTTTTCACTTTATAACCAATACTTATTGATTTGTCATGCCATTTACATTTGCGTTGCTTTCTTTTAAATGAAGCTCTTTACAAAGCTCTAAACCTCAAAGGAAAATACATATTTATAGACAATAGGTCTTTTGGATAACTTTGCTCTTTTGCCTTACTGCTCTTTTTATATATATATATATATATATATATATATATATATATATGCATACAATCCACCGCTTATTCTGAATGTAGTAGGTCCTCTTTTTGTATGTGCTTCAGAAAACAACTGCTTCTCTAACTGTTGCTCTTGTCTGTGTGTGCTACTTTTACGTATTATGTCTGAAGATGATCCGTTTCTTTGTGTGACTTCTCCTCTTGTGTTCTGGATTTGATTACTTTTACTGCACAGTTTCACATGGCTTTGAACTGCAGCAGCATCCACATTACCACTGTTCTGGATTTATTTTGTTCTTTTTGTCTGTCTCTTCTGCAGGAGTTTGACAAGTAATCTGCCCAATGTGAATCTCCAAATACCAAATGTCAACCTCCAAATTCCCAAAGTACCAAATCTGCCGCCAGTAGCAGGACTATCAGTTAACCTTCCAACAATGCCTAGTTTTTCCACCCCGTCATGGATGGCTGCTATCTATGACCCTGAGTGTGTATTCAACTAGTTCACCTTAGATTTATGTGCATCAGCAACTTGTTGCCTTGGTATGAAGATGTCCCCTAGGTCCACTTGTCGCAGGTCATCGACAATAGAAGGCCAAATTAAAATATTGATTTAGATTTCGAAATGTCTTTGCCAATGACTTGCTTAGGTATTATGTGAGGGAAGATAGCTTTTTTTGGTCAACTACATAGGCTAGTGCGCACCACACACATTACAGACGCATTACGGATACCATTCCGTTCCTCAAATAAAATCTGGGGTGAACAGTCTTTACCGATCCTGTCATGTTCATGCCAAGAGCACTGCAAGAGGGTTACGCACAGTAGTTTAGGCTTGTTTAAAGTTTAGACTTGTTTGTTATTGAAATGAGTGGCTATTTGACAAGCTCTCATTTCCTCTCAACATGCATGCAGTTGAGCTGTGAGGTATAGAGATACAGATCCAAACCATGTTTCACTGGAAGTTTTGGTCTTGTTGCACTGAAATTTATTGTAACAGTGGGCATTATGATAATCTGGAATTTTCTGTTCAATGTGTATCTCTCCGCCTCTCTCCTACAGTTTTCACTAGCTGTAAAGAATGCAGTGGTTAGTCCGTAGTGCTCATGAAAATGTGACTGTACCAGTGATTGCTTATGGAAGGTACAGTTGAACATCGCATCAGCACCCTGTGTGAATACCGCTGGTCCTGGCTCACATGACTGTCTGTGGCCAGTGGGATAGGGTGGGCGGGGTCAGGTGGTCAAAGGGTGGGATCATAGAAATTGAATCACAAGAATGGACATCCCCATTCTAGTCAATGGGTATTTCTGTTCTAGTGGTTTTATTTCTACAGTTGGGGTGGGTAAGTGGGTAGAGATTCTTCCCGGTGGTATCTGGGTGGGTGGATTGTTTGCTCGATGCTCCGAAGCAACCACCACTTCAGTGCAGCTGGCATCCAACGCAGTAGAGATCTGCCCCCTCTCCTGTCCTCCTTTCCTCTTCTCCTCCTCCTTTTCCTGCATCCCCCTATCCCAGTCAGCACTACCTAGGATGGCAGCACCTTCAGACAGGACTGCATGGTGTGTTTAATAGCTACTGTACTGTAGGATACCCACCCAGTACCACCAGCCTGAGGACATGGGGGGGGGGGGGGGGGGGGTGTGAGAGAGTGGGCTGCTCTTTTGGAGTTTTATTTTCTGTGATTGATCATGTATACTCCAAACAAATCCAAGTTCAATAGAGATAAATTAAACCTACTTTTGAACACACAATGATAGCCATGTTTCAAGACACGCCCTCCCTCACCTCTCCACTCCCCTGTGTTGTATTACAGACACAAGTCAGTGTGTGCGATATCTGCAGTGACTATCCTGCATGAACCCACTCCACACCTAAAAGGTTATTAATAACCAAGTGCGACAGCATGGTTATTGAAATGTTATTTTCAACCCTGTCCTCTTATTTTTCCCATACACTGGCTGTCTGTCTAAAGTGATGATTTGTTATTTATAAGTGAAGTTAATATGAGGGAAATTACTCTGAAACAGTCGGCCGGTGTGTGGTCAGAATAAAGGACCTTTGACCCCAGTGTTGAGATGTGGATGACCAGCATCCTCCTCTACATCCCCCTGACCCCTCTATCTTCTGTGACCTTTGGTTTCTGACCTGTGTGTGTTTGGGTACCGGTGGTGTGCAGCAATGGCTCTGGGACGTCGGAGGACCTGTTTTGGAAGCTGGAGGCCCTGCAGACCTTCATCAGGGACCTACACTGGCCCGAGGAGGAGTTCGCCAAACACCTGGAGAACCGCATGAAGCTCATGTCCAGCGACATGATTGAGAATTGCGTCAAACGGTGTGTGTGTGTGTTGTGTGTGTGTGTATGTGTACTGTCTGTCTGGGTGTGTTATTGTCTGTGTGTTTTGTCGGTATTGGTGTGTGTGGGGGTCGGTGTCTGTGTTAATTTCATCAACAATAACTATGACGAGAAATACTTGTCAACGACCTATTTTTCCAGACTAAAACTATGACGATAATGAGACGTGATGCCCTGGAATAAAAACAATAACTATTACAAATTACTTTTCATTTTAGTCAACGAAAATGTGACGAGACGAGACTTCCAAGTGAGACTAATGGGAATTTTTATTTGACATGAAGCTCCTTTTCATCTGTTTCGTTCCATTCATAAGCATGCATGCAGAATATTTAATGCAATCCTCTCATTGAAAGAATTGACATCTTTCAGTTGCGTGGTCTGATTGAGCTGATCTGCCCTGCTTTCACCCACACAGCTCCCAGGCGGTCACTTGAGTCACTTGTCAATCTTTTGAACTGATGCGAAGCCAAGACACTTGACTTATAACTAACCTCAACTAGAAACAATGTTTATGGCCTCCTGAGTGGCGCAGTGTTCTAAGGCATTGCAGTGCTTGAGGTGTCACTACAGACCCGGATTCGATACCAGGCTGTGTCACAACTGGCTGTGACCGGGAGTCCCATAGGGTAGCACACAATTGGCCCAGCGCTGTCTGTGTTAGGGGAGTTGGGGTGCTTTGGCTGGGGTGCTTTATTTGGCTCATCACGCTTTAGTGACTCCTTGTGGTGGTCCGGGCTCCTGCAGGCTGACTCGGTCATCAGTTGAATGGTGTTTCCTCTGATACATGCTTCCGGGTTAAGCGGATGGGGTGTTAAGAAGCGCATCATGTGGCACATGGCTCGACCTTCACCTCTCCCGAGCCCGTTGGGGAGTTGCAGTGATGAGACAAGGTCATAAAAGGGGGATAACAATGTTTACTCTCTCTTACTTTCATGTAGGTTATTTTTGCTTTGAATAAATAACATGCACGCTGTTATGTATTCATCTGTGTTGCCGAATCTTGCTCCACGGTCAGCAAATGCGAGTTGTGGTTGCTTTTTTCCTATGGGAAAAACAAATGCTATTTGTTGACTATTAGTAGTACATTAATATTTTTGGCATTTTAGGAAAGCTCAAATTATACCCTTTTCAAGAAAACCACTGTTATTTACCACCCTTGACGGTTATGATGGGGAGGAAATCAAAGCTGTAAATTGTTTAACCTGAAGCCAAGGCTTTGTACCCTATATGGTTCAGTATAGCTGTCATGGGTTACAATCTGCTACAATATCAATGTAGCCAGCAAAGTTATACAAGGGGATAATAAGCCTAGTCGGAAAAGGTTATCTAAATGTGAACATGATGAAGTCAGACGTAGCCTAAATATTCATTATTTAATAGAAAAAAACTATTACATGACTAAAATAGCTGTGACTAAAACAAGATTAAAATTGTCATGAGTTTTAGTCGACTGATTATAACTAAAACTAACTAAGGATGAAATGACTGAAATGTGACTGTATTTTAAGACTAAAACTAAAATAGCTGCCAAAATGAACACTGGTGTGTGGTGTTGTGTACTGCCAGTGTTGGTGTGTGGTGTTGTGTACTGCCAGTGTTGGTGTGTGTGTGTCTCGATCATGTGGCTTGACATGAGCCTCTGCCCCAAACTAAATACCATACATTGCATAGAGATGTTCCCTGACGTGTATTGCAGCACTAGGATGGCATTTGAGTCCAAGCTGGCAAAGAGCAGCAGGGGTACAGACTTCCGCATCTCCGCAGCAATATGCACCATGTTCAATGTGATGGTGGACGCGAAGGACCAGTCTTCCAAGCTGTGTGCCATGGAGATGGGCCAGGAGGTAAGACTCTGGCACTACCAATGCAAAGTTTGTGGGTTCAATTCCCAGAAGGGATCACCTACTCAAACTGTACCACCCAAATAGATGAACTGTGTGTTATATTCCTCTTTCAGAAACAGTACCACACCCAGATAGATGAACTGATTGAGGAGAGTGTAAAGGACATGATCCAACTCATGGTGGCAAAGGTAGACTTCATTTTTCTTCTTGTCCTCCCTAATGATACCTAACTCGTCTTGTGGTTGGCCTCATAGTGCGTTGTGGCACTAGAAAAGTAGACCAAGGTGATTTGTAGTCTGGGATGAATGTTATTATTCATTTGTTTGTTTATTGTTGTTTGTGTGTCTCACAGTTTGTGGTTATTCTGGAGGGTCTGTTGGCCAAGATCTCCCGATACGATGAAGGCACTCTATTCTCATCTTTCATGTCATTCACGGTAAGACTAGGCTTCTCTACTGTATCGCCTCCAATATCATACCAGATGGTACTATGTTTCCGTAAATTATTCTAGGTATATTGGTGACTGCAAATGATGGAATTCTCATATTTTCTTGTCACAATCTGCCTGTAATTTCAGGTGAAAGCGGCCTCAAAGTATGTGGACGTCCCTGTAAGTGTGCCACGGTCCCAGTCGATCTCTGTAAAATGTCAAACCAGTAAAAAAGCTATGTGATCAGAAAGGAAGCACTTATCGTTTACTTAATTCAGATCAAAACACATTATCATGTGTTTGGGGTGATTTAACTGTACTGTGCATAGCTGATACATTCTTCCCACATAACCCCTTCCCACTGCCCCTCCCACCCTGCCTCTATGTCTTTAACACTATTGTACCGTGTGAGTCTGTATAAAGTACATTACATCCTTATTTAATTTAATCAAGTTTTCTCTATTTTTATTTATATTTGTCATATATTTTCAATAAATGTTTACAATCTGCATCCCTGTACATGTGACTAATAAACTCAATCTAATCTAAATCTGATATAAATTACAGATTAACAATGTCTATGTTTCTGGTGTGTTTGCAGAAGCCTGGGATGGACGTTGCCGACGGTTATGTCACCTGTGTCCGCCATTCTCAGGACATTCTACGAGATAAGGTCAATGAGGAGGTGTATATAGAAAGGTTATTTGATGTAAGTAAGATGCCGTCTCCTCCTGACCAATAGGGAGGGAGCTTTCCAGAATGTGGCAAAACAATTGTGACAGGAAAGGGATATTATATGTCACATTTTAAGACCAGGCGCTGTGTGTATGCCTACCACAGCCTGGAACAGAAGAGGCTTGTGTTTTATAATCTTCCTCTATAGGCTTTTCTCCTCGTCTCTCCTCTATCCCTTCTTCTCTGTTCTCTGAACCTCTGCTCCTGCCCACTGTATTCTGGTGTGCATTGCCACAGTGCTTTTGGACCTTTGTGCATTGGTTGGATCACTTTTGTTTACAAGCAAAGAGTCCAAGCAAGCACCATCGGGCAGGATTATCAAAAGCAGTGCTCTCTGGGTAAAGAAAGATAAAGAAATGATGCATAGGTCATCTAATAAACTCCAACACTAGGATACGTAATAACCAACTTTCCCTTTCTATCTTAAGTAATACTAAATAATATATAGTATTTTAAAATGCACGTTCACATTTTGAAGCGGTCTTGCTAAGCAAAAGCCATTGATATGAGAGCACTGTCTTACAAGCACATAATCCTTATGTGGTACATTTGAAATAATGTGTCCACCATCTCCGTGAGGTGTACTACAGTGACGTGTGTTTGCTTCATACCCCTGAAATGTATAGACTGTACAGTATTGTGGTGCACAGGTGTGTGTGTGTGTGTGTTGGCTTTGTATGTTTGAGAGGCGTGTGGTAATGTGCTGGAGTGGTTTAGTAGGTGTGTCGGCTGTGTATTTGTGTATTTGAGAGGTAATACTTTGTGCAGTAGCCTACTGTTCCTGCCCTGTCACTGCGTGTGTGTTGGCTATGAGTGTTTGTGAGGTGTGCTGTTATGTGCTAGAGTGGTGTGTATTTTGTGTTTGCAAGGTGTGCTGCACTACTGTGAAGTGTGTTTAATTCCATCTTTAAGGTCAACACTGACTGTCCCTGTCTCACTCCTTGTGTTTCCACACTGCTAAAGAGGACAGCCCCTCCTCCCCACTGTTTCTGATGCGTGATTGTATAGCTGCTTCTAACCTGGCCCTACCCAGCACTACCATGTTTGGCCTGTTCCATGTCTTTTGAGCTGTGGATGTTTTGGTTTTAAATGTTGTATTTCCGTTAGTTTTGGAGTGTCTTTGATGATTACGTTTTGTTTTATTTAACATTATTTTCCCTCCTAATACTATTATATTCAATCCATCTCTTTGCATGTGGTGTCTCTGCTGCGTCTCTCTCTCTCTCTCTCTTTCTTTCTTTCTATTCACTCTCTCAATTACTTTCTTTCTTTCTTTATTAACCCCATAACTCCTGCCGCCTCCTCTTTTCTTCAAAAAGTGGCACTTATCTCTAATGTCGCGTTGTTTTAGCACATTATGTTGAATGGCATGATTTCAAGTCAAATAATCTTCCTGTGTACATCTTCTAGCATGACCTTCCACCTCTAAGAGTTATGCCTCAGTCATACTACTATACAACACATACAGCCCACCAACCGCACGCACGCACTCACCCAGCCACCCACGAAGCCACCAAACCCACCTTCCTTCCAGGTCTGCATGCACTGCACGCACATCCTGTAGGCTCAACTCGACAGTGTGAAGTGGACAGGCATCCATCCGCTAAAATCTGACCTCATGCGTCAAGCCAAAACCTCCTGACCAACCAGTCATCTCTACAGGACAAAAACAAACCTGGGTACAATCAAATTAGAGCTAGGGCAATTAGACCAATCAAACCAACCAAAGAAACAACCAAGCCAAGTCCAAACCCAGCCCTTCAGGCCTTTCATTCCTAGCCCTGCCTACTCACTCCACATGACTCAAAGTTGATTTTTTTTCTTTCTGGACATTCGAAGGAGGACGACAGTTTCCTATCTTCCTTGGTTTATCACTCTTCTTCTCTCGTGTGCTGTTCTCTTATAACTTGATCTCTACTATGAATCCTCTGGGTCAATCTTATCCTACACTTTGAATGAATGAAACATTCTTCTAATAAGGTATAAGAAAATAGCACAACTGTCTGCTCCTTGCCTGCCTAACCATTTACTCACTTTGTCATTTTGATTTCATTTCGGCAAATGATCGAGTTGAAACAAGACTGTGAAGTTACAGTATGTAGAATGAATGTTCTACGATGTTGTCGTGTTGCTTATATGTATTGAAGAACCTTCACAAGGCTTTAGCGCTGCTCTAGATCATTTGAAGTAAAGCATTTATGATAAATTCAGATCCCCTTACAATATACTGTACAAATGGTGTATGGGTATGCCATATTCTGTTCAGTTTAGACATTTACCTACTTAGAACAACTTGGCCCAAGTAGATATTTCTGTTCCTGATGGTACTGGAGACAGAAAGTTTGTGCCAGAAAACATGAAGATGTTATAGTTTTAATGTCTACCTAGCACTACTAATATAACCTGGCAATTTATTAATAATTTCATTGTTTCCCTCTGATTTACTTAGTGCCATGCAGTGCTTGGAAAAATGGGAATTCTAAAATAATGAATTGGCTTTTTTCTGAAATAAGTATTTTATGCATGTTCAGTGTGTGTTTATTTCTCCACTGCAGAGAGAGAGAGAGTGTGTGTGTGTGTGTGTGTGTGTGTGTGTGTGTGTGTGTGTGTGTGTGTGTGTGTGTGTGTGTGTGTGTCTTTTTTCGAAATGTCTGTCTTGTCTTTCCTGGAAAATACTGTAAATGTCTGTGTGAGTTAGGTGTCGGAAAGTACTTCCCTATGTGTTAGTGTGTTTTGCTTGTAAGACGTGTGTATGTGTTCACTAGAGAACATCAAACTGCATCTTGATATGCAGAGAGCTCTAGTTTGTGTGTGTTTGTGTTTGCGTCTACGTGTGTGTGTGTGTTTTGCTGGAGAACGCTGTGTTTGTGTGTGTTGCAGCAATGGTACACAGCCACCATGAACCTGCTGGGGACCTGGCTCACTGAGCGCATGGACCAGCAGCTCCATCTCTACCAGCTCAAGATCCTCATCAGGATCGTCAAGGTAACTCATTGCCAGGGTAGGGGTTGATAATCTGCACTATAACTCAGCGACTGTAACTATTTTGACACTATTGTCGCTTTATTTGATGGCAAAATGGGAACATGATTGAAAACGTACGTTGAAAACATGTCAAGGTAACAAAAGCCTTGTGCTCACACTGCAGGCCTTAATGCTCAAAGCAGTTTTGGAATACTGACTGTACAAACAGCAAGTTACAAGTGACAATTGGATTTGTGTGTGTTCAGACTAGTCATTTGCTGTCATTGCTATGCTAGTTGTCATGGTAATGGCAGGTGTGTGTGTGTGTGTGTGTGTGTGTGTGTGTGTGTGTGTGTGTGTGTGTGTGTGTGTGTGTGTGTGTGTGTGTGTGTGTGTGTGTGTGTGTGTGTGTGTGTGTGTGTGTGTGTGTGTGCAATGGTGTAGACTGATTGGTCGTGGTGGTGCTCATGCTTTCTGTCACTCAGAAGTTGTTGTGTAGCAAGCTAATGTGACAACAATGCCTGCCATGGAAGTCTCCCAGCTGCTTTGAATGTTTGAAATCAAATCAAAGTTTCTTTGTCACGTGCGCTGAATACAACAGATGTAGATCTTACAGTGAAATGCTTACTTATAGGCTCTAACCAATAGTGCAAAAAAGGTATTAGGTGAACAATAGGTAGGTAAAGAAATAAAACAACAGTAAAAAGAGGCTATAAAAGTAACGAGGCTACATACAGACACCGGTTAGTCAGGCTGATTGAGGTAGTATGTACATGTAGATATGGTTAAAGTTAATGTGCATATATGATGAACAGAGAGTAGCAGTAGCGTAAAAGAGGGGTTGGCGGGTGGTGGGTGGGACACAATGCAGATAGCCCGGCAAGCCACTGGGCGGGAGCACTGGTTGGTCGGCCCAATTGAGGTAGTATGTACATGAATGTATAGTTAAAGTGACTATGCATATATGATAAACAGAGAGTAGCAGCAGCGTAAAAGGAGGGGTTGGGGTGGGGGGCACAATGCAAATAGTCCGGGTAGCCATTTGATTACCTGTTCAGGAGTCTTATGGCTTGGGGGTAAAAACTGTTGAGAAGCCTTTTTGTCCTAGACTTGGCACTCCGGTACCGCTTGCTATGCGGTAGTAGAAAGAACAGTCTATGACTGGGGTGGCTGGGGTCTTTGACAATTTTTTGGGCCTTCCTCTGACACCGCCTGGTTTAGAGGTCATGGATGGCAGGCAGCTTAGCCCCAGTGATGTACTGGGCCGTATGCACTACCCTCTGTAGTGCCTTGCAGTCAGAGGCCGAGCAGTTGCCGTACCAGGCAGTGATGCAACCAGTCAGGATGCTCTCGGTGTTGCAGCTGTAGAACCTTTTGAGGATCTCAGGACCCATGCCAAATCTTTTTAGTTTCCTGAGCGGGAATAGGCTTTGTCGTGCCCTCTTCACGACTGTCTTGGTGTGTTTGGACCATTCTAGTTTGTTGTTGATGTGGACACCAAGGAACTTGAAGCTCTCAACCTGCTCCACTACAGCCCCATCGATGAGAATGGGGGCGTGCTTGGTCCTCCTTTTCCTGTAGTCCACAATAATCTCCTTAGTCTTGGCTACGTTGAAGGATAGGTTGTTATTCTGGCACCAGTCGGCCAGGTCTCTGACTTCCTCCCTATAGGCTGTCTCGTCATTTTTGGTGATCAGGCCTACCACTGTTGTGTCGTCCCCAAACTTGATGATGGTGTTGGAGTAGTGCCTGGCCATGCAGTTGTAGGTGAACAGGGAGTACAGGAGGGGACTGAGCACGCAGTCCCCTCCACGCTGATCCTCAGTGTTGAGGATCAGCGTGGCAGATGTGTTGCTGCCTACCCTCACCAACTGGGGGCAGCCCGTCAGGAAGTCCAGGATCCAGTTGCAGAGGGAGGGGTTTAGTCCCAGGATCCTTAGCTTAGTGATGAGCTTTGAGGGTACTATGGTGTTGAACGCTGAGCTGTAGTCAATGAATAGCATTCTCACGTAAGTGTTCCTTTTGTCCAGGTGGGAAAGGGCAGTGTGGAGTGCAATAGAGATTGCATAATCTGTGGATCTGTTTGGGTGGTATGCAAATTGGAGTGGGTCATAGTGTAAGAACACATTTAAAGCCTCAAAGGGTAAGATGATCCAACTTTCAGAACAATAACTAGCATGCTAGCTAACTGTTTAGCTTTCTATCACATTCACTGATTTATTTGTAAACAATTAGCAAGCTAGTTAGTAGGGTTGAGTGGTATTCAGATTTTCATGGCGTCACATTGTTTCTGTAACATAGTGGGTACTATGGTATTACCGAATGTGCACACAAGGGGCACAATTTTTTTACCGCACAAAAAAGGGTTCTTGGTCCAGGAGGGGATTGAATGTCTCTGCTGTAGCCAAGAAGCTGGATCTTGACAGCTAACCACTTATCTAGCAAGTCTGCAAATCAAATGCACAGCTGGATCCCACAGCTGGATATAATTTATTTGACACATCTTAGATTTCTTATAGTTATACTTAACTTATAAACAGTGGCGTAGGACACACCCCTGCAACAGTATTTCGAAATATACCCAGTACGGTATAAACGGTATATTGCCTAAGCCTAAGTCTAAAAAACAAATTCATCAGATTTGACTGTTCAGACACAAGTTGCATGACCAGGAATCAGATTTGTATGAAATGTGGCTTGATATATCTGATTCCATGTGCTTTTTGGTTGTTCAGACTGCAGGGAAAAGATCCAATTTGAATTGGATATGACAAAAAAATGGGATAGTCACTTCAAACTGCCAGTATGAACAAGGCTAACATGGTATGGTAAGGGTTAATAGTGCATTGTCGAGACCCTCATATCTTTATATTCACTGTCATTGATTACCATGGCATGTAATCTACCTGTAACTCAGTGGCACAAGTTCTTTGTCGAGCCTTTAGCGACTTCATCCCTCTATACTTGCTAATCGCCCTTTTAATCATCCATCTCCTTGTAGAAAAAGTACCGTGACTTCCGTCTGCAGGGGGTGCTAGACTCCACCCTGAACAGTAAGATGTATGACACGGTGAGGAACAGGCTGACCCTGGAGGAGGCCAACGCTTCCATGAAAGAGGGAGGCATGGGGGGCATCTCCATGAAGGACAGCGACGAAGAGGACGAAGACGATGACTAGAGCCCAGCGCCGCCCGACCTCAGAACTGGCACCGACACCTCCTTTTGCCCCCCGTCTGACCCCCCCCCCCGTCTCCACTCTCGACCCCCGATCCTCTACTCTCACAACTTTTGACTTAGCCTGGTAACCAATGCATGTACCAACTCTGTTACTCAGACAGCCACTTTAGGTCCTCTTTGTGATCTGAAAATGCCCATGAAGGACCTATATTAAACAATAAAAATAGTAATTACTATACTGAGGAAAAATAATACAAATAAAGATGTTGAAAAAATAAACCATGAATGACAGTTTAGCTGTGTCATGATGAAGATAGCACCGATATCTTTGACTCATTGATTTCTAAATTCATTTCTATGTGTTCCTAAGCAATATGGAGTACCATTTGTTTGACAATGTTGAGTGAGATTATTAGGTGTGTCCCTGTCCAATGCAAACCTATATCGCGCTTCTTTGTTGTATTCTACATTCATTATAATGGTACATTGTCGTGACGATGAGTGTATAGACCCTTTTCTTTGTATTGTCTATCTTTAAGTGGATGCCAACTGCTTCAAACTGAAAATTACCTTCTGTATTTAAGTTCAATGCTGTTTAGGATAAACTTCTCGTCTACTCACTCTACTGTACTCTCAGCACCATAGTATGTTCTAGACCGTCTGTTTCCTCATCTGTGTCAATGCTCTGTGACCTCATAATCTTTCACCCTCATAATCTTTCACCCTATCACTAACGAGACATCGTCCAGCAGCCATCTTGAACTAAAATGAGTGGGTATTCTAGAAATGCAATATTCTCAAAGCTCCATTTTGATATCTTGTTGGAGATTATATTTTTCTTTCTACATTGTTGAAACGACCTTGAAACAGGTTCTAATCTATTTTAAATTTAGTTGCACGTTTACAGAGAAAAGAGAGCTGAAAATAAAATGTTTTTTTTTATTTACCAAAATGAAAGTTGGTCTGTCTTTTTAGTTTTATTACGTATTTGATTAGAATGAGATGTGTGGCATTTCTTTGGGTCTCACTGTTGTTTTGTATATACACCGCTGTACATTGCATTCTGAACCATCGCTGCATGCCCGTGGGTCCCCACCCTCTCCGAATGCTTTCCGTTTTGTGTGAAAATTAGCTGGTGGATTAATTCTTGCTTTTGCCTTATGAAAGCCAACAGTTGTAATATGCAAGAGCTGTGTGGCCTCTAAATAAAATTACTGTACAAATACACAATTGTTCTCTTTGTGTGATTTATAGAATATGTAAATGACCTATTTGACCCAGGGAAAGGGGACATGAAATGTTTTCAACCTGCACACTGAGGAACACCAAAGTGCATACTGGCGAGATTAGGGATAAGTGTCAACCAACTACTGACAACCAGCAGAGGGCAACATTGTGACCATAGAAAATAGAACTGCCCTTGAGGGGTTAACAGCTATAGAAACAGCTCATGAAAGCAGAACAATGAAAGCCCTGCATCATACCACAGTAAATCTCACACAAATAGACAACACCAGGATGAAGTACATCAAAACCCATACTTTATTTAATGTATAGCAATACAATTTACATATTAAATAACACTATTACACTATAATAATATTATATCATATGACAGTACCATGGTAATACAACACCATGGCACTATCATACAATGACAATATAATAAATGGACCAAACCATTTCATTTCTTCACGTTTACAAAATAGAACAACTGCTGAACTTGCTTAGACGGGGTTGAGGAGGCAAACGTTACTCAGTGACTCCCGGGATCTTTTTCATCCATAGCACACACTGGTCTGATGTAGTCTATAGCAAAAGTCTGATATTCAAAATGGGGAGGAATAACATATTCTTGACCCCGAGAGAAAAACAAATTATTTACGGGGAACATCCCAAATGGTATCCTATTCCCTACTGTATATAGTGCACCTCTTTTGATCAAATGTAGGGCACTATATAGATAATAGGATGCCATTTTGGAAGCAGTCATGGACTTGTGTTGGAAGGTGATGGCAGTCTACTTGTATCCATGGAGACATGATTCCTACATACTCACCACGAATACAATGACTGAGAGGAGGACAATGTTACAAAGAAAAAAGCTTCATATGAAAATAAAGGTCTATAACGATCACACAGCAAAGATTATAACGTCCAAGAAGACTGATCCTTGAAGTAAAATATGTACATACCTTCGAAATAGGAAATTACACTCATGTTATAAATGAATATGTATAAAGCGTAACGTTAATAATAATGATCGAGATACATTTAAAAGTTTCACATGCAAAACAAATGGTTGTTTGCTGCCAATAACTGTTTCCCGTTGTGACAAAGAAGCATGTTATAAGTCAGGACTTTTCTCCAAATGTTGGAGAGTTGTGACTTCATTTAAGAAGCTTCTCGTCGAGAGAGAAGAGGGGGGGGAAAAAGGAAACTACAGCATCTATGTATAAGTACAGGGTATAGCTACAGGGTACAGTATGAATGAGTAAAGTTGATATTATTGTTGTTTGGTGTAGTGGTTAGTTCAAATCCAGTTCAAACATCATTTCACATGGTGAAGTATGGACTTACACTATGGACTTTCATTAGGATGAACGCTTCATGTGACCGATCGTTGTCCGAGACACATTCTAAGAACTTTGTGGTAACATTGCACAACCATGTAATAATATAATGTTTTAGTCCAATTATGGTCAAACAACTTTCTTGTTGCAATTTTCAACCACGTCTTTGGTTATAATGAAAGAAAAACACTCCCCCTCGAGATGATGTTAAGACTACGAGAACTCCATTAATTTGGTAAGATGAAAGCTGTATTTTATGAAGTAAACTTTATATTAAGTAAAACAGTTGATGCAAGATAAGCCACATGTAGAGCTGGGTTGGACAAAATGGACACTACGGGTCTTGATCCACACAAGGCGAGAGGGGGAATGATATACAGTATACAAAACCAGCTGCTTACTTTGATAAAGGATATAGTCATATATATATATTACAAAACAATATAAATCTTAATATAAAGCAATAAATGTTCACAGTAGTTGTAATACTACTTAAAAAAAATCTAACTTATGGGTCAAATTTACAAATATGAATGGGGATATTTGGGTAATATAGTTATAATATGTATAAGTAACATAGTATCTCTACAGATTAAAATGTTCCTTGGATAAGGTGGGGTTTCCAAAATAAGAAGTGTTGGCCAGATGATAGTGATGCAATGCATGTTGGGTGAGCTGTACTGTAATAAAATGTACTGAACTGGGATGGTCTGTATTAAGAAATCTATTGGCCTGGAAGATCATGTTGACCTATAGGGTCGTCCTTGGTCTTCATTGTTCATTCATTCATTGAGGCGAAAGTATTTTCTTTGCCACAATCCAAAAAGGGTTCCAATGCAGGTAGTGGAGCGTGGAGCCAGGGTCTAGCTAACTGTACTGTATTATCTAACAGGGTTTTAGGCAGTAACACTGAAAGTATAGTGCAAACTGGACAGAGCTTCTTTCTTTTTCCACACGTGAAACAACTTAAACAGGTGCAAACCCTCAGCAGGATAACAACTAAGACAAAAATAATGAAGAAACAAATAAATATCAAAAAACATTATATCATCAGTGTAAAAAAGGTAATCAGGTTACCGGTATTCATTTAACCAATATTTCTGGCAAAAAAAGGCCTCGGGAAAGTCCTCCAAAGTTCTCTCCGTTTCTCAGAGTTGTACAAATTAAGTGCCTTCGGGTGGTGGTGTGAGCTACGGTGTGGTCATTCAGACTAATGACTCCAGTCAGACCAATAACCAGTCAGACCAGTAACCAGTCAGACCAGTAACCAGTCATACCAATACAACCAGTAGCCAGTCAGACCAGTAGCCAGTCAGACCAGTAACCAGTCAGACTAGTGACCAGTAGAACCAGTCAGACCAGTGACCAGTCAGACCAGTAACCAGTCAGACCAGTAACCAGTCAGACCAGTAACCAGTCAGACCAGTAACCAGTCAGACCAGTAACCAGTCAGTCAGACCAGCGACTCCATGCTCTCTGCAGGGTCTGATTCGTCCATTATGACAACCACTCCATTAGTGTCCATGTAGAGCGGGCACATCCCGCTATCTCTGCTGCTCACCAGGCTCAGCATGGCCTTGTACAGGTACTGATAGTGCTCCTGGAGAGACAGAGAGACACAACGAGAGGGGAGGACAGAGGGACAGGTTAACACAACTGTTAATACTGACAAATGTTGCAACTTCAAATGTTACTTCTAGGTCTAAGATTGGTGACATGTTGAGAAGTCATGTCAGAACAAGCAATGACAACCACCATGTTACACAGACTGGAAGTGATATTTGTTCCTATGACTGAATGGAGATGTTGCAAGAAGTTAGTTATTGACAATTGCTGATTATTAACAGCACCAATCCTCCTGGCTGGGTCATGGTTGAACTCACAATGTCTGTGAAGACTCCTGGCCTCATGAGGTTGATCATCTTAGCCACCTGATAGACATCCACAGCCCCTTCACTCTCCAGCTGCTGAGACAGGGTGGTGAGGGCACACAGAGTCCCCGCAGACACTGCCCCAAACCTACCAGGGACAGAGAGGGACATCATGATACCAATTGAGCAATGTGTCCATGCCCCGAAGAATTTAGGCTGTTCTGGAGGCAAGGGTGGGGGAGGTCGACCCGGTTCTAGATGGGTGTACCTAATAAACTGGACACTGAATGCACAGTACCTACGCACGCACTCAAGCGCACACACACCAGGCCCACTTACTCATCGTGTATGATGGTGGGTCCGTCTCGTGTCATGGCCTCCTCTTTGATGACATTGATGAGCTCGAAGGTGCTGCTGAGAGGAGCATCTGGGTTCGGCCATTTAGGGCACTGGAAATGTCTTACCTCCAGGACATAGTCATCCTGTTAGAGAGAGGGAGACATATTACAGTCAGACACAACTAGACAATGACAATAGGCCAGTACTGTAGGCCAGTACTGTAGGCCAGTACTGTAGTTTAACTAAAGCCCAATCTGATGACACTTATTACAAACAAATGGGAATAACAACCTTCCCCTAAATGTCTTCAATTACAGTACCGTAGTTTAGCTAGAACCTATCTGAAAACGGATGGGCTCAACCAAGGCCCAGTCCCACTGGTCCTACCTCTAAGGACCACCCTAGGACAACCATGGCCCTTCTATCTGCGTACCGGCATAACGGTCTAAGAGGTTTTTATACACTGAGAGGTTACCTGTGAGGGGTGAAAGGTCAAAGATGAAGGGTTACTGTACCTGCGTGGCCTCCAGTATAAAGTCGTGGATGATGATCTGTTCTTCGTTGGAGAGACACAATCTGTCCTTGCTGATCAGGGTGACGGTGAAGGCTAGGCAGTTCATCGCCTCCTCTCTGCTCGGCCAGTACACAAACTCATCCTCAGCCTAGATACACATACGAAAACACAGGCACACAGGTTAGATGAGTGTAAGGTATATATGTGTAAGCAGGTCCAAACTGTGCTGTGCTGGCTTGGATATTTTATTTTCATATATTCCTTTTCAGCACTGATGCATAACCAGGCAAGGACAGTACAGTTTTACTTGACTAAGTAGGGTGAAAAGCATAAGAGACTTATGGTTATAACCTGCTGGCCAGCTACTCTACTCACCAAACCGTGGTTGTCAGCAAGCATGACGATGATTTGGGCGTTGTGGTCCCAGATCATTCTCCAGAAGTCTGTGGTGGTGTGGGGCAAAGGATGCTGGGTAATGATGAACTCATTACTCCTGTAGTAACCCTGCGTGGCCAAAGGTTGAAGGTCAACATGTTAGCAGTCATGCATAGTCAACAGCTCTCACAAAATCTTCTATAACATTATTAACCAATTACATTCACATTTACATTTAAGTCATTTAGCAGACGCTCTTATCCATTGTCTGAACACCAGAAGGAATGTACTGTATTGTGTCTGTTAGGACTTACATTTCATATCAATGAGTTTTAAAGGTTACTGTCTTGATCGTGATGTACTGTGTACAGGCCCTTGCCTCAGTTTCTCAGTATGAATTATTCTTTATGATAAATGGTGGACTGTTATTCATTAAGAGGCTTCACACAATAACAGTAAAACATGCAGGGTAATTATAATCATCAAGGGAACAGAACATATCATTATGTTCAGACACAACTATCAGACATACAGGGTGGACAGGAGATATGTGTGTGTGATATAGCAGTATCATACCATTATGTAGGAGGCATTGATGTAGTCTGTGCCTTTCATTCCAGGGAGAGGGGCCAGTCCTACTCGAGCTCGTTCCGCTAGAGAGGGAGACAAAACACATGCATTCAATCACACCACTAGTCTTGTGGTGCCATTGTACTGTACAGTACTAACTAATAATACACATATCACATGTCTGGATTACTGCAACTCTCTGTTGGTTGTGCCATCAAACCCCTGCAAGTTATCCAGAATGCCACAGCGCGCCTTGTGTTCAACCTTCCCAAGTTCTCCCATGTCACCCCGCTCCTCTGCCCACTCCACTGGCTTCCAGTCGAAGCTTGCATCCACTACAAGACCACAGTGGCGTGCCTACAGAGGAACTGCCCCTCCCTACCGCCAGGCTATGATCAAAACCTACACAGCCATCTCGAGCCCACAGTTCTTGTACCACTGGTCTCTTGGTCGTTCTACCCGTACCTCTTCAAAGAGTATCTTAAATTAATCCCATTACCCCCCCCCCCTTGATAGCCACTTTATTGAGGGAAAATGTACATACTATGACTGTGATATGTGGTTGTCCCACCTAGCTATCTTAAGATGAGTGCACTAACTAAGTCGCTCTGGATAAATGACTAAAATGTAAATATCAACTATAAGCTACACACTGTTTCAACTACTGTGCTTTTGCTATGGCAGGATTCCCCAACTGATGGCCTGGCCCAAGGGTGGATTTATTTGACCCCCAAGATTTCTGAGCAACATTTTTTGAAAAGTTTTCATTGTTGGACATAAAAGACTGTAAAAACACCAGGAAATCAGTTGGAAATCTGTTCCAACTATTCCCACGGATAATAGAGAGAAACGTGATTACACAGTTGAAGTCAGACATTTACATACACCTTAGCCAAATACATTTAAACTCAGTGTTTCACAATTCCTGACATTTAATCCTAATAAAGATTCCCTGTTTTAGGTCAGTTAGGATCACCACTTTATTTTAAGAATGTGAAATGTCAGAATAATAGTAGAGAGAATGATTTATTTCAGCTTTTATTTCTTTCATCACATTCCCAGTGGGTCAGATTTGTATTTGGTAGCATTGCCTTTAAATTGTTTAAACTTGGGTCAAACATTTGAGTTAGCCTTCCACAAGCTTCCCACAATAAGTTGGGTGAATTTTGGCCCATTCCTCCTGGCAGAGCTGGTGTAACTGAGTCAGGTTTGTAGTTCTCCTTGCTCGCACATGCTTTTTCAGTTCTGCCCACACCTTTTCTATAGGGTTGAGGTCAGGGCTTTCTGATGGCCACTCCAATACCTTGACTTTGTTGTCCTTAATCCATTTTGCCACAACTTTAGAAGTATGCTTGGGGTCATTGTCCATTTGGAAGACCCATTTGCAACCAAGCTTTAACTTCCTGACTGATGTCTTGAGATGTTGCTTCAATCTATCCACATAATTTTTCTGCCTCATGATGCCATCTATTTTGTGAAGTGCACAAGTCCCTCCTGCAGCAAAGCGCCCCCACAACATAATGCTGCCACCCCTGTCCTTCACGGTTGGGATGGTGTTCTTCGGCTTGCAAGCACCCCCCTTTTTCCTCTAAACATAACGATGGTCGTTATGGCCAAACAGTTCTATTTTTGTTTCATCAGACCAGAGGACATTTCTCCAAAAACTACGATCTTGGTCCCCATGTGCAGACGCAAAGCATAGTCTGGCTTTTTTATGGCGGTTTTGGAGCAGTGGCTTCTTACTTGCTGAGCGGCCTTTCAGGTTATGTCGATATATGACTCGTTTTACTGTGGATATAGATACTTTTGTACCTGTTTCCTCCAGCATCTTCACAAGGTCCTTTGCTGTGTGCAAAGCATCACCAGAATGCTTCTCCTTCCTGAGCGGTATGACGGCTGCGTGGTCCCATCGTGTTTATACTTGCGTACTATTGTTTGTACAGATGAACGTGGTACCTTCAGGTGTTTGGAAATTGCTCCCAAGGATGAACCAGACTTGTGGAGGTCTACAATTTTTTTCTGAGGTCTTGGCTGATTTCTTTAGATTTTTCAATGTTGTCAAGCAAATAGGCACTGAGTTTGAAGGTAGGCCTTGAAATACATCCACAGATACACCCCCAGTTGACTCAAATGATGTGAATTAGCCTATCAGAAGCTTCTAAAGCCGTGACATAATTTTCTGGAATTTTCCAAGCTGTTTAAAGGCACAGTCTTGTGATACAGTCACAGAATTGTGATACAGTGAATTATAAGTAAAATAATCTGTCTGTAATCAATTGTTGGAAAAATGACTTGTGTCATGCACAATGTAGATGTCCTAACCGACTTGCCAAAACTATAGTTGGTTAACAAGAAATTTGTGGAGTGGTTGAAAAACGAGTTTTAAAGACTCCAACCTAAGTTTATGAAAACTTCCAACTTAAACTGTATACAAACGTAAGCAAGGTTTGAAATGATTATATTTTAGTCAAATATATTCATTTTTTTTATTCTTACGGTCAATTTGCAGTCAACAAATTATTTGTACTCATGTTCCGGGCCCCCGAACATCTGGTCAAGAAAAAAATCTGCCTGCGGCTGAATCTACCCTATGGCGTAGTCAAATGGTGGTTTGAAAATCTCATACACTCTATTTCTATAGCCTAATGTCTCAGGCGAACTGGCAAAGCATGAAACCTCTTCTCACTCACTTCATATGCTTCAGTAGTTGGTGGTTCATTGACTAGAGAAATGGATAATATAGCCTAGACTACTATCTGGAAATACTGTACTCACATGGAACCACTGAGGAGTTGCGGTTCTTCTCCTTGTTGCAGTCTTTCTGGGCGCTGAAGCACTCTATGAAGTGGGTGTTACACTGGGTCAGCAGCTGGAGAGACAGCGGGGGAAGAAGAGTTGGATCAGATCACTAGAACAACATCTAGTGAATGGATATGAATGGGCATCAATGTATACTTGGTGGTATTATAATAGCTAGGTGACAATGTCTACCAACAATCGTTAGTACAGCCCTTTAACGCTCTAAGGATGCTATTCATTACATAAGTAGTATGTAAATTACTATGCTGATTATAGGCTCACTCTGAACTGCTTGTCGAGGCGCGTGCGGCCCCCCAGGCCTGGGGTGAGGATGCTGTTGACGTAACCATGGAGCTGACAAGCGGGTACCTCTGTCTCACTGCCCAGGATGGCCTCCATCAGGGCATCATGGATGAACACGTACTGCTCCTATGATCCAGGGGGAAGGGCAGAGGGAGGAGGAAGATACACTACATGACCAAAAGTATGTGGACACCTGCTTGTTGAACATCTCATTACAAAATCATGGGCATTACTATTGGGTTGGTCTCCCCTTTGCTGCTGTAAAATAATCCACTCTTCTGGGAAGACTTTTCACTAAATGTTGGGACATTGCTGCAGGGACTTGCTTCCATTCTGCCACATGAGCATTAGTGAGGTCGGGCACTGATGTTTGGCGATTAGGCCTGGCTCGCAGTCGGTGTTCGATTTCATCCCTAAGGTGTTCGATGGGGTTGAGGTCAGGGCTCTGTGCAGGCCAGTCAAGTTCTTCCACACCGATCTCGACAAACCATTTCTGATTGGACTTTGCTTTGTGCACGGGGCATGACATGCTGAAACAGGAAAGGGCCTTCCCCAAACTGTTGCCACAAAGTTGGAAGAACAGAATCATCTAGAATGTCATTGTATGCTGTAGCATTAAGATTTCCCATCACTGGAATTAAGGGGCCTAGATATTGACACACTAGGCGCTTCAGCACTTGGCGGTCCGGTTCTGTGAGCTTGTGTGGCCTACCACTTTGAGGCTGAGCTGTTGTTGCTCCTAGACATTTCCATTTTACAATAATAGCATTTACAGTTGACCAGGGCAGCTCTGGCAGGGCAGAAATTTGACAGTGCCACATTGAAAGTCACTGAGCTCTTCAGTAAGACCATTCTACAGCTAATGTTAGTCTATAGAGGTTGCATGGCTGTGTGCGCAATTTTATACTTCTGTCATCAATGTGTGTGACTGAAATAGCCAAATCCACTCATTTGAAGGGGTGTCCACATACTTATGTATATATAGTAATCTCTTGCTTGCATAACATTATACCTAAGAGGTGAATCTCTTTGACAGTTACTGTAGCTGTATGCACAGTGTAGGTGTATGTGAGGTGTCATTTGTCACACACACACACACACACACACACACACACACACACACACACACACACACACACACACACACACACACACACACACACACACACACACACACACACACACACACACACACGCGTTACCTCTGTCTGAACCAGGTAGTTGCGTTGTGTGCGGATGTGTTTGAGAAAGCCCCAGACGTTGACTGTGCTCTTGTCTTTGATCTGCTGCAGCATGCTGTCGATGACGATGTACGTCCCTGTCCGCCCGACTCCAGCACTACACAACCAAAACATAGTATGTTACCTATTAACTACCACAGGAGACCCATAGAGGGAGTTGTATTACTGTTCTAACCCAAAGCCATGACTTCAATGAGCAAACTAGTACTCATTGTGTTTCTTGTAATTTCTTATAATGAGGAAGATGATTTTGTGCACTAGGATAGTGTCTTTCTGCAGTAAGCTTGGTCGGAATCCCTAGCTGTGCTCGAATACTCATACTAACCACACTAGCCATACTATTTGTGATGTAAATTGAGTATGTAGTATGCTTATTGGTCATTGTATGTATTTAGTTAGTATGCCAAAAGTTCCCGGATGTTGTACTACATTCGCCAAAAATGGAGGTATACAAGCAGTGAACACCATTTCAGTGCTTTTAGGGCCCATAATGCTATTCTTTAGAAATTGGCCGTGGCTTCACAACATTTTCAGATTTGAAGAAAATGGCGGAAAATATGCAGCTGAGGTCCGACGAGAGCGGAAAACAAATGTAAGTACAATAAGTAAATATTAATTGCATTAACTAATTGTGACAAATATTAAGAAAATGTTGAGCAATGTAATAAAAAAGTAATGACTTTTCAAATAAGTTATGTTACACGCTATGTTGGCTGACAATTTGTTAGCTATGCCTGCCTTATGAACCGCTTAGCATATCATTACAGAAGTTGCTTGTATGTACCGGTATGTTAGCTAGCTACCTAATGTTAGTTGGCTACTAATACATTGAACTTGCCAGTATATTAACTATATGCTATCTAATTAACTACCCATGTTTATTCTTGATTATTCACTTCATTTTTACCTTAGCTAAGTGGTATAGTCATTGTGCGGTCTCAATGGACATTGTTAATGAAGTCGTAAGATGTCTAGCTAGTGATTTGTTATGCTAACAAGCTAGCAAGAAGTTGCATAGCAACAGCATCAACTTCCGATAGACAGGTGAAGATGACATACACTCAACTGAAAGGATACTGTTTTTTTACAGTATGCTAAAATGAACTAATAGTATATAGTATGTAGTATATACTCATTAAGTATGTAGTATACAGTATGTTAGTATGGGTATTCGAACACAGCTCATGTTTAGAGAACTATAAGAACACTTAATTTTTTATTTGTTTTGAGAGCTACTGTACCTGCAGTGGACTAGGACGGGGCCCATGTCAGGTGTACGTGCTGCAGAGGAGCGCCCTATGAAAGTGAGAACAGGTAGGGTGTACTCCGGCACGCCCATGTCAGGCCACTGGGTGTAGTGATACTGGATCACCATCCGCTCGTTCTGACGCCCCTTTGGGTTGCCCTTCTGACCCTTTTTGACTTTGGTGTTCCGTATAAGGAATCGTCTCAGTGTGTAGCAGGCATGAACGTTAGTACTCTTCAGAGTGACCACGATGTTGCCATACTCCTCACTGCTCTCTGTGGGCCAGTACTGGTCACATTTCCTCTGTGAAAAAGAACAGCATTCATCTAATTCCATCTGTGAAAGGCAACAGTATTCATTTACACATTCTTATCTAGAGCGACTTACAGGAGCAATTAGGGTTAAGTGCCTTGCTCAAAGGCTCATCAAAATGTTTCACCTAGTCTGCTCAAGGATTCTACTGTGAAAAGACAACAGTAACACTTACAATCAAAATTCTGTGAATGCCAGAGGGAGGCCACCTACCCTTCCTTTCTCTACCAGGTTAGTGATCATGACGATGATACCAGTGTTCTGTTCCCACACCATCCTCCAGAAGTCCTCGAAAGTGGACTTGAGAGGGCCCTGGGCCGCGATGTAGGCCTTGGGACTGTTGTAACCCTGTTGAGAGGTAATGGGGGGGGTTAGGGTTAGACTCACACAGAGTGCAAGTACACATTGGGTGAGTACTAGACAATAAACAGTTGAAGTCGGAAGTTTACATACACCAAAGCCAAATGCATTCAAACTCAGTTTCACAATTCCTGACATTTAATCCTAGTAAAAATTCCCTGTTTTAGGTCAGTTAGGATCAACACTTTATTTTAATCATGTGAAATGTCAGAATAATAGTAGAGAGAATGATTTATTTCAGCTTTTATTTCTTTCATCTCATTCCCAGTGGGTCAGAAGTTTACATACACTCAATTAGTATTTGGTAGCATTGCCTTTAAATTGTTTAACTTGAGTCAAACATTTCAGGTAGCCTTCCACAAGCTCCCCACAATATGTTGAGTGAATTTTGGCCCATTCCTCCTGACAGAGCTGGTGTAACTGAGTCAGGTTTGTAGGCCTCCTTGCTCACACACGTTTTTTCAGTTCTGCCCATACATTTTAGATAGGATTGAGGTCAGGGCTTTGTGATGGCCACTCCAATACCTTGACTTTGTTGTCCTTAAGCCATTTTTCCACAAGTTTAGAAGTATGTTTGAGGTCATTGTCCAGTTGGAAGACCCATTTGCAACCAAGCTTCAACTTCCTGACTGATGTCTTGATGTTGCTTCAATATATCCACATAATTTTCCTGCCTCATGACGCCATCTATTTTGTGAAGTGCGCAAGTCCCTCCTGCAGCAAAGCACCCCCACAACATGATGCTGCCACCCTGTGCTTCACGGTTGGGAGGGTGTTCTTCGGATTGCAAGCCTCCCCCTTTTTCCTCCAAACATAACGATGGTCGTTATGGCCAAACAGTTCTATTTTTGTTTCATCAGAACAGAGGACATTTCTCCAAAAAGTACGATCTTGGTCCCCATGTGCAGTTGCAAAACGTAGTCTGGCCTTTTTATGGAGGTTTTGGAGCAGTGGCTTCTTCCTTGCTGAATGGCCTTTCAGGTTATGTCGATATAGGACTCATTTTACTGTGGATATAGATACTTTTGTACCTGTTTCCTCCAGCATCTTCACAAGGTTCTTTGCTGTTGTTCTGGGATTGATTTGCACTTTTCGCACCAAAGTATGTTCATCTCTAGGAGACAGAACGCGTCTCCTTCCTGAGCGGTATGACGGCTGTGTGGTCCCATGGTGTTTATACTTGTGTACTATAGTTTGTACAGATGAACGTGGTACCTTCAGGTGTTTGGAAATTGCTCCCAAGGATGAATCAGACTTATGGAGGTCTACAAATATTTTCTGAGGTCTTTCTTTTGATTTCCCCATGATGTCAAGCAAAGAGGCACTGAGTTTGAAGGTAGGCCTTGAAATACATCCACAGGTACACCTCCAATTGACTCAAATGATGTCAATTAGCCTATCAGAAGCTTCTAAAGCCATGACATAATTTTCTGGAATTTTTCAAGCTGTTTAAATGCACAGTCAACTTAGTGTATGTAAACTTCTGACCCACTGGAATTGTGATACAGTGAAGTATAAGTGAAATAATCTGTCTGTAAAAAATTGTTGGAAAAATTACTTGTGTCATGCACAAGTTGATATCATTACCGACTGGCCAAAACTATAGTTTGTTAAAGTGCTTGAAAAACAAGTTTTAATGACTCCAACCTAAGTGTATGTAAACTTCCAACTTCAACTGTATAATGACAGAGAGAACATTGAGCACACATAAAGACAGATAAAAGGTACTCAATACATCAATTTGTTGACTTACATCTACATAGTTAGCGTTGATGAAGTCACTGTGTTTGGCATCTTTTCCAGTCAAGGGTCGTAACTTCACCCTACTGTGATCATCTGTCAACATAGAAAAGGAATGTTAGCCTCATTCTGCATTGCCTTGTTAACGTCACATGAGCATGAGGTCTGATATCAACAGGCTCAGAGATAGTTTCACTCAAACTGGACTGACCACCTCGGATTCTCAGCACCTTAGCACGCACAGACACACACAACTGCTGATACCAAACTCCTATTATGATTGCTAAATACAGCACCATTTAAACAATTGCACCCCAATCCCCCCCCCCCGAAAACATGTAAATATTGGACACAAATTGTGCCTTCCTGTATTATACTCACTCTATGTCACACCCTGATCTGTTTCACCTGTTGTTGTGATTGTCTCCACCCCCCTCCAGGTGTCGCCCATCTTCTCCATTTTCCCCCGTGTATTTATACCTGTGTTCTCTGTTTGTCTGTTGCCAGTTTGTTTTGTTTGTCAAATCAACCAGCGTTTTTCGTCTCAGCTCCTGCTTCTCCTCAGTCTCTCTTTTTCTCGCCCTACTGGTTTTGACCCTTGCCTGTCCCGTCTCTGAGCCCGCCCACCTGACCACTCTGCCTGCTCTTGACCCTGAGCCTGCCTGCCGTCCTGTACCTTTGCCCCACCTCTGGATTACCAACCACTACTCTGGTTATCGACCCCTGCCTGCCTTGACCTGTCGTTTGCCTTCCCTGTTGCCATAATAAACATTGTTACTTCGACACAGTCTGCATCTGGATCTTACCTTCTAACCTGATACACTAATTATGTTTATTCTATTCTACTGTGTAATTTACTTCATGTTCCTATTGTTATCTTTTATTGTTGTTGTTGCATTGTCGAGAAGGAACCTGCAAGTAAGCATTCCATTGGATGATCTATACCATGTGTATCCCGTACATACGACTAATAAATCTTGAAACTAACAGGCTGTCAGTGTTGTTTTGAGTGTACAACATAGTGGACTTACAGGCCACGATGTTGATGTATCTGTTTTTGTGCTTGTTGTCAGGGTGATTGGAATGTTCTGCTGTGATCTTCAGGTCCACCGTACAGCGCTGGACCTCCTAGAGAGAGAAAGAGAAAGAGAGAGAGAGCGCAAAGGGGGAGGGAGGTGGGTGAGAAAGGGAGAGAGGGGGTGAGTGGTCATAGTTATAGTGGGGTCAGTTATGTGAAGAGATTAAACAATTACCATATATAAATAAACCCTCTATGTAAAATTATTTGTTTTGTTTGGTTCTTATTTTTCAGAGTAAGTAACTCACGGACACTAGAGAAGCTATAACCAAGTTGAATTCTTCCCACAGAATCTGTACAGCTGTAATTCAGACCACCCAACACTTCTCCCATCACAGGTATATATATTCCCTTTAAGACACTCCTCCTTTTCTCCAATCCTTACATCGTATGGTTCCACAGGAAAACGGTAGTAAACCTTTAATACTCCCTTCAGGGGATCTGACCTCACCTCCTGACCTCATCCCCTCCTTCGCCTAGTCCACAGATGTCACGCCCTGACCATAGAGAGCCCTCGGTTCTCTATGGTGTTTAGGTCAGAGCGTGACTAGGGGGGTGTTCTAGTCATTTATTTTCTATGTTGCTGGTTTGTATGGTTCCCAATTAGAGGCAGCTGGTAATCGTTGCCTCTAATTGGGGATCATATTTAGGAAGCCCTTTCTCCCACCTGCTTTGTGGGATATTGTTTTGAGTGAGTGCATGTAGCACTACGGTACTTCACGGTCGTCGTTTGTTTCTTGGTTTGTTTAACTTTCACTATAATAAAGATGTGGAACTCCAATCACGCTGCGCCTTGGTCCGTCTCTTCTCACGATGGTGACAGAATATCCCACCAACGCAGGACCAAGCAGCGTGTTATGGAGGTTAAGGAGTTTTGGACATGGGAGGAAATCATGTCCGGATGTGAGACCCTTCCTTGGAAGGAGACACCAAGGAAGGTAGAAGGACAGCGACGACGCCGGGGACCGTGGCCACAGAAACCCAAAGATTTTTTTGGGGGGTGGCACGAGGGGTGGTCGGCGGAGCAGTGGAGAGCGGAAGAGCGGGTCATCAGTCCGGTGCCATCTGTGCCAGCTCCCCGTACTCACCCTGAAGAGCCAGAGAGCGTCAGCGAGGCGATGGAGAAGTTGGGAGAGAGAGAGATGTTGGTCAAGTGTGTTCTGCTCAACATTCGACCTGAAGAGCCTGTCAGCAGTCTGGTGAAGTCTGTGCCGGCTTCACGCACCAGGCCTCCAGTGCGCCTCCCCAGTCCGGTACGTCCTGTGCCAGCTCCCCGAACTTGCCCTGAAGTGCATGTCACCAGTCCGGTGCCACCTATGCCGGCTCCACGCACCAGGCCTCCAGTGCGCTTCCCCAGTCCCGCTCCTAGGCCGGAGCCTTCCTCTACGCCGGTGCCCAGTCCAGGCACGGTGTCCAGTCCCACTCCATGGCCGGAGCCTTCCTCTGCGCCGGTGCCCAGTCTAGGCACGGTGTCCAGTCCCGCTCCCTGGCAGGAGCCTTCCTCTGCGCCGGTGCCCAGTCCAGGCACGGCGTCCAGTTCCGCTCCATGGCAGGAGCCTTCCTCTGCGCCGGTGCCCAGTCCATGCATGGCGTCCAGTCCCGCTCCAAGACAGGAGTCTTCCTCTGCGCCGATGCCCAGTCCAGGCACGGTGTCCAGTCCCGTTCCAGGGCAGGAGCCTTCCTCTGTGCCGGTGCTTAGTCCAGGCACACCGGCCAACCCAGCTCCATGGCCGGAGCCTTCCTCTGCGCCGGTGCCCAGTCCAGGCACGGCGGCCAACCCAGCTCCATGGCCGGAGCTCTCCTCTGCGCCGGTGCCCAGTCCAGGCACAGCGGCCAACAGAGCTCCATGGCCGGAGCTCTCCTCTGCGCCGGTACCCAGTCCGGGCACGGCGTCCAACCCAGCTCCATGGCAGGATCAGTGGTCGGGGCGGGGGCTATGACCCGCACCGGAGCCGCCACCGACACTAGTCACCCCCCCTACCCTCCCCATTTGGTTTCAGGTTTTGCGGCCGGAGTTCGGAGCACTACGGTACTTCACGGTCGTTGTTTGTTTCTTGGTTTGTTTAACTTTCACTATAATAAAGATGTGGAACTCCAATCACGCTGCGCCTTGGTCCTTCTCTTCTCACGGTCGTGACAACAGATGTCCATCCGTCTCCCCTATAGCAATCCTTTGATCTCCTCCTGTCCACCCAGCATATTCCACAGCAACTCTGTCTTTCTACAGATCTCACTCCTTAATATACTATGTGTCTGATCCATCATCTCTTTAATATCTCAATGTTCAAAATTTCGAATCCAACAGTTTCTAAACAGTATTTTTCAGTTCAATGATTTGCATGACATATAGTACAAGTCAAAGGTTGGACACATCTACTCATTCAAGGGTTTTTCTTTATATTTACTATTTTCTACATAGTAGAACAATAGTTAAGACATCAAAACCATGAAATAACACATATGGAATTATGTAGTAACCAAATCAATATACATTTTATTTTGAGATTCTTCAAAGTAGCTACCCTTTATGACAGCTTTGCACACTCTTGGCATTCTCTCAACCAGCTTCATGAGGAATGCTTTTCCAACAGTTTTGAAGGAGTTCCTACATATGCTGAGCACTTGTTGGCTGCTTTTCCTGCACTCTGCGGTCCAACTCATCCCAAACCATCTCAATTGGGTGGAGGTCTGGTGAATGTGGATGCCAGGTCATCTGATGCAGCACTCCATCACTTTCCTTCTTGGTCAAATAGCCCTTACACAGCCTGGAGGTGTGTTTTGGGTCATTGTCCTGTTGAAAAACAAATGATAGTCCCACTAAGCGCAAACCAGATGGGATGGCATATCGCTGCAGAATGCTGTGGTAGCAATGCTGGTTAAGAGTGCCTTGAATTCCAAATAAATTGCTGACAGTGTCACCAGCAAAGCACCCCCACATCATCACACCTCCTCTTCCATGCTTCACTGTGGGAACCACACATGTGGAGATCATCCATTCACCTACTCTGCGTCACGGCTGTTGGAACCAAAAATCTCCAATTTGGACTCATCAGACCAAAGGACAGAATTCCACCGGTCTAATGTCCATTGGCCCAAGTAAGTCTCTTCTTATTATTGGTGTCCTTTAGTAGTGGTTTCTTTGCTGCAATTTGACCATAAAGGCCTGATCCACGCAGTCTCCTCTGAACAGTTGATGTTGAGATGTGTCTGTTACTTGAACTCTGTGAAGTATTTATTTGGGCTGCAATCTGAGGTGTAGTTAACTCTAATGAACTTATCCTCTGCAGCAGAGGTAACGCTGGGTCTTCCTTTCCTGTGGCGGTCCTCATGTGAGCCAGTTTCATCATAGTGATTGATGGTTTTTGCGACTACACTTGAAGAAACTTTCAAAGTGCTTGAAATTTTCCACATTGACTGACCTTCATGTCTTAAAGTAATGATGGACTGCCATTTCTCTTTGCTTATTTGAGCTGTTATTGCCAAAATATGGACATGGTCTCTTAGCAAATAGGGCTATCTTCTGTGTACCAGCCCTACCTTGTCACAACACCACTGATTGGCTCAAACGCATTAAGATTGAAAGAAATTCCACAAATTAACTTCTAAGGCGGCACACCTGTTAATTGAAATGCATTCCAGGTGACTACTTCATGAAGCTAGTTGAGATAATGCTAAGAGTGTGCAAAGCTGTCATCAAGGCAAAGGGTGGGTACTTTGAAGAATCTCAAAAATATTTAGATTTGTTTAACACTTTGTTGGTTACTACATGATTCCATATGTGTTATTTCATTGTGTTTATGTGTTCACTATTATTATACAATGTATAAAATAGTAAAATAAAGAATAACCCTGGAATAAGTAGGTGTGTCCAAACTTTTGACTGGTACTGTGCATGATAAGTACGTACTGGGTTTTTACTAGAGGTGGGATTTCTACACATATCTGTCACAGCTAGTCCAGCACCATGTGGCTGCATGTGTGATCTCTGTTTGAATGACCTAGTATGAATAATGTATGTTCACCTTCACCCCACTGGATAACCCCAATTTGACAAGGGCCTCTTGGGGGAAGTGTGTTAGCCTTGTGCCTCAACCCGGTCACAGAGACAGTGTGTTCCTGTCCAGTCAACCAGCAACTAGACCCTTTGTTAATTAACCTTCCTCACACTCAGCCATCTGCTCCACAACACACACACACACACACACACACACACACACACACACACACACACACACACACACACACACACACACACACACACACACACACACACACACACACACACACACACACACACACACACACACACACACACACACACACACACTTCGTAATGTTCACACAGCCATAGACAGTAATGTACACCCCAACAAACAACATACACCAGACATATGAGAATAACCAGACACACATCTAGACACACACTCCTCTTCATCCGAGAGGCAGCCTACTTATCACACCTCAACAATATTAGAAAGGCTGAGAGAGAAAGTCTGTGTTGTGTTTCCTACCTCAAACTCCTCAGAGAAGCCGTGCAGGTTGTTGGAGTAGAGCTCCATGATGTGCTTGATTAACTGCCTGACGGGGATGGCGTCCATGTCATCTGTAGGGAAGACATATCACACTTAGAGAGATGTATGTGGGTGACATATGTGGGTGACGGTGTTCCTGTGTGTGCCCGTATGTGTGTGTGAGAGGGAGAAGAGAAAGAGAGAAGAGAGAGAGCAGAGAGAGAGAGAGAGAGAGAATAGAGAGAGTGCAGAGAGAGAGAGGAGAGCAGAGAGAGAAAAGAGAGGAGAGGAGAGGGAGGAGAGAGAGAAAAGAGAGAGTGAATGTGTGTTTTATAGCATGACTGTGTGATGAGCTTGCAGAATATTCAGTGCCTTCGGAAAGTATTCAGACCCCGTTGACTTTTTCCACATTTTGTCAATTCTAAAATTGATTAAATCTTTTCCCCCCCAATCAATCTACACACAATATCCCATAATGACAAAGCAAAATCTGTATTTTTTTTTTTAATTTTGCTAATTACGTAGTACTTTGTTGAAGCACCTTTGGCAGCGACTACAGCCACAAGTCTTCTTGGGTATGAAGCTACAAGCTTGGCACACCTGTATTTGGGGAGTTTCTCCCATTCTTCTCTTCAGATCCTCTCAAGCTTTGTCAGGTTGGATGGGGAGCGTTCCTGCACAGCTATTTTCAGGTCTCTCCAAAGATGTTCGATCGGGTTCAAGTCCAGGCTCTGGCTGGGCCACTCAAGGACATTCAGAAACTTGTCCCGAAGCCACTCCTACGTTGTCTTGGTTGTGTGCTTAGGGCCGTTGTCCTGTTGGAAGGTGAACCTTCACTCCAGTCTGAGGTCCTGAGTGCTCTGGAGCAGGTTTTCGACAAGGATCTCTCTGTACTTTGCTCCGTTCATCTTTCTCTCGATCCTTACTAGTATCCCAGGCCCTGCCGCTAAAAAATTTCCCCACAGCATGATGCTGCCTGCCACCACCATACTTCACCGTAGGGATGGTGCCAGGTTTCCTCCAGACGTGACACTTGGCATTCAGGTAAAAAAGCTCAATCTTTTTTTCATCAGACCAGAGAATCTTGTTTCTCATGGTCTGAGAGTCTTTAGCTGCCTTTTGGCAAACTCCACGTGGGCTGTCATGTGCCTTTTACTGAGGAGTGGCTTCCGTCTGGCCACTCCACCATAAAGGCCTGATTGGTGGAGTGCTGCAGAGACGGTTGTCCCATCTGGAAGGTTCTCCCATCTCCACAGAGGAACTCTAGAGCTCTGTCAAAGTGACCATCAGGTTCTTGGTCACCCCCCTGACCAAGGCCCTTCTCCCCCGATAAGCTCAGTTTGGACGGGCGGCCAGCTCTAGGAGAGTCTTGGTGGTTCCAAACTTCTTCCATTTAAGAATGATGGAGGGGACTGTATTCTTGGTGACCTTCAATGCTGCAGATATGTTTTGGTTCCCTTTCCCAGATCTGTACCTCGACACAATCCTGTCTTGAAGCTCTACAGACAATTCCTTTGACCTCATGGCTTGTTTTTCTCTGACATGCACTGTCAACTGTTGGACCTTTAATAGACAGTTGTGTGCCTTTCCAAATCATGTCCAATCAATTGAATTTACCACAGGTGGACTCCAATCGAGTTGTAAGAACATCTCAAGGATGATCAATGGAAAAAGGATGCACCTGAGCTCAATTTCAAGTCTCATAGCAAAAGGTCTGAATACTTATGTAAATAAGGTATCTGTTTCTAAAAACCTGTTTTTGTTTTGTCATTATGGGGTATTGTATGTAGATTGCTGAGGATTTTTTAAAATTCAATCCATTTTAGAATAAGCCTGTAACGTAACAAAATTCGGAAAAAGTCAAAGAGTCTGAATACTTTCCGAATGCACTGTAAATAACATTATGTTTGCAACATCTTCCATATTTCAGACTGACTAATGAAAGGCCAAGTATATTGACGTCCCCTCAGCCTGTATCTATCTCTCAGAGGTACAGTACAACGTGCCACTGCTCTCCACTAGTGTGGCACCGCGTGATAAATTAACCAGCAACCTGCCATGTGTTCACTGCCTCCCCCACAGACACTTTCAGAGAACAACATACTGTATATGGCGACAAAGTAGGAGTGCTGATCTAGGATCAGGTCATCCCTGTCCATAAAACTGGTCTTAAATCAGAAAATTCCACACAGCATCCCACTGAGACTAGTAACAACCCCAGTAGTAATGAAATGATTAGCACACGCGTCACACATCAGACAATGAAATGTCCCACTGACATCCTCACAGATAAAAAAATAATCATTCTGGGGATGCAGCTAGTTTTGTTGTAGTTTATGTTGTGAAGAACACATATTAGCCATGTCACACAGAGCGGTGGGAATGACACCACACCACAGCGAGACAAGCGGACAAAGCCATAATTGTCTAATGTGGGTGTTTAGAGGTGGTGGCATCTGTGTCAGATGAGCCACATCAGTCCCAAATTACCCATTAGTGAGGGGATGTGATGGGGATGAGGTGGCCACTGTCACACAGAAAGAGCCATCAGGACAAAGTGTGTGTGTGTGTTCAGGAAAGAGCAACCAGCTGCTGGGTTTGTCTGCTGGTGCGGGTGTGTGTTATTACATCCATATTACAGCCAATACACAGATGGGACCACTGGCAGGCAGGCATTTCCTGACTCACTTCATTTGTCGACTGTCTTACATTTGTAAACTAATTAATGGAGTTGATTAAAATACTATGGGCCAATTTGGATTTGCTAAACCTTTGCAGATGTGCACACATTCTGCATCTCTTTATTCAGGAGACAATCTAACAAGAAGGGATACGATGAAAGAGGGAATGAAGATGTATGCGCGTGTATGCACGCAAATACACCAGATCAGCAGCCCCCTCTCCTTCTGCCCGTTCTCTTCCTAATTAAACCGCTGTCACACAACCTTCCTGTGGGGGGATGGATTTAGCATTTCAGAAGCTGTAAAACAATCACTGTTCTATAAAGCCCACTCGTAAACCTCAACACCCACTTAACACTCTGTTCTCTGAGCTGGTATACAGACTTGCCGGTACAGAAAAGAAGCAATTCGTCTCCAGAGAGAGCACATGTGAGAGTGAAAGAGAGAGCGAGAGAGAGAGAGGAGGGAGACAATAAAAACAGAATGGATGGAGTCAATACAGACATCAGCTGTATTCTTTAAGTGAACCATCAGAGCTTGGAAATGGGCTGTCATGCCTTAGTCCCGAAGAGTCTCTCTGCTCTCTTAAAGGAACGGTATGCACTACGCACGACACAGCCTTCTTACCATCTTATTGACTAGCTGCCAGTAAACTGGGCTCTGAAGTCTCTCCCAGAGAAGAACCCTCTCATATCACCCCTAATAGAGCAGTCACAAGCGCCTGTACATGCACTGAGTAGTTGAGTGAAGACTTAATCAAGCTAACACAGAGGTAGATTGGCCCAATCAAAAGTATTGGACTAACACTATGTATCCTATCTTCAAGAACATTAGCATATAATGACTGACAAAGTTCAATATTTGAGTTGTTTTGCCTTGCCCCTTACTTGTGGAATAATCTCCAAAACTCTCTAAAAGTGGATGTTTTGGTGCCTCTAGGGATATTCAGACAGCTGATTGATGACATTTTTACTGAAGTTTGTTTTCTTTGATTGTGTTTTGTATATCTGTTTTGCTTTTTGTAATATGTGTATATTTTTGCAATTACAGGGCTCATCTGAAAAATAATCTTTGGTCTCAGAATGACTCCCTGTCAAAATAAAGGTTCAATAAAAAAAATGAAAATAAAACATTGACACTAGTTTTCACTGAATTAGTGAGTCTAAATGATCAAATCCACCATGATGAGACCACATGGGAGCGGATCAGAGCTAGTTTTCCAGTCAGATGACTTTGTTCTTCCTCTCCGTTGACTTCCTTACATATGGTTACTGATCATTCAGATGAAATGCTCAGCCTAGTCTACACTTGTCCAGAGGGATCGGAGATGTTAAATCTGAGCAGAGAACAGATATTGAATAACTTGTCTCAACAAGACTTAACCACATGGAACGGCTCAGCTTCAAAGTGACAACAATGTACACGAGATAGCTAGAGAGAACAGTGAATCATTTTCCGGAATAATATCGAGAGGGATGGAGAACCAGGATGAACATACTCTCACAGCATTTAGACTCCTAAATAGTTAGGTGGGACTTGCGAAGCAAAATAAATGCCTGTCAAACTTGAAAACGTGTAGACTGGTCAGGACATACAACGTTCTGATATGTTTTATACTTTAAGTTATACATGTTTGTGTTCTTTTGTCCTCCATCCACTTTCATGGGATTTCCTCAACATTCTAAAGGTCCCATTGTGACATCATCACTTCCAACTTTCCATTCACTGTAAATGCAACCACGCAACTTCTGACACAAATCAGCTACTTTGACCACTTTGCCTTTCTCCCCCAAAAATGTGCACTTTCCCAACAAGTTAGACAAAACGTTCTATGGTATGACATCTTCGTCTCCTTCTCTGCTATTAAAAAGTGCAGTTTTTTTTCCAACTTTGACCAAATAACTGCTGTTTTGACCACTCCCCCAACAGGTCAGACAAAAACTTAAGAGTGTATGAAATCTCTACTTCTCTATTTTTCAAATCTGAAAACACATTAGGAATAGCTTCTACCAATCAATAGATAGAGACGTTTTAGTAACCCATCAACTGTTTTCATTATAGAAGCATTAAGTCATTTCAGAAGCTAGCAAATTCATTTCTTACCAACAACAGCTGCAAATTCAAATACAATTACATCACATTTCGATGTTCACTTTCCTTGCTTTGTCCAACAACACTATAATGAATCTAGCAAATAAGTGGTGTGGGTCAGAGCGGAGTATTTATTTAGTTTCATAGCATAAACATTTGTTAGCATGTTTCTCACACTGGCTTTAGCCACGGAGGGAGCAGGCCTGCCAAGGCAAGTTTTGCCTAGCAACTCGTGCCTCGAAGGAAGAAAACTCTTCATAGCGCAACACATTCCCATGATTTGTGAATCTGTTTCGGACCGAACAGCTAGCACTAACATTTGTAATGCTTCCTCAGTCGGGACGACCTGAAATGATACAGACAAGATTTCTAATGCTCACTAGCTTCATCCTCCTCCTCAAGATCATGCCCCGTGCTCTAAATAACTCAACTGGATAGTTTGCCTGTCTGCAAATAAAAGGGCGGACTGTACATTGAACCTGCTGCCCTGATTGGATAGAGCGAAGCGGTCTCCGCTCACTTGCTTCATATTATGCTCGATAACTTCTCATCGCACTTTGTTCAGTTTTCACACGCAACAACTGTAGTTTAGACTCTGACCACAAGACTACTGACCACAACCACACAACTATTGACCACACAACTACTGAACCACCCAACTATTGGCCACAACCACACAACTACTGACCACAACTACTGACCACAGCACAATTACAGACCACAACACAACTACAGACCATAACTACAGACCACAACTACTGAACCATGCAATTACTGACCACAACCACAAAACTACTGACCACAACCACTGACCACAACCACACACACCTACTTACCACAGCTAATGACCACAACCACAAAACTACTGACCACAACCACTGACCACAACCACACACACCTACTTACCACAGCTAATGACCACAACCACAAAACTACTGACCACAACAGAACACAACTACTGACTACAACTATTGAACCACACAACTACTGAACCAAAACTACTGACCACACCTACTCACCACAACCAGGCTATACTGACTTCCACAACAGAACACAACTACTGACCACAACCACACAACTAGTAAACACAACCACAAAACTACTGACCACAACAGAACACAACTACTGACCACAACTATTGACCACAAATACTGAACCACACAACTACAACTACTGACCACACCCAGGCTATCCTAACTTTTCATCTACCTAGTTTTTCAACTATAACCAGACACCACCATTACTAAAGCTACTATAAGGTATTTGAAAACCATACATTCTTTAAAACAAGCTAGCAAACAGACCAATGTACTTTTCCGTGACCGCTGTTATCCCTAAAGAGTTGATTTATTAGATTGAACTACAGCCAGCTATCAGTAGGTCTACATACAAACCTATTCTACATAGTTCTTCAACTACCACAAAAATATGTTTAAAGATCTGTCCTTACTAGATGCACAATCATATTTCTCTCCCCAAATACAAGCATAAAACGTTCAAAATTATTCGATCATCATTCAACTAAAATCAAACTTCATTTATCCTGAACGTTTTACAAAAGTAAGTTGTGTATCTATTTATCTGAAACCCACAGCATGAACGATTCAGAGTTGCTTTGCTTTCCTAAGAGTGTTGTCTACATGATCCTGCTTTTTATTTCCATGTGTTTCTTCTTTTAGATTTTACATGCAAGAATTGTAGTTTAGACATTTTTCTGATCCAACTGCCCCACAATCCAAACTAATATGATTGATATAGTAGTCTATCAAAATAAATCAGACCAATTATTTTACTACATTTCATTTGGACTATATGTAACTGCTTTGCTTTAAATAGTAAAGTAAAACTTTCTAAAAATTCTACCACAAAAATACTTTTATAGAGTTAAAGCAAATCCCACCAATTGTACTTCATGTACAATCTACACTGAACAAAAATATAAATGCAACATGTAAAGTGTTGGTCCTATGTTTCATGAGCTGAAATAAAAGATCCCAGAAATGTTCCATAAGCACAAAAAGTTTATTTCTCTCAAATGTTGTGCACAAATGTGTTTACATCCCTGTTAGTGAGCATTTCTCTTTTGCCAAGATAATCAGGTGACAGGTGTGGCATATGAAGAAGCTGATTCAACAGCATGATCATTACACAGGTGCCCATTGTGCTGGGGACAATAAAAGGCCACTCTAAAATATGCAGTTTTGTCACACAACACAATGCCACAGATGTCTCAAGTTTTGAGGGAGCGTTTAATTGGCATGCTGACAGGAATGTCCACCAGAGCTGTTACCAGATAATTGGATGTTAATTTCTCTACCATAAGCTGCCTCCAACATTGTTTTAGGGAATTTGGCAGTACGTCCAACCGGCCTCACAACTGCAGACCACGTGTATGGTGTCATGTGGACGACCAGTTTGCTGATGTCAGCGTTGTGAACAGAGTGCCCCATGGTGGCGGTGGGGATGCGGTATGGGCAGGCATAAGCTACAGACAACGAATACACAATAGAATTTTATCGATGGCAAATTGAATGCACAGAAATACTATGACGAGATCCTGAGGCCCATTTTTTTTTAAGGTATCTGTGACCAACAGATGCATATCTGTATTCTCCGTCATGTGAAATCCATAGATTAGGGCTTAAAGAATTTATTTCAATTGACTGATTTCCTCATATGAACTGCAACTGTTCAGTATCGTCACCAAATGGTTGTAGGTTCTACAAATAAAATCACCATATGGTTGTAGGTTCTACAAAAACCTTACATTTTCTACCAGGTAGACACTTCTAGAATAAGGTGTGTGTGGAGTGGGTGGGCAATAGTTTGTAAACAACAACATTGCATAAAGGTTTGAGGGTGTGTTAAGAAAGGGGGTGCATGTTCAGAACTCTGTGCTACGTTAAATGAAACAGAAACGGTCATTTACTGAACGGCCAATTGAAAAATGTTGTGACTACGGTGGCCCCAAGGGCGAATATTGTATGGTGTGGTATTTCAAATGGTCACACCCATATTGATCAGGCCACACCTTGCCAAACCCACCAAAATGGAGCAAACATACCTCAAAGGCTTTTGAAAAAACGGTGGGCACTGTTTTGGGGAAACGTGTCGTTTAGTACAAAATGTCGTGAAACGTGGCAAAACGTTGACGCGAACTAAACTCACCCAGGGTGTATTCCAGTTGAGGGCGTGTTAGGTTGTGTTATGTCTCACCTGGGATGGGGATGACGGGGATGTTCTCATTGGCCACCACCCTGGGAGAACTACTGTCCTCCACATAGAAGTGAGCTGTCTGGAAAAACCTCCTGTAGACAGACACAGAGGAGAGGAAATAGTTAACCCAACATAAACATTAGTACACCACAGAAGAGAGGAACATGATGCAGAGTACCATCAGTGCCACATCGAAAGAGGCCACATGTATCAGCACAGCTAAATATCCCCATCCTTCGCACTTCAACATTTATTTTCACCAAACATTTCGTGTCCAAACAAAAAATGACTACGCAATGCTTCTTGACACAATGCCTGCTTAACCCAGAAGCCAGCCGTACACCTGGCGACCGTGTCAGCGTGCATGTGCCCGGCCCGCCACAGGAGTCACTAGAGCGCTGTCACTAATGACATCCCGGCCGACCAAACCCTCCCGGACTTCGGACTTCTCCCACATGTGGACCTCTGACATTATTTATAAAAAGCTATCTATTAATATGGTTTTTGAACATTATAGTTTGTTTACAAACATAATAGCTGTATTTTTTTGCTTATGGTTGACCCAGCTTGTTGGCCATTAGCCAATCTACGTTTCTCAACAAGTTCAAAGCATGTGAATGCTGCTATTTACGACTTTACAACTGGTAATTACCATCTTCCCACTTGGTTATGAATGCATCATACCCTTATGACTTCAGTTAACCCTTCATTTGAGTTGCTTACTCTGTTCTGCTTTGTAGATCTGTTTTTACATTTAAGTTTTATTTTTATTTAATTACAGACCTTATAGTTCTCTTTTTGTGTAATATGGTTTTAGATTTATCTTACTTTGTAAACCACATCAAGTTTAGGAAAATAAACCGCCTAATAATTGCATTGCACCCTACTCAGATGTCTCTCGTTGACTGCTTGGTCCGTCCCTTACACAGTTCTCATTGTAATTACATAATTATAACCCGTTTTTACCACTGTGAGTTAGCTAACACAAAACAGCACAGAGAGAGTTAACACTCCATCAATGACATCTTCATTCTGCTCCCGAGTGGCGCAGCGGTCTAAGGCACTGCATTGCAGTACTTGAGGCGTCACTACAGTCCTGGGTTCGATCCCAGGCTGTGTAACAGCCGGACGTGACTGGGAGACCCATGAGGCGGCGCACAATTGGCCCAGCATCGTCCGGGTTAGGGGAGGGTTTGGCCGGGCCGTGATTTCCTTGTCCCACCGTGCTCTAGCAATTCCTTGTGGTGGGCTGGGCACCTGCAAGCTGACTTCGGTTGTCAAACAAAAACCAATCATTGCAAAGTTAAATCAAACCATACAAAGTTAATCAAACTATGGACAGTGACCACTTTTAACAATGTCCACATTTTACAAAAACATATTTACTTGAAGAACAGTGCAGATGCAAAGTTTGGTAATAGAATGACGGTTTGTGTCTGTGCCTTCAGTCTGTTACCAAACTTGGCATCTGCACTGTTCTTCAAGTAAATCTGTTTTTGTAAAAATGTCCATGGAAATTGTTAAAAGTAGTCCTTGGTGTGTTTAGCTTTCCAATCATTGGTTTTGCTTGACATGAAAAATCGGAGTCTCAGCGTCACTCTGTTCTCATGGAACTGAATATAATTACACAGACAGAGCTGGCAGTTAAACTACACCTGAAAGCCCCAGAGTGGTTAGAACCAGCCCTATTTACAACCCTGCTGATGTCACACAGTTATGACTCAGTAGATGACAATGACCAGACACAACAACACCCTGCTATTACAGGGGGAAAAGTACACACGCACGCAAACTACCTCCTGTAAAGACACACAGTGAGCTGACCATTAGGAACAGGTAAGCAACAACGCTGACCCAGGGACAAACACCATGCTACATTTAGCCCTGGCCCCTGAGTCACACTACCGGATGACAGGCAACACACAGCAGAGACTAAATACAGCAGGACTATATACAGCCCTGGCAGCCTCTCTGCCTCCAACATGTACACACAAGCACGAGCCCTCAATGACTAGCTAGTCGCTAGCCTTGAGAAGTTGTTCTAAACGTATTTCTCTGAAGCTTGCATTTTGTCAGAGACTTTTTGAAATGTCACCCAACGTATTCTGTGTCTAGCAGCTTGAGAGAGAGAGAGGGGAAGACAGACGGCAAGGAGAAAAGGAGAGCTGCAGTAGTAGTAGGAGTCCCTCTATAACCTCACAGAGCCTTCACCTGCACTCACACAGAAACAAGTCCATTCCGTAAACACCAGCTTTTCCCATCTGGGTTCCTCCAACCGGTACGTCTACTGACGTTCCCCTACCAGTTTGTCTACTGACGTTGCCCTACCAGTATGTCTACTGACGTTCCCCTACCTACCGGTACTTGATGCAGAGGAGAGAGCAGATGCTGGTCATTCTGGTCGAGAGAGAGGAGGAGGAAAAGAAAACAGGAGTGTGGCCCAATGGCATTTGCAGAAGGAGAGAAGAAGGGAGCGCGGAAGAGAGAGTGGGAGAGAAAGCGAGTGTGAGTGAGTGAGTGGGAGAGAAAGACAGAGAGAGAGTTGAATTGAGAGGGAAAGAAAGCGAGAAAGAGAGAGTGATTGAATAAATGAGGGGAGGGTCTCCCCTAGCTTGGGTCATAGCCCTGTCCCCCTCAATCCCTGCCCCCCTGGCTAATTACTCCCTGAGGGGGAATGTGTGGTGTGGAGGCAGGCTAACTAACCAGCCTCTCAATACGACCTCACCTTACACTGGGGGAGGGGGGAAACCCCACCAGAGAGATAGAAAGGGGGATGGATGGAACGAGAGAGTGAGGGAGGGATAGAACTAAAAGACTGTCTCACTGGACTCTCAACGCTTCCCATACTTGGGGAAGAGGGCCCCTGTTCAAAAATAGACAGAGTGAGATGGAAGGAAGTCATGGTAGAAGGATGAGTCCTTTTCATTGGACTAAATGATCCGCCAGTCCAAACAGCCTGGTCCACCTCTTTCCCTAGCAACCCCTGACTCTGAGTGGTTACTGAGAATCAGTCTCTCCTACCAGAGTTAAATATAGATGTATTGTTTACCCCCGTTAAACCTCTGTGAAACATCTGTGAGATCCCTCCAACTATGACCATATCCTCAAGCGAAACAGATGGAGTCCTCCCCTTTAATAGCAAATATTGTCTTTTGACACACAACTCAGATCACTTAGACAAATACAAACATCAAATCTAGTGTCGAGGTGAAATAAATGTCATCGAATCAGTGATCACATCATATTCTCTGTAGTAAAAAGAGACAGAAAGTGATGCTGAGCTAACGAGGACCGTGTATGCATTTCGCCAATTATGATTCGCCGTAGTGTTTCTGAGAAATCTATTTCAATCTCCTCCATTGCATGGCCTCCTTCCCTTCTGACCGAGCAGGGATGGGGGAGTGAAAGAGGGATGAGAGGAGAGGACGGAGAGAGTGAACGGGTCGAGCTGGTCTTTCATCAGATCCTGTTCCCTCAGGGGAGAAAGCCATTGTCTGGGAGGTGTCAGCTCTCGTCACCACCACAGCCCAGAGAGGGAGACAGACAGACTTTCACTGTCACATCCCACACACTCCCCCTGCTACTCTCCCATCACCTACCACCACGGCACTCACTCGCTAGATCTATCACTCGCAGATGTATTAATTACTTCAATTAGTATTCCATGGAGCTGATCATCCTCTATTTTCCTCATTCCAACATTCACATCATTGGCTCGCTCTCTCGCGCACTCTCACAATGGCATCACCAGTACAAGTGAGAGGGAGCCATAGTTACACATTGAACTCAGAAAGCACATCAACCTTACATTTCCATCGCAAACAAAATCATCAAATCCGGCCAAGCTTTCGCTCCTATGAAACTGCTCAAGGCAGAGTATAAATAAATCAAGCATAATACACGGAGCTCAAGTAATGATCCATTGTGCTGTATAGTGCATTAGGCTGCAGTAGGCAGCACGTGTAGCCTGTCGTTAGCCTGTCCTGTGTAATTACTAGGGTTGAGAAAGAGAGTGGTGTGTGCGTGTGTGGGCGTGTGGTTGGCATCACACTGCAGATGAACACACAGCTGGGCCCCATCCCGGCACCATGGCCCCTGTGGGCTGCCCCCCCCCGCAGAGATGAGCGTGATAGGGAAGCGGGAGGAGAGAGGTATGAGGAATGGAAGGAGGAGAAAGGGAGGATGAGACGGAGGGCTGCCAAAAAAAGCAGTCGTCCTCCACCAAGTAGGTTCCCGGTGGCCAGAAGCATGCGGATGCGCACGCGCCCAGGAAAGTAGATGTCCCCGGTGCGCAAGAGGACAGGTCACCCCACTCCGAACAGGAGTGCGTGTCCGTGAGGACCACTAGCCCCAAGGGCCAGTGTGAATAGGTAAAGAAGAGAGAGGAGGGCTATCTGTTTCTGTGACAGAGATATAGAGGGTTAATTGACAGCTGTGACTGAGCAGAGCAGTGGGGATGAGGAGATAAAAGGGACCCCTGATCACTTGGAGTGCAGGACAACATGGTGCAACTCAATCTTCTGCCCTGAGAAGGCTTTCATTGTCTTATAGTGGCAAACTAGACACGTTTTTCTGAGCTCATTAAGCAAGGTTGGTTAAGAGAGACACTACCACCCACCCACCCGCCCACCCACCCACCCACCCACCCACACACACACACAGTAATAATATAATATCTTACCTCCAGTAGACCAGGACAGCCAGTAGCATGATGAGGCAGAGCAGAGTGAGCGCAGAGACCACCACCAGGGGGATAATCCACTCCATCCTGCCCACCCCGGGGTGAGGGCTGCGGGTCATGTTGGACACACTGGTCCTGTCTGGAGGGGTGGGGGAGGAGGGATGGAGGTGGAGACTTACAAACAAACCACTTCAACACATTTACATGCAAAACACTTTAAAGCTTGAATCCTTAATCGAAACAAAAACAAAGTGGACACCCCGCCTCTGTTTCGGTAAAAAGCTGAGGGATTGGCCTGGAGAATATAACTCTCAAATACGTAGACAGAGCTATGGGTGCAAGGACTGACCACCCACGATATCAACGTGATCGTTTTTACCATGTTTTGAGGCTATAGAGTGTTTGTTTACATTTACCTTGGCCACAAACATTGGAGTAAATCAAGCCTATATTGTGGGTTCTGTTGGGGTATGACAGAACTAAACCCATGAGGTATTTGAAGGACCACGGTCAGTCAATAGGAAACATCCTTGTGCTCTTGGGTAAAATGTTTATTTTGGAGGACATTTCAGCAGAAATGTTGCAGGTGGAGGAGAGGTTCAAGTCCCTAGTGAGACACCAAGGGAGAATGGAGGGATGTATTACAAGAGGAAATGTCAGAATGATGATTTATTGGGAAAGATGGGTTGATCTGTGGCTGTCTGAAGGGGAATTGATGAGTGCTGGAATAATTATATATACACAAATGTACACTAAAATGTTTGAGGTCCTCCAATCAGGGACGAGGGTGGGATCATTGTATGTTTTGCGTTTCGTTATTTACGTTTCGTGGTTTGGTTTCATGTGGTGTGTGTGCTGGTCCTGGTATTTATGGGTGCGCATGGGCCTTCCATAATTAAGTCCAAAAATGGTTGTAGCAATGAAGGATTTTAGCTTTAACACACATAACAATTCAACACATAAATAACACTATAACACACAAAACACAACAAACAAAACACAAATCCACCTGAGATTATTCCTACTACCTGGGCCACTCCGGGATACCTCAGCCATCAAACAACCAGTTCCACTTGAGAACAAAAAATGAGTTCAGCTCTACTTAAAAAAAAAAAAAAAAAAAATGATAATCTATATTTATACATTTACAGACAATTGGAGTGAGTGGGACTCATCGGGAGGGTAAGTGACTAGGTTTACCTTGAGGCCGTGGGCACGACTCAAATAAATGGATCCGATAACTCGGAAGGAATAAGGAAATGTATGATGGAGCATCCACAAACACATTGTTATTCAGAAAACAAATACACTGGTTACTACGTTCTCTCTTTTCTCCCTGGCAGGAAGTCAGGCAAGCAGGCAGTTTGTTCCTGAAATATGCCTCAGAGAATGCCCCAAACTAATGGCCCCCAGGCTAGGTAATGGCCCCACAGGCTGTAGAATAGTTCCATTACTTTCTCTAGGGCTCTCTGGGTGGTATTATGGTAGCACTCAGAAATGGAGCTATTTGTCTCTGGCTATAATATAGCATTGCCACATACTGAAGCAGGAGCTGATTCTAAGGCTAATGTTTCAAATGTGCCCCTGCCTGTCTCATATTTACTGTTGATATGCACATCTATAATAACACAGACAGTTTAATATGACAAGCTGCAGAAGGGAGAAGTGGGATCCAGAAAACTAAAATGACATTATACCGGTCTAAATATGGTGAAGAATATCTCAAGTGCTAAAAAGAGGATTTATAAACTTGGTGGTTCGAGCTCTGAATGCTGATTGGCTGACAGCCATGGTATATCAGACCGTATAGCACGGGCATGACAAAACATGTATTTTTACTGCTCTAATTACGTTGGTAACCAGTTTATAATAGCAATAAGGCACCTCGGGGGTTTGTGGTATATTTCCAATATACCACGGCTAAGGGCTGTATTCCAGGCACTCTGCTTTGCGTCGTGCAAAATAACTGCCCTTAGCCGTGGTATATTGGCCATATACCACACCCCCTTGGGTCTTATTGCTTAAATCTGCCCCTTGTTCCAAAGATTGGGCTATACAGAGAGTTCTACTCACCAGTGTGGACAGAGAAAGGCCAAAGGCTCTTCTCTTCCCCGCTAGTCTTTGGGGAGCGTGTTGGGCTCTGGGGAATCTGTATCTCTCTCTCTGCTGTGTCGTTCTTTGGCTCCACAGTGGGCCCTGTGTTACTGTCCACTCTGACCAGTTGGTCCTCCCCTCCACTTATTGGCACTGTGGTGCTGTTAGCAACAGGCTCTCCCTGCCCCTGTCCTTTCTCTTTGGCTGTGGCTGTGGGGGTGAGGGCGGAAATGGGCTCTTTGACCACAGTGTCATTTAGATGCATCTCCACCTCATCAGGCGCTGTCTTGTTATTCTTCTTCCTCCTCCTGTCGTCTTCCCCTTCATCCTCCTCTCCCTCTCCCTCCTCCGCCTCGTTCTCCCTGTCCACCCCCACCTCCTTCTCCTCTGTGGGGGTGTCCGTGTCAGAACCACCCTTAGGGGCTGTGGGGGGCTCGGTGGAGGCCTGGGGCTGGGCAGGCTGGCGGCTGGGACCCGGGCCGGGGTTAGACCCAGGGCTGGCTGCAGGGGCCTGGGTGGGCCAGAGAGAGCCAGGTAGGGAGGAGATGACCCCTCCGCTGAAGCCTAGGCCGGCCAGAAGGGTGCTGGTTACCACCGATGCTACCGTGGCCTGACTGCCGCTGGACGAGGGGCCCCTGCCCCCTGTAGCCATAGAAACGAAGGAGAAGGGGAGGCCAGAGGAGGTCCAGGTAGAGGATCCGGAGCTTATGGGAGCCATGTCTGCCGAGGAGGCTGGGGAGACAGTGGGCTGGGGGAGGGAGGAAGAGAGAGACACAGAGACAGAGACACACACAGAGAGAGACAGAGCGACAGAGAGACAGAAAGAGAGAGAGATAGTCAGTAATCATGCTGGCACATAACAAAATAAATTACTATGTCGCCATCGTCTGGACAACACAAATGATGTCCACTTCACTCACCATTCCAGTTTTCACTATCCGTGTTCCCTCAAATATCCTGGTGGTGTTAGCTGGAATAGCAAACAGAGGACAACGTTAGACATGCATTTGAAACAAAGACAAGTGTCTGCTGTTAGTATTAAAGTAACTCTAATCATTTCGAAGGTCAAGATTATTTGGAAGTTAAGACTCCATCCATCGGGCTGTACTGTATATGCTGTGTTATGGTGTGTGGTGTGATTACCTCTGAAGAGCAGTGTCTGGCTGAAGTCACTGCGTAGGTCTCTCTGGCACACCGCCTGGACTCTGAACAGATACAGGATGTCTGAAGACACATGGGTTATCACCGCCTTCTGTAAATTGATCACAGCGAGAGAGAGAGAGAGAGAGAGAGAGAGAGAGAGAGAGAACGAGAGTCAGGAAGACAGACTGCCACTGAGACCTGTAGATATGGGCTATCCACAATACAGTACATCAAAGGCCTAAGGAAACAATTCACATATGATTTACAATTCGTGAGTGTCAATACCGGCAGCTCACAGCCATGTTAGGGATCTATAGCATCTGCTTTATCCTCACCTAACCCCTACCCTTCTTTGTGTCCTCACGTACCCCTCACTGTGTCCTTAAGACCGCAAGGCCCTCCAGCGGGTGGTGAAGACGGCCCAGTACATCACTGGGACCGTGCTCTCAACCATCAAGGACATCTACTCGAAACAGTGTCTGAGGAAGGCACGCATCATCATCAAGGAACCCACACAACCCAGCCACAAGCTGTTCACAACCTTACTGTAGGGCAGACGGTATCGGAGCATGAGGTCTGATACCAACAGGCTCAGAGACAGTTTCTATCCACAAGCCATTAGACTGCTGAACACTTGATCTGGACTGACCACCTGCTCTGATTCTCTGCACCTTAGCACTCACGCACACACACATACACATACACATTCATGCTACACACACACATCACAACTGCTGCTACCAGACTCTTACTATACTGCTCAGTTTATACACTGCCCCCCCTTCCCCAATACACGTGTAAAAACTGGACAATAAATTGTGCCTTCCTGTATTATACCTATGCTAAAATGTTTATTTCTATTCTACTGAGCCATTTTCTTTATGTACGTATTCTTATCTTTTATTATTTCTTAACGTTGTTGCGTTGTGGAGAAGTAAGCAATTCGTTGGACGATGTATACCATGCGCATCCCGCACATATGACTAATAAAGCCTGAAACTGAAACCTACCTATCCCTCACTGTCTGATGCAGCAGAAGCCATTCTGGTTAAAGTTAATTCTATTAGAGATGGTCTCCAGAATGGAATGTTATTGCATTGGCCGAAGGGGAGATGAGAGAAGGGGAAGTGAAACTAAGGGCTTGAGTGGTTTTCAATTGATTCAATTGTGATTGCAGGAAGCCTGCAGGTCCCTGATGTGACCCTGATAAGGGGGTCCGGGTACGGAGATTGAAAATAAAAATGAAAATTAAGTGGGCAGAGAAATAGAAAGAGGGGGCTGACGAGCGGGAGGAGAAGGAGGGACTTGGCAGAGAGAGAGCGAGAGAGCGAGAGAGAGAGAGAGCGAGAAAGAGAGAGAGAGAGAGAGACGGTGGTGATTGAGTGTAGCCAAGGAGAGATGGATGTCAAGGAAATGTCTCTGCATCGTCTCTCTTCAGACAGCGTCCCTCCTGCTGCGTATGTTTATTTAAATGAAATGATTGTTCAAAGCCTCCTCTGTCTGGCCTCATCTCAAAACATATTTTTAGAGGATGAAAGACAGAGTTGGGCGCTTTAGTCTCCATTTGGCACGTCTAAATAATCAACACATCCAAGTAACTAATGTGAGGGCAGGAAATATATCAACAAGATGACTGCCATGTCTTTAAATATAAAAAACATAACTTCACCCAGTTCACAGATTATAGCCACCGTATCAGACAGAGGAAGTGTCCATCTCACCTCTCACTGACACTGGAGGGAGTTGAGCCCACCAAACTGACACATCACAGTGGGGAGTCATCAGTGCAGTGTGTGTGGGACAGGCTTGGAGTGTCTATTTCCAGCCAGGTCACTGTGACCGAGTGACAGACACACTCGTTTTTTTCTGGTCAACCTGACCTGACCAGGACCTAACTATGGGCTATAACTAGGACACAGAGTTGTTCCTGGTCAGATCACAAGATTAGTGAAAACTCCTGGTCCTGAGTATGGCAGCTGAATAGTTTCTTACCAGGGAAAACGCTTGTTTTCTTGTAAACTGCAGAGTGTTGTCTATCTGTGTCTCACCATGTTCTGGTCCCCAGTCTTGGTGAAGGTCTTCTCGTAGGCCACATCACTCTTCACCCAGCTGTAGGAGACCATGAAGCTGGTGATAGGCGGGTGGTAAACCACTAGCGGGCGCTGCCAGCTCACCACCAGGGCAGTGCCATTCAGCGGCTGGATCTTCATGTTGACCGGGGCACTGCTACAGACTGGTGAGGAAGGGAGAGGGACGGAGGGGGGAAGAATGAGGAGAGGGATGGATCGAGAGAGGAGAGAGGAGAAAAAAGGTAAACAAATGACTCATAAGTCACATAAAAACTACCCTGGGTGGAAGAGGATAGAATAGAGAGAGAGATATAAGAAGAGGGGGGAGAGAGAGAGAGAGAGAGAGAGAGAGAGAAAGAGAGAGAGAGAGAGCCTTGAGGAACTTGTTTTTCTTACAAATGAAGCAATGGTGACACCGACAAACAAACAGGTAAAAATAGAACGCCTTGCTCGGAGCGGCGGACTGCTGGCTGTGTTTACATCGTAGCAGTCCAATCTGATGATGGCAAGCACTGTGTGTGTGTGTGTGTGTGTGTGTGTGTGTGTGTGTGTGTGTGGTTCTTCTATCTTTATCGGGACCTAAAATCCCAAAAAGGCCTCACAAGGATAGTAAAACATGGAATTTCCCACATGCCCATGAGGACAAAGGACAGTGGTGGAAAAAGTACCCAATTGTCATACTTGAGTAAATGCAAAGATACCTTTATAGAAAAGGACTCAAGTAAAAGTGAGCCACCCAGTAAAATACTACTTGAGTAAAAGTCTAAAAGTATTTGGTTTTAAATATACTTAAGTATCAAAATTAAATGTAATTGCTAAAATATACTTTAGTTTTAAAAGTAAAAGTATAAATCATTTCAAATTCATTATATTAAGCAAATCAGACAGCACAATTTTCTTGTTTTTTAATTTATGGATAGCCAGGGGCACACTCCAACACTCAGACATAGGGTGCGTTCGTAAATTCGCTCTGTCTATATACTCCGATTTCAGAGCCCTCTCGTCTGAGTGTGCCAGAGGGCAGAATAACAGATGAATTTATCAACACTCCACACTCCTTGAATACGGCTGGTGTCAGTAAACGTCTGCAAAAAAAGTGTCATTAAATTGTTGCCAGCAGCACAGTTACAGTCACCAACGCTCTGGATAACATGAAATGGATAATAACCAGCTCAGAGTAAAACGGTCAGAGTGAGGTGTTCTGTGATTTGTGTCCGGAAGTAGCTAGCAAGCTAGCCAATGATAGCTCCGGTGCTTGACTGCCGTTGTGAGGTCAGAACGCTCCAGAGCATCCAGTGTGCGCTCTGAACCCCCCGAGAGCGATACGAACGAATAATCTGACAACGCTCTGAATTTACGAATGCTCAGAGCGCCAGATTGAATTGACGAACACGCCCGTAATTTACAAACAAAGCATTTGTGTTTAGTGATTCCGCCAGATCAGATGCAGTAGGGATGACCAGTACGGATGTGTGAATTGAAAAATGTTCCTGTCCTGCTAATCATTCAAAATGTAACGAGTTCTTTTGGGTGTCAGAGAAAATGTATGGAGTAGAAAGTACATTATTTTCTTTTGGAATGTAGTGAAATAAAAAGATGTCAAAAATATAAATGGTAAAGTAAAGTACAGATACACCCCAAAAACGACTTATGTAGTACTTTAAAGTATTTTTACTTAAGTACTTTACACCACTGCTATTTTAACCTTAAGGGGTAGATTAAGGGTTACAATTAGAGTTAGGGTTATAATTAGGGTTAAGGAAATGGGTTAGTGGTTAGGTTCATGGTTAGGTTTGTGTGTGTGTTTGTGTGCGTGCGTTTGTATGCATGCGTGTGTGTGTTACGTGCGTGGGTTGCAGGCAGGCAGCCTGAGGAGCAGCTCAATATTTTATTACTGTCTGACTGCTGACTCATCCAGCTGTTGGTTTCCTGAGGAGCAGCTTCAAACAGACTGAAAGAACACATAAGCTCATAAAGACACTAGCCCCAGGCCTTAACACACAGGGCTCCGGCATAGTCCAACCAACCAGTCTCTGGGGTACTGGATGGAGGGATGGAGGAAGGAGGGATAGAGAGGTGAAGAGATGGAGGGGTGAAGAGATGGAGGGGTGGAGAGGTGAAGAGGTGAAGAGATGGAGGGGTGGAGAGGTGAAGAGGTGAAGTGGTGAAGAGGTGGAGGGGTGAAGAGATGAAGGGGTGAAGAGATGGAGGGGTGAAGAGATGGAGGGGTGAAGGGGTGAAGAGATGAAGGGGTGAATAGATGGAGGGGTGAAGAGATGGAGGGTTGAAGGTGTGAAGAGATGGAGGGTTGAAGGGTGAAGGGGTGAAGAGATGGAGGGGTGAAGAGATGGAGGGGTAACGAGGTGAAGAGATGGAGGGGTAACGAGGTGAAGAGATGGAGGGGTGAAGAAATGAAGAGATGGAGAGATGGAGGGGTGAAGGGGTGAAGTGGTGAAGAGATGGAGGGGTGAAGGGGTGAAGAGATGGAGGGGTGAAGGGGTGAAGAGATGGAGGGGTAACGAGGTGAAGAGATGGAGGGGTGAAGGGGTGAAGTGATGGAGGGGTGAAGAGATGGAGGGGTGAAGAGATGGAAGGGTGAAGAGATGGAGGGGTGGAGAGGTGAAGAGATGGAGGGGTGAAGGGGTGAAGAGATGGAGGGGTGAAGAGATGGAGGGGTGAAGGGGTGAATAGATGGAGGGTTGAAGGGGTGAAGAGATGGAGGGGTGAAGAGATGGAGGGGTGAAGAGATGGAGGGGTGAAGGGGTGAAGAGATGGAGGGGTGAATAGATGGAGGGGTGAAGGGGTGAAGAGATGAAGGGGTGAATAGATGGAGGGGTGAAGAGATGGAGGGTTGAAGGTGTGAAGAGATGGAGGGGTGGAGAGATGGAGGGGTGAAGGGGTGAAGAGATGGAGGGGTGAATAGATGGAGGGGTGAAGGGGTGAAGAGATGAAGGGGTGAATAGATGGAGGGGTGAAGAGATGGAGGGTTGAAGGTGTGAAGAGATGGAGGGGTGAAGTGATGGAGGGGTGAAGAGATGAAGGGGTGAAGAGATGGAGGGGTGAAGAGATGGAGGGGTAACGAGGTGAAGAGATGGAGGGGTAACGAGGTGAAGAGATGGAGGGGTGAAGAAATTAAGAGATGGAGAGGTGGAGAGATGGAGGGGTGAAGGGGTGAAGTGGTGAAGAGATGGAGGGGTGAAGGGGTGAAGAGATGGAGGGGTGAAGGGGTGAAGTGATGGAGGGGTGAAGAGATGGAGGGGTGAAGAGATGGAGGGGTGAAGAGATGGAGGGGTGGAGAGGTGAAGAGGTGAAGAGATGGAGGGGTGGAGAGGTGAAGAGATGAAGGGGTGAAGAGATGAAGGGGTGAAGAGATGGAGGGGTGAAGAGATGGAGGGGTGAAGGGGTGAAGTGATGGAGGGGTGAAGAGATGGAGGGGTGAAGAGATGGAGGGGTGAAGAGATGGAGGGGTGGAGAGGTGAAGAGATGGAGGGGTGGAGAGGTGAAGAGGTGAAGAGGTGAAGAGATGAAGAGGTGAAGAGATGGAGGGGTGAAGGGGTGAAGAGATGGAGGGGTGAATAGATGGAGGGGTGAAGAGATGGAGGGGTAACGAGGTGAAGAGATGGAGGGGTAACGAGGTGAAGAGATGGAGGGGTGAAGAAATGAAGAGATGGAGAGATGGAGGGGTGAAGGGGTGAAGTGGTGAAGAGATGGAGGGGTGAAGGGGTGAAGAGATGGAGGGGTGAAGGGGTGAAGAGATGGAGGGGTAACGAGGTGAAGAGATGGATGAGTGAAGGGGTGAAGAGATGGAGGGGTGAAGGGGTGAAGTGATGAGGGGTGAAGAGATGGAGGGGTGAAGAGATGGAGGGGTGAAGAGATGGAGGGGTGGAGAGGTGAAAAGGTGAAGAGATGGAGGGGTGGAGAGGTGAAGAGGTGAAGAGATGGAGGGGTGGAGAGGTGAAGAGGTGAAGAGATGAAGGGGTGAAGAGATGGAGGGGTGAAGGGGTGGAGGGGTGAAGGGGTGAATAGATGGAGGGGTGAAGAGATGGAGGGTTGAAGGGGTGAAGAGATGGAGGGGTGAAGAGATGGAGGGGTGAAGAGATGGAGGGGTGGAGAGATGGAGGGGTGAAGGGGTGAAGAGATGGAGGGGTGAATAGATGGAGGGGTGAAGGGGTGAAGAGATGAAGGGGTGAATAGATGGAGGGGTGAAGAGATGGAGGGTTGAAGGTGTGAAGAGATGGAGGGGTGAAGGGTGAAGGGGTGAAGAGATGGAGGGGTAACGAGGTGAAGAGATGGAGGGGTAACGAGGTGAAGAGATGGAGGGGTGAAGAAATGAAGAGATGGAGGGGTGGAGAGATGGAGGGGTGAAGGGGTGAAGTGGTGAAGAGATGGAGGGGTGAAGGGGTGAAGAGATGGAGGGGTGAAGGGGTGAAGAGATGGAGGGGTAACGAGGTGAAGAGATGGATGAGTGAAGGGGTGAAGAGATGGAGGGGTGAAGGGGTGAAGTGATGGAGGGGTGAAGAGATGGAGGGGTGAAGAGATGGAGGGGTGAAGAGATGGAGGGGTGGAGAGGTGAAGAGGTGAAGAGATGGAGGGGTGGAGAGGTGAAGAGGTGAAGAGATGAAGGGGTGAAGGGGTGAAGAGATGGAGGGGTGAAGAGATGGAGGGGTGAAGGGGTGAAGTGATGGAGGGGTGAAGAGATGGAGGGGTGAAGAGATGGAGGGGTGAAGAGATGGAGGGGTGAAGAGATGGAGGGGTGGAGAGGTGAAGAGGTGAAGAGGTGAAGAGATGAAGAGGTGAAGAGATGGAGGGGTGAAGGGGTGAAGAGATGGAGGGGTGAAGGGGTGAATAGATGGAGGGGTGAAGAGATGGAGGGTTGAAGGGGTGAAGAGATGGAGGGGTGAAGAGATGGAGGGGTGAAGAGATGGAGGGGTGAAGGGGTGAAGAGATGGAGGGGTGGAGAGATGGAGGGGTGAAGGGGTGAAGGGGTGAAGAGATGGATGGGTGAAGTGGTGAAGAAATGGAGGGGTGAAGAGATGGATGGGTGAAGTGGTGAAGAGATGGAGGGGTGAAAGGGTGAAGAGATGGAGGGGTGAAGGGGTGAAGAGATGGAGGGGTGAAGAGATGGAGGGGTGAAGGGGTGAAGTGATGGAGGGGTGAAGAGATGGAGGGGTGAAGAGATGGAGGGGTGAAAAGGTGAAGAGATGGAGGGGTGAAGAGATGAAGGGGTGAAGAGATAGAGGGGTGAAGAGATGGAGGGGTGAAGAGGTGAAGAGATGGAGGGGTGAAGAGATGGAGGGGTGAAGAGATGGAGGGGTGAAGAGATGGAGGGGTGAAGAGATGGAGGGGTGAAGAGATGGAGAGGTGAAGAGATGGAGGGGTAACGAGGTGAAGAGATGGAGGGGTAACGAGGTGAAGAGATGGAGGGGTGAAGAAATGAAGAGATGGAGGGGTGGAGAGATGGAGGGGTGAAGGGGTGAAGTGGTGAAGAGATGGGGGGGTGAAGGGGTGAAGAGATGGAGGGGTGAAGGGGTGAAGAGATGGAGGGGTAACGAGGTGAAGAGATGGATGGGTGAAGGGGTGAAGAGATGGAGAGGTGAAGGGGTGAAGAGATGAAGAGATGGAGGGGTGAAGAAATGGAGGGGTGAAGGGGTGAAGTGATGGAGGGGTGAAGAGATGGAGGGGTGAAGAGATGGAGGGGTGAAAAGGTGAAGAGATGGAGGGGTGAAGAGATGAAGGGGCGAAGAGATGGAGGGGGTGAAGAGATGGAGGGGTGAAGAGGTGAAGAGATGGAGGGGTGAAGAGATGGAGGGGTGAAGAGATGGAGGGGTGAAGGGGTGAAGTGATGGAGGGGTGAAGAGATGGAGGGGTGGAGCGGTGAAGAGGTGAAGAGATGGAGGGGTGGAGAGGTGAAGAGGTGAAGAGATGAAGAGATGGAGGGGTGAAGGGGTGAATAGATGGAGGGGTGAAGAGATGGAGGGTTGAAGGGGTGAAGAGATGGAGGGGTGAAGAGATGGAGGGGTGAAGAGATGGAGGGGTGAAGGGGTGAAGAGATGGAGGGGTGGAGAGATGGAGGGGTGAAGGGGTGAAGTGGTGAAGAGATGGAGGGTTGAAGGGGTGAAGAGGTGAAGGGGTGAAGAGATGGATGGGTGAAGTGGTGAAGAGATGGAGGGGTGAAGAGATGGAGGGGTGAAGGGGTGAAGAGATGGAGGGGTGAAGAGATGGAGGGGTGAAGGGGTGAAGAGATGGAGGGGTGAAGGGGTGAAGAGATGAAGAGATGGAGGGGTGAAGAGATGGAGGGGTGAAGGGGTGAAGTGATGGAGGGGTGAAGAGATGGAGGGGTGAAGAGATGGAGGGGTGAAAAGGTGAAGAGATGGAGGGGTGAAGAGATGGAGAGGTGAAGAGATGGAGGGGTAACGAGGTGAAGACATGGAGGGGTAACAAGGTGAAGAGATGGAGGGGTGAAGAAATGGAGGGGTGAAGGGGTGAAGAGATGGAGGGGTGAAGGGGTGAAGAGATGGAGGGGTGAAGGGGTGAAGAGATGGAGGGGTGAAGGGGTGAAGAGATGGAGGGGTGAAGGGGTGAAGAGATGGAGGGGTAACGAGGTAAAGAGATGGATGGGTGAAGGGGTGAAGAGATGGAGGGGTGAAGAGATGGAGGGGTGAAGAGATGGAGGGGTGAAAAGGTGAAGGGATGGAGGGGTGAAGAGATGAAGGGGTGAAGAGATGGAGGGGTGAAGAGATGGAGGGGTGAAGAGGTGAAGAGATGGAGGGGTGAAGAGATGGAGGGGTGAAGAGATGGAGGGGTGAAGGGGTGAAGTGATGGAGGGGTGAAGAGATGGAGGGGTGAAGAGATGGAGGGGTGAAGAGATGGAGGGGTGGAGAGGTGAAGAGGTGAAGAGGTGAAGAGATGAAGGGGTGAAGAGATGGAGGGGTGAAGGGGTGAAGAGATGGAGGGGTGAAGAGATGGAGGGGTGAAGAGATGGAGGGGTGAAGAGATGGAGGGGTGGAGAGGTGAAGAGGTGAAGAGGTGAAGAGATGAAGGGGTGAAGAGATGGAGGGTGAAGGGGTGAAGAGATGGAGGGGTGAAGAGATGGAGGGGTGAAGGGGTGAAGTGGTGAAGGGGTGAAGAGATGGATGGGTGAAGTGGTGAAGAGATGGAGGGGTGAAGAGATGGAGGGGTGAAGGGGTGAAGAGGTGAAGGGGTGAAGAGATGGATGGGTGAAGTGGTGAAGAGATGGAGGGGTGAAGAGATGGAGGGGTGAAGGGGTGAAGAGATGGAGGGGTGAAGAGATGGAGGGGTGAAGGGGTAAAGAGATGGAGGGGTGAAGAGATGGAGGGGTGAAAAGGTGAAGAGATGGAGGGGTGAAGAGATGAATGGGTGAAGAGATGGAGGGGTGAAGAGATGGAGGGGTGAAGAGATGGAGGGGTGAAGAGATGACGAGATGGAGGGGTAGAGAGATGGAGGGGTAAAGGGATGGAGGGGTAAAGGGATGAAGGGGTGAAGGGGTGGAGGGGTGAAGAGGTGGAGGGGGGAAGAGATGGAGGGGTGAATAGATAGATAGATAGATAGATAGATAGATAGATAGATAGATAGATAGATAGATAGATAGATAGATAGATAGATAGATAGATAGATAGAGCCATGGAGAGACGGAGGAATGGAGAGATGGATGGGTGGAGGACTAGAGAGATGCATGGAGAGACCGGTGGCTGTAGACTGGAGGAGGACAACACACACCTCCTCATGAAAAGGAAAATATGAATGAGGAGGCTTCCCAAGACACAAGAGCCGTAACTACTTATCTGGCTGCAATAAAACCATATCACTTTGTTTACATGAGAAATTGAACATCATGACACATATTCTGAGCTGTACAAGTTAGATTACACAAGGCTTGGTTTTCAATGGCAGCAACAGTGAAACCAATAGAGACAGAAATACAGATTCAAAGGAAGCAGTAGATACATTCAGAATCACTCAAGGGGAGCCACTATTACACTGATGGTAAGGCAAGCTGTCTATTCTGTAACCATTGCCATTTCCTGTGTATGAAGGAATCCTTGAGCAGCACTATACATAACCTGAAGGTGGTGCTGTAGGCCACAGTATGGGCACTGGACAGGCATCTAATATCATTATGTGTTTTATTGAGGGTGTGTCTGTCTGAGATTTCTCCCTTTTTCCACTACAGAGAAAATTATATGAAAGTAGTGTGAATAGTCAGGTTTATTCAAAAAATGACATTTTTGCAAAAAACGACAACATTGCGACATGTGTAATGGAAACGGCAGCTATATGAGAACTGTTCTAAAGATCGACACCATTTTTATCTGCATGACGGGTGGATTTTTTGTATACTTTTTTTTATTGCGACAAATGATGATGGAAACAGAGTTTTTTAAAAATAAATAATGATTGCAGAATAAAGGTACATGGGGCACATGATGTCATCCCGTAACTATAAAAAACTCCACTCCACATTTAATTCTAAATACCTACTGGTTGCTAAAACATTTTTTTTTTAACTAGGCTATAAAAAAAAGGTTTCTTTGCAGGATTGACTTGACTTTCAAGAATGCCTGAAACGCTTTGCATTGCTTTGCTTTTCTGGTTGGCTGGCTGGGTGAAAGTTTCACCATCCAATTATTTCAGGTCAGCAGGAGTGCAAGTTTCACCATGGCACGGTCCGTGGCGATATTATTAGAATATGGAAAATATTAGTCAGTTCTTGTATTCTATCCATGCTGGCTTTTGCAGGCTTCCTGAGATATGAAACAGATAGGTGGGTGCAGCCATACAGGATGCTGTCAATTTGCCTAAGTTTTAGAAATATATATTTTTTATTTTATTTTTTTGGTGTGACGTCCAGCTGTTTTTAACAGACCAATGGAAATTTAGTTTAATGGAAACGCACCATAGCAGGTAAATGTCACAACTATTTTGTAAGCAAACTTTCTAAATCACTGGAAACATATGATGTATAATATATGAAATGGAGGTGGGGTGTGAGGGGAGAGAGAGAGAGAAAGAGAGAGAGAGAGAGGCATGCAGGGAAAGAGAAGGGAAAGGAGAAGGCATAGCGAGTAGAGGTGGGGAGGATGAAAAAGAGATGGTTAGGTTGAGAAACACACTGTGACTGAAGCCTAATGGAAGTCCTCTGTTACTGCTTCGAGAGCTCGACACTACACATGTCATTCACCAGTTGAGGGCATTATGACCCTCATCACCACCATAATCATCATTCACCGTATCATCCGCAAGCCAGAAAAGAGGGCACAGACACACATCTCTCCACATTCAGAGCAGAGGAGAGGAGAGAAGAGAGGAAGAAAGGAGAGGAGGAGAGGAGTTAAACGCTGAGGAGAGCGGCTCCCTCATACTAAACCCTGTGTTCAGAGTCATCTTATGAGAGCGAGGAGAGAGAAAATGGGACAAATGGAGGAGGAAATAGCGATAGAAAGATGAGAGGAAGAGAAGGGAGAGAGAACAAGATAGAAATGAGGGAGAGTGGGAAGGAGAAATGAGAGATACATTAATAATATATTTTTAAAAAAGAGAGAGAAAGAGAGAGAGAGAGAGAGATAGAGATAGAGAGAGACAGATGTTTGTTGGTCCAGGACTTGTTCCACCCATCCCCTCAACTGACATAATTGCCACAAAAGCAATTTCACAACTTAATTTGTATGGCTTTATTTTTAGTGTGCATATTAATGATAAATACTGCTGCAGCCCATTACAGCGCTAGCTCCCACTTCATCACATGCGCACCTGATCAATTCTCTCTACTAGCCACACTCAAAACAAAGAGAGAGCCCACGTTTAAAGAGGCAGGAGCCTTTCTGGATGGATGGACTCAAGCGGTTTTAGCGGAGCCTCAACTAACAATGTTTGTGATGGAAAATAAAGTAAGAAAAAATGATTGTATACAAAGAGAGAGAAAGGCAATAAATAACTGAAAGTCTGTATGAGTGAGTGAGTACGAGTTAATACATGGTATGGAAAAATGACAGGGACTGAGTGACAGAGTGAGAGTCAGCGTAAGGTCAGATCAGGTGTAGTGGTCCCTCTGGATGCGTCGATGGTGCCGTGGGGGTCCGTCCCCAGGCTGTCAATCAGGCGTCTCTGACTGACTGACTGACTAGAAGAAACGGTGTAGTGTGGTACCTCTGGATGCGTCTGTGGTGCCATCTGTACCCAGTCCCAGGTTGTCGGTCAGGTCCCTCTGCCAGGCATCTTTAACAGCAGACTTCAACACCTCCCGGTTGTCCAGGTCCTGGAGGGGTCTGTAGTTGTTTCTCAGGTATTCTACCGACTTCACATGGTCCTGCTGCTCCGTGGTGAAGATGGAGTAGAACGCCTCCAGCTAGACACAGAGAGAGAGGGAGCGAGAGAGAAAGAGATAGTCTTCAGTAAGGCACGAGCTGGGGTGGTTGCGGGTGTGTGTGTTTGCGTGTGTTGGGTGGAAGGGGTGTCCCTGAAGTAAAGGACATGAACGGGCTGCTGTTCCGCTCAACTGGCCCGAGGAGTGTGTAACATTTCAATGGGGCGAATTTGCTGACGTGGATCTCTTTGACTGATTTCCTACAGAGCGCTGTAATGACTACACATTAAAGATCGGCTGGAATCATGGACGCACAGAAAAATGATTTACAGATTCATAAAGAGACCATCTGTGAACGCCATAAAACACCGCAGAACACAGTCAATACTTTCCATCCCGCTAACCAATACAGAAGAAAGGATTTGTCCTCTGCTGCAAGTTTATGGACATATCTCGTCCGGAGCTCTTCAAATATGTACTGTAACACTCGAGGAAATAATATGTGGATATGTCAATAGATGTGTGTATAACCAAGTGTTGGACATACAGTACAGCACCTGGTTTGGTGCGTAATAGTCAAGCTGGTGTCAGAGGGAATTTAAAAGCCTGCACCACCCTGGTGCACGTTTTGGTTTTTGCCCTAGCACTACACAGCTGATTCAAATAACCAACTCATCGTCAAGATTAGATTATTTGAATCAGCTGTGTAGGGCAAAAAACTAAACGTGCACCCAGAGGGAGCCCGAGGACAGAGTTTGGGATACCCTGCTATAGATAGTACAAGCCTATGGGAAAGAGTAGTTTTGGCTGCGACGGAGGTTACTGTATAGAGTAGGTTTTCAAGGTGTTTGTGGGGGCTGTGCTTTTTGGTAATTTGGCCAGGTTCCGGTGGAGTTTTCTATGCGGGCTAAACTGAAATGCAACGCTTCAGGCGTAGATCCGATCATGGATGTGGTGGCATTTCGGGGAAGCCCAAGAACCATGCTTTCTTTGGAGGGGTGGATTGTGGATTTTGCTCAATGGAGAAGTATATATATTTTTTTAAATCTTAAAATCAATGTTGTCACAGTTGCTTCTTGTTGAAGAGGCAGCTGCTAACGTTAGCTTGCTATAGCTAGCTATCGTCTTCCTCCGTCTCTGAATGATTTTGTGGCTATTTCTTTCTATCTGGCAAAATAAGAGAGCTAGATTTTGTTTGTGTAATGCCATATGTCGATAACATAGCTAATTCTGTCACTGGTATGGGCAAGTAAATATCCTAAACCTAGCCAGCCACAAGCTAAAACCGGGGAGAGAGGGAGGGGATAATTCACTTCCTGTTTAATCTAATCTACTGTTGGCTTGCTAATGTTCACTCAAATACGTATTTCCACATGTAATTGATCAAATTAGATTTGTATTCTATAAAGATAGTAATTGTGTCAATATGTTGTGAATATTGTAGAAAAATCATCACAGCCATTTTCCATACTAGAAAGTGAAGTGCCACCTACAGCTTACCATGTACAGTAGACTAGAGGCAATATGTTCCTCCACCATGTACAGTCGTGGCCAAAAGTTTTGAGAATGACACAAATATTAATTTTCACAAAGTCTGCTGCTTCAGTGTCTTTAGATATTTTTGTCAGATGTTACTATGGAATACTGAAGTATAATTACAAGCATTTCATAAGTGTCAAAGGCTTTTATTGACAATTACATGAAGTTGATGCAAAGAGTCAATATTTGCAGTGTTGACCCTTCTTTTTCAAGACCTCTGCAATCCGCCCTGGCATGCTGTCAATTAACTTCTGGGCCACATCCTGACTGATGGCAGCCCATTCTTGCATAATCAATGCTTGGAGTTGCCCACAAGTTCTCAATTGGAATAAGGTCTGGGGAGTTTCCTGGCCATGGACCCAAAATATTGATGTTTTGTTCCCCGAGCCACTTAGTTATCACTTTTGCCTTATGGCAAGGTGCTCCATCATGCTGGAAAAGGCATTGTTCATCACCAAACTGTTCCTGGATGGTTGGGAGAAGTTGCTCTCGGAGGATGTGTTGGTACCATTCTTTATTCATGGCTGTGTTCTTAGGCAAAATTGTGAGTGAGCCCACTCCCTTGGCTGAGAAGCAACCCCACAAATGAATGGTCTCAGGATGCTTTACTGTTGGCATGACACAGGACTGATGGTAGCGCTCACGTTGTCTTCTCCGGACAAGCTTTTTCTAGATGCCCCAAACAATCGGAAAGGGGATTCATCAGAGAAAATGACTTTACCCCAGTCCTTAGCAGTCCAATCCCTGTACCTTTTGCAGAATATCAGTCTGTCCCTGATGTTTTTTCTGGAGAGAAGTGACTTCTTTGCTGCCCTTCTTGACACCAGGTCATCCTCCAAAAGTCTTCGCCTCACTGTGCGTGCAGATGCACTCCCACCTGCCTGCTGCCATTCCTGAGCAAGCTCTGTATTGGTGGTGCCCCGATCCCACAGCTAAATCAACTTTAGGAGAGGGTCCTGGCGCTTTCTGGACTTTCTTTGGCGCCCTGAAGCCTTCTTCACAACAATTTAACCGCTCTCCTTGAAGTTCTTGATGATCCGATAAATGGTTGATTTACGTGCAATCTTACTGCCAGCAATATCCTTGCCTGTTAAGCCCTTTTTGTGCAAAGCAATGATGACGGCACGTGTTTTCTTGCAGGTAACCATGATTGACAGAGGAAGAACAATGATTCCAAGCACCATCCTCCTTTTGAAGCTTCCAGTCTGTTGTTCAAACTCAATCATCATGACAGAGTGATCTCCAGCCTTGTCCTCGTCAACACTCACACCTGTGTTAACGAGAGAATCACTGACATGTTGTCAGCTGGTCCTTTTGTGGCAGGGCTGAAATGCAGTGGAAATGTTTTTTGGGGGATTCAGTTCATTTGCATGGCAAAGAGGGACTTTGCAATTAATTGCAATAAATCTGATCACTCTTCATAATATTCTGGAGTATATGCAAATTGCAATCATACAAACTGAGGCAGCAGACTTTTTGAAAATTAATATTTGTGTCATTCTAAAAACCTTTGGCCACGACTGTACAGTAGGCTACAGGAAATATGTTCCTCCACATTGTACAGTAGGCTACAGGCAATATGTTCCTCCACCATGTACAGTAGGCTACAGCTAATATGTACCTCCACCGTGTGAGTCATAAAAATTACAATATTGCATTTCCAGCACATTTTATATGTGGGGAGCATAAATTGTACAATTGTAAACTAACAAAGAATTTTGAAAGTTACATAAATATCTGTTAGAGTCCATTACCTGCTACCTGGACTATAATGTTTGATACACAGAGGAAGAGAAGGAGGAGGAGGAAGGAGAGGAAGGGGAGAAGGAGGGGAGTAGGGGAATAGGGGTATATAGAAATAGTGGGATGATAGTGTGTGTGTGTCTGTGCATGTGTAACTGACCTGTGAGTGGGAGAGGAAAACGGGTCTGGATAAGATGATCCACTCGACCACCTTGCTGCAGGGCGGGATGGTGAGAGAGCCTGTGTATCGGTAGTAACTCCCCAACGATGATGGTAGCAGATCCCTCAGGACGAATGAACTCAGGAATGTCTCCTTCTCTGGAGGGTGGAGAGAAAACACAAACACATTAACACAGAGAACCACACACTAACACTGCATCCTTCTCTTGAGGGGAGAGAGGACACAGGAACTCACACATCAACACAGAGAAACACATTCAAACACAGCCATACCCACAGCCCACATACAGTACACACTCAGAGACCCACACAATGTAAACAAAGTGCAGGCATAATTATTCCCACATAATTAAATAGAAAATGCATACATTATATTGTATCTTTACGCCTTTTTCAATCACCACATGTTTAGAATATGGTGGATTTATTTACCCCACATGTCTAGTATTTCATTTTAAAAGAGGTAGAAGGTTCTGTGTTTATTAACAACTGACATATAGTACCAGTCAAAGGTTTGGACACATCTACTTATTCAAAGGGTTTTTTGTATTTTTACTATTTTCTACATTGTAGAATAATAGTGAAGACATCAACACTATGAAATAACACATTCAGTCTTCACCAAGGTCTGGAGGTCAAAATGTATAAAAAGAATATATAAAAAATAGTTATCCATCGCTTTTGGAATTTTCATGGTTCCCCAACTGTCTAGTTTTTTTAGTGACTGTTAGCCAGCTGGGTAGAGTGAAGAGACTATAATTGCAGTAGGTCCATTATCAATTCTACACAGTTTCAATTTGAAATAGTCATTTGTGACCCGTTTTAAGAAGCTAGGTGTATGTCGCACATCACTATTTCACAGGTAAGGCATTTGACAGTAAAACCTTTTTTTTTTTTAATCAAAATGAGTTATTTGGCAGAAATGCTTTCTGGAACATAAAAAGGTGTATGCCATCTGGAATTTGTATTGCTTTCTGGAATAAAAAAGTTGTATGTCATCTGTAAATACAAATACAATTGTTAGACTAGTTGGTTGTGCCACAGAAAAAGCCAAGAAACTTCCTGCTATCCATGATTTGCTGAGATAATAGTTGGGCTGGACATGCCGAGAGATGAGGCCAACCTTACTTTGCTACCTGACAACTTTACGGTTTCTACTTTTTAATTACCGTTTATATTTTTAGTTTTTCCCTCACTCAACTTTTCTTCATTAAACTTTTTCACTCCAGACGCTTTATCTGGACATGGTTCGTCAGAACTTCCAACAGCCGAAACTAAGTAGTAACATTAACATGATGCCTTCTAATTGCAGTCGCTGTACTCATAATATACAGGAGAACGATCGCTTGACGGCGAGGATAGCTGTGCTGCAAGCCCAGCTTCAGACGCAATCGTTAGGCAAGGGTAATTTCAGTGTAGGAAAGGATGAAATAGCATCTGTGCCACCAGTAAGTACAGATAGTAACGTTAGTATAAACCCCCTCGCACGGTCCCCGCAGCCGGACAACTGTCTCATGGCTTCTGGAGGGAAATGCTGTAGGAATGCTCAACCGGTGTCGCTCATTCAGCCGACAGAAACTTTCAACCGGTTCTCCCCATTAAGCAGCGAGTCGGAGTCAGAAGACGAGCCTTCTCTGGTCTCTACTCCTCCCGTTACGGGGTCTGAGACGCCGAAGCTTCCCACCGTTAACTCTGACAAATTGAAAACCCTAGTCATTGGCGACTCCATTACCCGCAGTATTAGACTTAAAACGAATCATCCAGCGATCATACACTGTTTATCAGGGGGCAGGGCTACCGACGTTAAGGGCAATCTGAAGATGGTGCTGGCTAAAGCTAAAACTGGCGAGTGTAGAGAGTATAGAGATATTGTTATCCACGTTCGCACCAACGATGTTAGGATGAAACAGTCCGAGGTCACCAAGCGCATCATAGCTTCAGCGTGTAAATCAGCTAGAAAGATGTGTCGGCATCGAGTAATTGTCTCTGGCCCCCTCCCCAGTTAGGGGGAGTGATGAGCTCTACAGTAGAGTCTCACAAGTCAATCACTGGTTGAAAACTGTTTTCCGCCCCTCCCAAAAGATAGAATTTGTAGATAATTGGCACTCTTTCTGGGACTCACCCACAAACAGGACCAAGCCTGGCCTGTTGAGGAGTGACGGACTCCATCCTAGCTGGAGGGGTGCTCTCATCTTATCTACGAACATAGACAGGGCTCTAACTCCCCTAGCTCCACAATGAAATAGGGTGTAGGCCAGGCAGTAGGCTGTTAGCCAGTCTGCCAGCTTAGTGGAGTCTGCCACTAGCATAGTCAGTGTAGTCAGCTCAGCTATCCCCATTGAGACCGTGTCTGTGCCTCAACCTAGGTTGGGCAAAACTAAACATGGCGGTGTTCGCCCTAGCAATATCACTAGAATTAAGACCTCCTCCATTCCTGCCATTATTGAAAGAGATCGTGATACCTCACATCTCAAAATAGGGCTACTTAATGTTAGATCCCTCACTTCAAAGGCAGTTATAGTCAATTAACTAATCACTGATCATAATCTTGATGTGATTGGCCTGACTGAAACATGGCTTAAGCCTGATGAATTTACTGTGTTAAATGTGGAATCACCTCCTGGTTACACTAGTGACCATATCCCCCGTGCATCCCGCAAAGGCGGAGGTGTTGCTAACATCTATAGCAAATTTCAATTTACAACCCCCCCCCCCCCCCCCCCCCCCGACATTTTCATCTTTTGAGCTTCTAGTCATGAAATCTATGCAGCCTACTGTTTACAGGCCTCCTGGGCCGTATACAGCGTTCCTCACTGAGTTCCCTGAATTCCTATCGGCCATTGTAGTCATAGCAGATAATATTCACATTTTTGGTGACTTTAATATTCACATGGAAAAGTCCACAGACCCACTCCAAAAGGCTTTCGGAGCCATCATCGACTCAGTGGGTTTTGTCCAACATGTCTCTGGACCTACTCGCTGCCACAGTCATACTCTGGACCTAGTTTTGTCCCATGGAATAAATGTTGTGGATCTTAATGTTTTTCCTCATAATCCTGGAATATCGGACCACCATTTTATGACATTTGCAATAGCAACAAATAATCTGTTCAGACCCCAACCAAGGAGCATCAAAAATCATGCTATTAATTCTCAGACAACCCAAAGATTCCTTGATGCCCTTCCAGACTCCCTCTGCCGCCATCTGCCTACCCAACAAAAATCAGTTAACCACCTAACTGAGGAACTCAATTTAACCTTGCGCAATACCCTAGATGCAGTTGCACCCCTAAAAACTAAAAACATTTGTCATAAGAAACTAGCTCCCTGGTATACAGAAAATACACGAGCTCTGAAGCAAGCTTCCAGAAAATTGGAATGGAAATGGCACCACACCAAACTGTAAGTCTTCCGACTAGCTTGGAAAGACAGTACCGTGCAGTATCGAAGAGCCCTCACTGCTGCTCGATCATCCTATTTTCCCAACTTAATTGAGGAAAATAAGAGCAATCCGAGAAAAAAAATGTATACTGTCGCAAAGCTAACTAAAAAGCAGCATTCCCCAAGAGAGGATGGCTTTCACTTCAGCAGTAATAAATTCATGAACTTCTTTGAGGAAAAGATCATGATCATTACAAAGAAAATTACGGACTCCTCTTTAAATCTGTGTATTCCTCCAAAGCTCAGTTGTCCTGAGTCTGCACAACTCTGCCAGGACCTAGGATCAAGGGAGACACTCAAGTGTTTTAGTGCTATATCTCTTGACACAATGATGAAAATAATCATGGCCTCTAAACCTTCAAGCTGCATACTGGACTCTATTCCAACTAAACTACTGAAAGAGCTGCTTCCTGTGCTTGGCCCTCCTATGTTGAACATAATAAACGGCTCTCTATCCACCGGATGTGTACAAACTCACAAGACTCATCTCTTCAGTGGGTCATATGATTGAGTGTAGTCTGGCCCAGGAGTGTGAAGGTGAACGGAAAGGCTCTGGAGCAACGAACCGCCCTTGCTGTCTCTGCCTAGCCGGTTCCCCTCTCTCCACTGGGATTCTCTGCCTCTAACCCTACTACAGGGGCTGAGTCACTGGCTTACTGGTGGTCTTCCATGCCGTCCCTAGGAGGGGTGAGTCACGTGAGTGGGTTGAGTCACTGACGTGGTCTTCCTGTCTGGGTTGGTGCCCCCCCCTGGGTTGTGCCGTGACGGAGATCTTTGTGGGCTATACTCGGCCTTGTCTCAGGATGGTAAGTTGGTGGATGAAAATATCCCTCTAGTGGTGTGGGGGCTGTGCTTTGGCAAAGTGGGTGGGGTTATATCCTGCCTGTTTGGCCCTGTCCGGGGGTATCGTCGGATGGGGCCACAGTGTCTCCTGACCCCTCCTGTCTCAGCCTCCAGTATTTATGCAGCAGTAGTTTATGTGTCGGGGGGCTAGGGTCAGTCTGTGATATCTGGAGTATTTCTCCTGTCTTATCCGGTGTCCTTTGTGAATTTAAGTATGCTCTCTCTAATTCTCTCTCTCTTTCTTTCTTTCTTTCTTTCTTTCTTTCTTTCTTTCTTTCTTTCTCTCTCTCTCTCTCTCTCTCTCGGAGGACCTGAGCCCTAGGACCATGACTCTGGACTACCTGGCATGATGACTCCTTCCTGTCCCCAGTCCACCTGGCCGTGCTGCTGCTCCAGTTTCAACTGTTCTGCCTGCGGCTATGGAACCCTGACCTGTTCACCGGACGTGCTACCTGTCCCAGATCTGCTGATTTCAACTCTCTAGAGACAGCAGGAGGGGTAGAGATACTCTCAATGATCGGCTATGAAAAGCCAACTGACATTTAGTCTTGAGGTGCTGACTTGTTGCACCCTCGACAACTACTGTGATTATTATTATTTGACCATGCTGGTCATTTATGTACATTTGAACATCTTTGCCATGTTCTGTTATAATCTCCACCCGGCACAGCCAGAAGAGGACTGGCCACCCCTCATAGCCTGGTTCCTCTCTAGGTTTCTTCCTAGGTTTTGGCCTTTCTAGGGAGTTTTTCCTAGCCACCGTGCTTCTACACCTGCATTGCTTGCTGTTTGTGGTTTTAGGCTGGGTTTCTGTACAGCACTTTGAGATATCAGCTGATGTAAGAAGGGCTATATAAATACATTTGATTTGATTTGATGAGGTCGGATTGATCTGCCATGTAGCATGCATCTGTCTATAACATGAGCTGCTCAGTATGTGTAGATAATTCTTGCTACCAAGGATTTTTTGAAATATATCATAGAGAACTGAACTGCAAAAGTGTTGCTACTGCTCTCAACATCGCTGCCCTGAATTTAACAGCAACTATCGACAAAGATCAGTGGGAGGATGATCTTGCCGTACTGACTTTCTCTGACTCAGAAGATTAAGAAATCCCTCATTTAGGTAAAAACATTTTCATTGAAGCAGACAATGTAGAGTATTCTGATGACAGTTATGGGTAATAAATGACTATCAACAGTGTTGTTGTCACGGAAGAAGTTGACCAAGTTTTCAAATCAGTGGAAGGCCCAGTGGAAGCAGAGTATGATTGCAAATGAGGAGGGAGTCAAAAAGAGAACACAGAAGGCTGTTGTATAAAACAACTGTCTACGGATTACATCTTCAAACTAATGGCAACCATGGTATCCATGACAGAGAGGGAGAAGCGTTCATCTATGTATACAGGTAAGAGTCTAGATACATTTTCAGATATTAAACATTTGTAATTTTGTCAGAAAATTTACCTGTTGGGGGTAGGGGGCAGTATTTACACGTCCGGTTAAAAAACGTACCTGATTTAATCTGGTTACTACTCCTGCCCAGTAACTAGAATATGCATATAATTATTGGCTTTGGATAGAAAACACCCTAAAGTTTCTAAAACTGTTTGAATGGTGTCTGTGAGTATAACAGAACTCATATGGCAGGCAAAAACCTGAGAAGGTTTCATGCAGGAAGTGGCCTGTCTGACAAGGAGTCGTTCTTCTTGTCTCTGTTTATTGAAGAGTGGGGATCTTAGCTGTAACATGACACTTCCTACGGCTTCCATAGGCTCTCAGACCCCGGGAAAAAGTTGAACGATGACGAGGCAGCCCCAGGCTGAAACTCATGATCGCCTTTGCCAAGTGGCCGATAAGAGGACAAAGGAATTAGGCGCGTGCCCGATTCGACCCCGTGCTGTATTTTCTTTCGGCTGTTTACCTAATTGCAGATTCCCGGTCGGAATATTATCGCTTTTTTACGAGAAAAATGGCATAAAAATTGATTTTAAACAGCGGTTGACATGCTTCGAAGTACGGTAATGAAATATTTAGAAATCTTTTGTCACAAAATGCGCCGTGCGCGTGACCGTTATTTACCATTGGGATAGTGTCTTGAACGCACAAACAAAACGTCGCTGTTGGAACATAACTATGGATTATTTTGGACCAAACCTACATTTGTTATTGAAGTAGAAGTAGAAGACTCTCGTTAATCTAACCACACTGTCCGATTTCAAAAAGGCTTTACAACGAAAGCAAAACATTAGATTATGTCAGCAGAGTACCCAGCCAGAAATAATCAGACACCCATTTTTCAAGCTAGCATATAATGTCACAAAAACCCAAACCACAGCTAAATGCAGCACTAACCTTTTATGATCTTCATCAGATGACACACCTAGGACATGATGTTATACAATACATGCATGTCTGTTCAATCAAGTTCATATTTATATCAAAAACCAGCTTTTTACATTAGCATGTGACGTTCAGAAAAAGCATACCCCCCGCAAACTTCCGGGGAATTTACTAACAATTTACTAAATTACTCACGATAAACGTTCACAAAAAGCATAACAATTATTTTAAGAATTATAGATACATTACTCCTCTATGCACTCGATATGTCCGATTTTAAAATAGCTTTTCGGATGAAGCACATTTTGCAATTTTCTAAGTACATAGCCCAGCCATCACGGGCTAGCTATTTAGACACCCACCCAGTTTAGCCTTCACCAAAATCACATTTCCTATAAGAAAAATGGTCTTACCTTTCCTGTTCTTCGTCAGAATGCACTCCCAGGACTTCTACTTCAATAACAAATGTAGGTTTGGTCCCAAATAATCCATCGTTATATCCAAACAGGGGCGTTTTGTTTGTGCGTTCTAGACACTATCAGAATGGTAAATCACGGTCGTGCGCATGGCGCAGAATGTGACAAAAATGTCTAAATATTCCATTACCGTACTTCGAAGCATGTCAACCGCTGTTTAAAATCTATTTTTATGCCATTATTCTCGTAAAAAAGCGATAATATTCCGACCGGGAATTTGCAATTAGCTAAACAGCCGAAGGAAAATACTGCACGGGGTCGAATCGCGCACGCGCCTAATTCCATTGTCCTCTGATGGGCCACTTGGAAAAGGGGATTCTGTGTTTCAGCCTGAGGCTGCCTCGTCATCGTTCAGGTTTTTCCCGGGTTCTGAGAGCCTATTGGAGCCCTAGGAATTGTCACGTTACAGCTAAGATCCTGACTCTTCAATAAACAGAAGCAAGAACAACAACACCTTGTCAGACAGGGTACTTCCTGCATGAAACCTTCTCAGGTTTTTGCCTGCCATAGGAGTTCTGTTATACTCACAGACACCATTCAAACAGTTTTAGAAACTTTAGGGTGTTTTCTATCCAAACCTGAACAATAATATGCATATTCTAGCTTCTGAGTTGGTGTAGGAGGCAGTTAAAAATGGGCACATATTTTTTCCAAAATTCTCAATACTGCCCCCTAGACCGTAGAGGTTAAATAGCTGTAAAATAGTCATATGTTTGAGAAATTGAAGTAATAGCATTTCTAAGGTATTTGAAAATCGCGCCACAGGATTCAACTGGCTGTTACGTAGGTGGGACGATTTCGTCCCGCCTGCCCTAGAGAGGTTAAAATGTACTGTTAGCTAGCTAGCTGTCTCGCTAGCTAACGTTACGTGTATGATCTGTGTAGTAATTTTATTAGTATCTCAGAAAGCTATTTGCATTGCTAGTTATAGCCTAATGTTAGCTAAATAGCTAACATTGAACCTAGTTGGTTAGCTTTAGCTACCTGCAGATTAATTCATGGTGGCTAGCTATGACAATCAGTTTGTATTGCTAGTAGTGTGGGTTGGCATTATGGTTCATTGTTTAGCTCACTCTGTTTACCACATGGCCTCACATGTGAATTGTTAAAGAGATAGGTGGGTGTAGACAAAGAAGAGCTCTCCAGTAAGTGTACCAAAATATTCAACAGCCATTTTCTCAAAAGTGAGGCTCCAAGTTTATCAACTTTCAAAGCAGAGTTATTTTCCATTATTCCTCAACTGCAGTGTATGGTATACAATTTTCTATCTCTGAGTCTACTTTTATCCAATGTAAAAATAAAAAATTAAAATGTTGCTACATAAGTCCAAATCAAGGTGGTGGGTCACATTGAGATGGGTTTTTTTTCTGGGGAAAAGCTATTTGTGCCGGATTGAATTGGCTTGTTTGACACATTTGATGTAGGGGTAGTAAGGTAGATAGGATCTGGAGACAATCTGGCATAGTAAAGTGGAGGCTGAAAACAATCTAGGGTAGTAAAGTGGAGGCTGACGACAATCTAGGGTAGTAAAGTGGAGGCTGAAGGCAATCTGGGGTAGTAACGTGGGAGCTGGAGACAATCTGGGGTAGTAACGTGGGAGCTGGAGACAATCTGGGGTAGTAAAGTGGGAGCTGGAGACAATCTGGGGTAGTAAAGTGGGCGCTTGAGACAATCGGGGGTAGTAAAGTGGGAACTGGAGACAATCTGGGGTAGTAAAGTGGGCGCTGGAGAAATTCTGGAGTAGTCAAGTGGGAGCTGGAGACAATCTGGGGTAGTCAAGGGGGCGCTGGATAAATTCTGGGGTAGTAAAGTGGGGCCTGCAGACAATCTGGGGAAAGTAAAGTGGGAACTGGAGACAATCTGGGGTAGTAAAGTGGGGCCTGCAGACAATCTGGGGAAAGTAAAGTGGGAACTGTAGACAATCTGGGGTAGTAAAGTGGGGCCTGCAGACAATCTGGGGAAAGTAAAGTGGGAACTGGAGACAATCTGGGGTAGTAAAGTGGGGCCTGCAGACAATCTGGGGAAAGTAAAGTGGGAACTGGAGACAATCTGGGGTAGTAAAGTGGGGCCTGCAGACAATCTGGGGTAGTAAAGTGGGAACTGGAGACAATCTGGGGTAGTAAAGTGGGGACTGGAGACAATGTGGGGAAGTAAAGTGGGGCCTGGAGACAATCTGGGGTAGTAAAGTGGGGCCTGCAGACAATCTGGGGTAGTCAAGTGGGAACTGGAGACAATCTGGGGTAGTAAAGTGGGGCCTGGAGACAATCTGGGGTAGTAAAGTGGGGCCTGGAGACAATCTGGGGTAGTAAAGTGGGGCCTGGAGACAATCTGGGGTAGTAAAGTGGGGCCTGCAGACAATCTGGGGTAGTCAAGTGGGAACTGGAGACGATCTGGGGCAGTCAAGGGTGCGTCTGGAGAAATTCTGGGAAAGTAAAGTGGGACCTGGAGACAATCTGGGGTGGCAACAGGACACTAAGCTTGGGGTTGAGATATAAACCATATCACCTGGTACGTGGAAGAACCTTCTAACTGTCATGTAGGTTTCTATCGAAGGATGAGGAGGGCGCCTCACTGTGGACCTTGAAGCGTGGGTGGGACATGGGGCGGGAAAGTGGACATGACTGTACAACATACTTATCTGAACGGAAGTAGCTTTCCATTCCCGACATCGTGAGCTGCTTCAGTATTCACCGCATCTCTACTACCCACCTGCCCTCAGACAGCACAGCTGTATCGTGGCTCTGCCTCAGACCTGCTGATGGATGGATGGCTGAGGCTAACAAGCTAGCGGAAACCCTGCCACCGCCACCCCGCTAGAAGAGAAGACATTAAATGTGCATCCCAAATGGCACCCTATCATCTATGTATTGCACTACTTTTGACCAGAGCCCTATGGGCCGTGGTCAATAGGGCTGTGGTCAAAAGTAGTGCACTAAGTAGTGAATAGCGTACCATTTGGGATGCAACCTAATTACCCAGCCAGAGGGCCAGGAGCCTCCCTTGGACCATCAAAACAACACCACAACCCAGGCTGACCGGACCCAGCCCTTCCTCCAACAAGGAGGGCCTCTAGATTCAACACAAGTCTGAATGCTCAACACCAAGGGCGGTTTACCGGAGGCCTATTCCTGATCTAAAAACACTTTAATTGGAGATTCTCTACTCAGCATGCTTTTAAATCCTAGGAGTAGGCTTGATCTGTGTTCGGGAGACCATGTGTAGTGACTTGATTGGCCTACCTCACAGAGTAACCACTTTAGACATCTAAATCAAGCGATACCACCTGCATGCTAGCCCCATTTTTGCCCTGTTCCAGCCATGGCAAATCATCCAGTATAGGGAGTCAGTGTAATGAATGGGAGAGAGACCCAGAGAAGCACGAACGATACAGTTGTGTGAGATTAATCAGCATGAGTAAAGAGGTCTGCATTTTACGGCTATATGCTCTCAGTTTATTCCGTTCCTCCATTAACACGTCTTCTCTCCGTCTCTGAGTTGACCCACATAAAGGGAACCACGTCAGCAGCACATTGTTAAACCAGCCGTATGTGTTGGTACACACAAAGCGTGCAGGCACATACACACACACACACACACAGCTGCATGGCTCAATAGAGCCGTGTGTGTGTTTGTCGTGTGTGTGTGTGTGTGTGTGTGTGTGTGTGTGTGTGTGTGTGTGTGTGTGTGTGTGTGTGTGCGCGTATGCAGATGGACCAAAGTATTATGGACACATGCTACAGCACATTTAAATGGGCAGGTGGAGACACGACATAACGCATGTTTGTAGACACCAGCTACCAACCACACGCCGCGCGCAGCTCACACCAACTCTGATTTCATACAACACACACTGCAGCTAGGCACATCTGTCTCCCCCTAGCATTAAAGATTAATGGTTCAAGCAAGCGTGCATCTGATGTTGCCGCTGTGTAAGTTCTCTCTGTCTGTGTATGTGAGCAAGCGACGGAGCGTTGACTAATTGAGGCTTAGATGCAATTAACTGTTCCGTCTCTTCTTTGCGGCGCTACACAGAGAAACAGCGAGCGGTGGTAGCTCGCTGTGCTGCCTTCGTCTTGATGCAAGACCGGGCTCAGAGCTTGTGGTCATACTAATTTGGGAATAGAATTGAACACCAAGGTTAAGTATCTTCAAAAGCCTGAACAAACCGAAGGATGACCAGACGAGAGGCACGGAATCTCTAAGTCTGGGAGACGTGTGAGGTCTGAAGCAATCACTTCGCATTAACCTCACAAACAACTATGTCCTTGGGAAATCATTTCTCTGTCTCTTTTTTTAGTTGTGTATGTTTGCTGTCGACATTCATTTAATGCTCTTGTACGTGACTGAAAGCCCTCTTTAGTGAAAGTGATGACGCCTAGGTCCTCTAGCAATCCGTTAGTGTGTCTGTATATCAATGCTTCCGTGTGAAGACTGAGAACCTGGTGCTCTACTGATGCTCTGTAGTTTAAAGGCTAAGTGAGAAGTGCTATAGAACTACGGCTGCCGAACAACATCACAGTGAGAACGCAGCAAACTGCTGAGAGCAAGAGCGAGATTGAGTGTGTGTGTGCGCGTGTGAGTGTGTGTGTGTGTGTGTGACAGTAGTAGTGTGAGTGCCAGGGGTTTACTCACCGTGGTGTACGACCCGTTTCAGTCCCTGGATGATGGGCTCTACGGCTGGATTGTCTCGCCGCCCCACCTGACGACACCGAACAAGAGACAGGCTCTTTTACAGGACAGCCCAGAACAGCAGTTACAGTACCCACACTCAGTTCAGCGTACTCCTAATTTATTACCAATATTCCCAGTGTCCTATTTACGCTTAGAGGGGGGGGGGTAAAACGGTGTTGGGACATGGGAACCAATCCTCCTCCTCCCTAATTCAGGTCAGTCCAATGAGAGTAAAAGTAACTGAGTGTAAATGAGAGTAAATGTAGCTAAGCATTGAATGTGGAAAATAATATGAACCCCCTTAGCGACCATTCAAGCAGCCTTAGGGAACCAAAAGCAGCTCCTCCTCATCGATTAAAGATGCTAAGCTGGTGTGTGTGTCCTGTTCTGTAAAATGCAATTCAGCAGGATAAATGTGTGCGCGTGCTGATGCTAATTGCTGTAAGCAATAGGCTGTCAGAAACACAGTGGTAGCATTTAGGTTTTCATACACACAAGGTCCATCACTGTCTATCCACAGACCTACATAGGAACACCTGTGTCCCCATTCCAACCTGCCTGCTTCTCTGATCTGAGAGAGAAACGACCCTGGCCTAGCCACTCTGTGTGGCTCTGAGTGCTTCAGTAGAGTGCTTCCTAAGTAATAGACAGCATCGCCATAATAGAACTAGAAATAGAACATATGACAGACAGAGCGGAGTGAACCTTGATCTAGTGATTACCGTGGGTGTACGCTGGAGAGTGATGAGCTGGAGTGTTGGTGCTGGGTTAAGCGCACACGTGTAAACAAAAAGGGAAAGAAAGTGGAGCTCTCCTCCTTGAGGGTGCTCGGTTGAAGTGTCATCATTTGAGGGTTCATTTAATTGCGGAAATAAAATGTTTGTTGGTCCCATGTTTCATGAGCTGAAATAAAAGATCCCAGAAATGTTCATCCCTGTTAGTGAGCATTTATCCTTTGCCAAGATAATCCATCTACCTGACATGTGTGGCATATCAAGAAGTTGATTACACAGCATGATAATTACACAGGTGCACTTTGTGCAAGGGACAATAAAAGGCCATTCTAAAATGTGCAGTTTTGTCACATAACACAATGCCACAGATGTCTCAAGTTGAGGGAGTGTGCAATTTTGGCATTCTGAGTGCAGGAATGTCCACCAGAGCTGTTGCCAGAGAATTGACTGTTAATTTCTCTACCATAAGCCACCTCTCCAACATCGTTTTAGAGAATGTGTAACCATGCAGACCATGTGTAACCACGCCAGCCCAGGACCTCCACATCCAGCTTCTTCACCTGCGGGATCATCTGAGAGCAGCCACCCGGACAGCTGATGAAACTGTAGTTCACACAACTGAAGAACTTCTGTACAAACTGTCAGAAACGCTCATCTGTCTGCTCGTCGTCCTCACCAGGGTCTTGACCTGACTCCAGTTCGGCGTCATAACCGACTTCGGTGGGCAAATTGCTCACCTTTGAGGGACACTGGCACCCTGGAGAAGTGTGCTCTTCGCGGATGAATTCTGATATGGCTTTGTGTGGGCGGGCGGGTTGCTGACGTTGTGAACAGAGTGCCCAATGGTGGTGGTGGGGTTATGGTGGTGGGGTTAATTACATTGTATTGATGGCAATTTGAATGCAGATACCGTGACGAGATCCTGAGGGCCATTGTCGTGCCAACAGATGCATATCTGTATTCCCAGTCATGTGAAATCCATAGATTAGGGCCTAATACATTCATTTAAATAGACAGATTTTATTATATGAACTGTAACTCATGTTGAGTTTATATTTTTGTTCAGTATAGAATACCACTAACTGCCCAATCGTTTTTTTTTAACAAACCAGGTACTAAAATACTTTTCCTTTAGGGATCGAGAAATATTCTTTGATGTTTACAACTGAAAATCAACTGTAGGCCATTTACTATCCTTCAGAAATATTCCTGGAGTGTGAGGCTGGTTGTGCTAGTCTTTAGGGAAGCCTGTGGTACGGTAAGTTAGAACAAAGTGGTGGTTTAAGGGGATAGCGGAAGAGGAACCCCTTGCTCTCTGACTCTGTCTGTGCTTGTCTTTCACAGTAATGTCTCCCTGGAGACATCTGTCTGTCTGTTGGACTGCCTGCCTGTCCAACATGCAGGCAGTCTGTGGCACTGACAGAGAGTCACAGCTCTCAAGAGACGGACAATGTGTGTGTGCGAATGAGTGAGAGAGACACAAAGAAACAGAGAGAGGGAGACAGAGAAAGAGAGAGACCGAACAAGACCGTTATGTATAATAGGGATATGGGAAGTTGGAAGGAAAGAGACGACAAATAATAAAGATATCATGTGCCTCAAGAGAGCCAGCAGCTTTCAAATCAGTGTACTGTTGTTCATATCTCCTAATAAGCACTGTATTCCTGGCCTCTGCCCGTTTCATTGTGTTTGGGTACAACTGAGACCAAGAGAACTCTTCAAACACAACACAGCCCAAAGCCAGTATTACAGTACCTCAAAAAACACAGCCATCGCAGCAATGATGCGCTTCTCCTTGATGGCCGCACTGAGACTGTCAAAGTCATCTGAGTTGTACAGGTATATCTGCATCTGTGAGCAGAGGGGGAGAGAGAGAGGGGAGAGAGAGAGAGCAGACAGAACGTTAGAGGTGTACACACAGCCAGAGTCTTAACTGTCTCTTGAGTGACTCTAGCATGTCAGAAGAAATCACAAAACATATTTCATTTCAGCAGGATGTTTTGCAAAGAAAGAGTACGGATTTCGATGGTTATATAAGTATTTGTTGAAAATGACTATTTCTTCTCATTTCCCTCCTCTTCTCTGTCATATGTTCTCTCACACAAACCAACTGTAAATCACACTTCCCAGCCTTAAACTGTAATGCTGTATGCCACTGTACTTACAGTAACATAATCTCCCATCCCAGTGCTGTACTGTATCCTACTGTTCTTACAGTAGCATGGTGAGCAGGGATCCACAGTAAGATTATACTCTTCTCATGCACTAAGATCTAACCGTGGGTCATGCTCTAATGCTTTTAATCACAGCTCCCATGTGTGTCTACTCTGAGGCAAAATATGTAGGCCTATGTGTGTGGTGTGTGTGTGTACCACAACACTGGGAGAGAACAGCACCATTAAAAAAGTTTGAGGCAAGATATAATCAAAACTCAACCAAAGTTTTGAAAACAAACAAACTCCTCACTCAAACTGAATATAAAAGATACCCCCTCATCAAACGGCTGTGGCCGCCGTGTCCCGATCTCACCCTGTTTGTTTGTATCATGACTCCGAACTCGTCTGTTGCTCCCTCCCACCCCTAGTCTCTCTCTCTCTCTCTCTCTCTCTCTCTCTCTCTCTCTCTCTCTCTCTCTCTCTCTCTCTCTCTCTCTCTCTCTCTCTCTCTCTCTCTCTCTCTCTCTCTCTCTCTCTCTCTCTCTCTCTCTCTCTCTCTCCTCTCTCTCTCTCTCTCTCTCTCTCTCTCTCTCTCTCTCTCTCTCTCTCTCTCTCTCTCTCTCTCTCTCTCTCTCTCTCTCTCTCTCTCTCTCTCTCTCTCTCTCTCTCTCTCTCTCTCTCTCTCTCTCTCTCTCTCTCTCTCTCTCTCTCTCTCTCTCTCTCTCTCTCTCTCTCTCTCTCTCTCTCTCTCTCTCTCTCTCTCTCTCTCTCTCTTTCTCTCTCTCCTCTCTCTCTCTCTCTCTTCTTCTAGTCTTTAATCATATGAGTAGGCACTGAGCAATGCTCCCAACTTTTTCAGTTGATGTTACCAGCACATGATTTGGTTGCACCAATTCTTTGCAAGTGCGCACCTATAATGACCTAACCAATCTACCTACATGGCGGTAATAATTTATTTGAATCGTAAATCTCTATTGATAAACTGGGTAAATCAAGATGTAGCCTACACCTATTCACAATACAGGTGAATGTATATGCAATAGGAGTGTGTGCATGCATTGAGTTTTGGCTGATTCCATGGGGTTACAGTTTCCCTTCTATCTGGGACTTATGTTATTGTACTGATCCATACCATTTGCATAGGAGAAGCAATCTCTTATTTTATAAAAGTGTGCTCTGTCTCTAATGACGTCATTCACAGACACACAGTGAGAGAGACAGAAGAGAATGAATATCGTTTTGGGCAATGACTATGGTTTTTGGTGACAATCAGCTTTGAAATCAGCATACGGTATTTAGCCTTATGGTTTGCACAAACAAAATACTAGGGTAATGAATTGATGTTAGCTTCAGCTGTAAGCAAGGAAAGTTAGCCTACAAAGCTGGAAGCTACCGGTATCTTCTTAAATTGTAAATTGTTCTAGCCTGTAATGGACATTGTTTTATGAACAGTTATTAAGTTGCAACATTTCTACATGCCTTGTTGCATTATTCAAGTGCATTAACTTCTGTGCAGCATGAGTGGGGAGCTAACATGATGCAGCCCATACTATTCCTCAGGACAGGCTAAAGTCGGCAATGAGTAAGTGGAGCAGGCAAGGAGCAGGCGGTCGCGCTATACAGGGACATCGGCTGCGCTGATAGACAGACTTGATCCTCTCTCAATCAGTAGACGACGTGAGACACATTTGTTCATGGTCTAGTATCGAAAAAGGAACGAAGTTTCGATATACCAAAATCAAATCAAATTGTATTGGTCACATACACATGGTTAGCAGATGTTAATGCGAGTGTAGCGAAATGCTTGTGCTTCTAGTTCCAACAGCGTAGAAATATCTAACAAATTCACAACGACTACCTTATACACACAAATGTAAAGGGATGAATAAAAGCATGTACATATAAATATATGGATGAGCGATGGCCGTGCGGCATAGGCAAGATGCAGTAGATGGTATAGAATACAGTAGTCGGAGGTTTACATACACTTAGGTTGGAGTCATTAAACTCGTTTTTCAACCACTCCACAAATATATTGTTAACAAACTATAGTTTTGGCAAGTCGGTTAGGACATCTACCTTGTGCATGACAAAAGTAATTTTTCCAACAATTGTTTACAGACAGATTATTTCACTTATAAGTCACTGTATCACAATTCCAGTGGGTCAGAAGTTTACATACACTAAGTTGACTGTGCCTTTAAACAGCTTGGAAAATTCCAGAAAATGATGTCATGGCTTTAGAAGCTTCTGATAGGCTAATTGACATCATTTGAGTCGATTGGGGGTGTACCTGTGGGTGTATTTCAAGGCCAACCTTCAAACTCAGTGCCTCTTTGCTTGACATCATGGGAAAATCAAAAGAAATCAGCCAAGACCTCAGATTTTTTTTTTTAGACGTTCACAAGTCTGGTTCATCCTTGGGAGCAATTTCCAAACGCCTGAAGGTACCACATTCATCTGTACAAACTATAGTACGCAAGTATAAACACGATGGGACCACGCAGCCATCATACCGCTCAGGAAGGAGACGTGTTCTGTCTTCTAGAGATGAACGTACTTTGGTGCAAAAAGTGCAAATCAATCCCAGAACAACAGCAAAGGACCTTGTGAAGATACTGGAGGAAACAGGTACAAAAGTATCTATATCCACAGTAAATCAAGTCCAATATCGACATAACCTGAAAGGCCGCACAGCAAGGAAGAAGCCACTGCTCCAAAACCGCCATTAAAAAACCAGACTACGGTTTGCAACTGCACATGGGGACAAAGCTCATACTTTTTGGAGAAATGTCCTCTGGTCTGATGAAACAAAAATAGAACTGTTTGGCCATAATGACCATCGTTATGTTTGGAGGAAAAACGGGGAGGCTCAAGACATCAGTCAGGAAGTTAAAGCTGGTCAAAAAAGGGTCTTCCAAATGGACAATGACCTCAAGCATACTTCCAAAGTTGTGGCAAAATGGCTTAAGGACAACAAAGTCAAGGTATTGGAGTGGCCATCACAAAGCCCTGACTTAAATCCTATAGAAAATGTGTGGGCAGAACTGAAAAAGCGTGTGCGAGCAAGGAGGCCTACAAACCTGACTCAGTTACACCAGCTCTGTCAGGAGGAATTGGCCAAAATTCACCCAACTTATTGTGGGAAGCTTGTGGAAGGCTACCCGAAACGTTTGACCCAAGTTAAACAATTTAAAGGCAATGCTACCAAATACTAATTGAGTGTATGTAAACTTCTGACCCACAGGCAATGTGATAAAAGAAATAAAAGCTGAAATAAATCATTCTCTCTACTATTATTCTGACATTTCACATTCTTAAAATAAAGTGGTGATCCTAACTGACCTAAGACAGGGAATTTATACTAGGATTAAGTGTCAGCAATTGTGAAAAACTGAGTTTAAATGTATTTGGCTAAGGTGTATGTAAACTTCTGACTTCAACTGTACTTGAGATGAGTAATGTATGATATGCAGACATTATTAAAGTGGCATTAATTAAAGTGACTAGTGATACCTTTAAATGTATTAAAGTGGCCAGAGATTTGAGTCTGTATGTTGGCAGCAGCCACTCTATGTTAGTGATGGCTGTTTAACAGTCTGATGGCCTTGAGATAGAAGCTGTTTCTCAGTCTCTCTGTCCCAGCTGTGATGCACCTGTACTGACCTCGCCTTCTGGATGATAGCAGGGTGAACAGGCAGTGGCTCGGGTGGTTGTTTTCCTTGATGATCTTTTTGGCCTTCCTGTGACATCGGGTGCTGTAAGTGTCCTGGAGGGCAGGTAGTTTGCCCCCGGTGACGCGTTGTGCAGACCGCACCACCCTCTGTAGAGCCTTGCGGTTGTGGGTGAAGCAGTTGACGTATCAGGCGGTGATACAGCCTGACAGGATGCTCTTGATTGTGCATCTGTAAAAGTTTGTGTTTTAGGTGACAAGCCAAATTTCTTCAGCCTCCTGAGGTTGAAGCGGCGCTGTTGCGCCTTCTTCACCACACTGTCTGTATGAGTGGACAATTTCAGTTTGTCTGTGATATGTACGCCGAGGAACTTAAAACTTCCCACCTTCTCCACTACTGTCCTATCAATGTGGATGGGGGGATGCTCCCTCTGCTGTTTCCTGAAGTCCACCATCATCTCCTTTGTTTTGTTGATGTTGAGTGAAAAGTTAATTTCCTGACACCTCACTCCGAAGGCCCTCACCTCCTCCCTGTAGGCCGTCTCGTCGTTGTTGGTAATCAAGCCTACCACTGTAGTGTTGTCTGCAAACTTGATTATTGAGTTGGAGGCGTGCATGGCCATGCAGTCATGGGAGAACAGGGAGTACAGTAGAGGGCTGAGAATGCACCCTTGTGGGGCCCCAGTGTTGAGGATCAGCAGGGTGGAGATGTTGTTTCCTACCCTCACCACCTGGGGGCGGCCCGTCAGAAAGTCCAGGACCCAGTTCCACAGGACGAGGTTCTTGAGCTTAATGACGAGTTTGGAGGGTACTATGGTGTGAACAGCATTCTTACATAGTTATTCCTCTTGTCCAGATGGGATAGGGCAATGTGCAGTGTGATGGCGATTGCGTCGTCTGTGGACCTATTCGGGCAGTAAGACAATTGGAGTGGGCCTCAGGGTATCAGGTAGGGTGGAGGTTATATAATCCTTGATTATATTAGTCTCTCAAAGCACTTCATGATGACAGAAGTGAGTGCTGCGGGGCGATAGTCATTTAGTTCAGTTACCTTAGTTTTCTTGGGAACAGGAATGGTGGCCATCTTGAAGCATGTAGACACAGCAGACTGGGATAGAGATTGATTGAATATGTCCATAAACACACCAGCAAGCGGGTCTGCGCTTGTTCTGAGGACGCGGCTAGGGATGCCATCTGGGCCGGCAGCCTTGCGAGGGTTAACACGTTTAAAGCTTTTACTCACATTGGCTACGGTGAAGGAGAGCCCACAGGCTTTGGATAACGGGCCTTGTCAGTGGCACTGTATTGTCCTCAAAGCAAAGTTGTTTAATTTGTCTGGGAGCAAGGCGTTGATTTCTGTGATGGGGCTGGTTTTCGTTTTTAATCAGTGATTGACTGTAGACCCTGCCAAATACGTCTCCTGTTTGAGCCGTTAAATTGCAACTCTACTTTGTCTCTATACTGACGCTTTACTTGTTTGATTGCCTTGCGGAGGGAATAGCTACACTGTTTGTATTCGGTAATATTTCCAGTCGCCTTGCCATGTTTAAAAGTGGTGGTTCGCGCTTTCAGTTTGCCACAGTTTCAATCCACGGTTTCTAGTTAGGGAAGGTTTTAATAGTCACAGTGGGTACAACACCGATGCACTTGCTAATACACTTGCTCACCGAGTCAGCGTATACATCAATGTTATTGTCTGAGGCTATCCGGAACATATCCCAGTCCACGTGATCGAAGCAATCTTGAAGCATGGAATCCGATTAGTCAGACCAGCATTGGATAGAGCTGAGCACGGGCGTTTCCTGTTTCAGTTTCTGTCTGTAGGCTGGGAGCAACAAAATGGAGTCATGGTCAGATTTGCCAAAGGGAGGGCAGGGGAGGTCTTTGTTTGCATCGCGCAAGTTTGAGCAGCAATGATCCAGAATGCTACCAACTCGTGTCGTACATTCAATATGCTGATAGAATTTAGGAAGCCTTGTTCTCAGATTAGCTTTGTTAAAATCTATAATCACTATAATCAAAGACAATTCTCTTGGTAGATAATGCGGTCGGCATTTGATTGTAAGGAATTCTAGGTCAGGTGAACAAAAGCACTTGAGTTCATGTATGTTGTTATGATTACGCCATGAGTCGTTAATCATATCCGCCCTTCTTCTTACCAGAGATATGTTTGTTTCTGTCGGCGTGATGCGTGAAGATACCGGGTGACTGTACTGACTCTGACAACATATCCCGTGTGAGCCCTGTTTCCGTGAAACAGAGAATGTTGCAATCTATGATGTCTCTCTGGAAGGCGACTCGTGCCCTAATTTTGTCCACCTTGTGGTCTTGAGATTGGACATTGGCGAGTAATATGCTCGGAAGCAGTGGATGGTGTGCTCGCCTTCTAAGCCTGACCAGTAGGCCGCTCCGTCTGCCTCTCCTGCAGCAACCCCGTTGTTTTGGGTCAGCCTCTGGGATAAGATCCCATGTCCAGGGTGGAGGTCCGAACAAAGGATTCGCTTAGGGAAAGTCGTATTCCTGGTCGTAATGTTGGTAAGTTGACGACGCTTTTATATCCAATAGTTCTTCCTGGCTGTATGTAATAACATTTGAGATTTTCTGGGCTAACAATGTAAGAAATAATACATTAAAAAAACAAATTACTGCATAGCCTCGTAAGGACCTGAAGCGAGGCGACCATCTCTGTCGGCGCCATGTCTAACCATTCAACACTTAAAGGAAAAATCCATCCAAAAACGATATCTTGGTATTTTTTCATTAGTCCATTGTTGATATAGTCCCAAATGTTTTGCATGTCAGCAATCAAGCTTTCGAGATATATATGTAGGTTGGAAAAAGTATGTGAACCACTAGGCTAATGACTTCTCCTAAAGCTTATTGGAGTCAGCTACCCTGGAGTCCAATCAATGAGACGAAATTAGAAATGTTGGTTAGAGCTGCCCTGCCCTATAAAAAACACTCACAAAATGTGAGTTTGCTATTCACAAGAAGCATTGCCTGATGTGAACCATGCCTTGAACAAAAGAGATCTCAGAAGACCTAATATTAAGAATTGTTGACTTGCATAAAGCTGGAAAGGGTTACAAAAGTATCTCTAAAAGCCATGATGTTCATCAGTCCACGTTAAGAAATTTGTCTACAAATGGAGAAAGTTCAGTACTGTTGCTACTCTCCAAAGGAGTGGCCATCCTGCAAAGATGACTGCAAGAGCACAGCGCAGAATGCTCAATGAGGGTAAGAAGTGTCAGCTAAAGACTTACAGAAATCACTGGAACATTCTAACATCTCTGTTGACGAGTCTACGATTTGTAAAACACTAAACAAGAATGGTGTTCATGGGAGGACACCACGGAAGAAGCCACTGCTGTCCAAAAAAAACATTGCTGCACGCAAAAGAGCACCTGGATTTTCCACAGCACTACAGGCAAAATATTCTGGAGGACAGATTAAACTAAAGTTGTGTTTTTTGGAAGGAACACACAACACTATGTGTGGAGAAAAAAAGGCACAGCACACCAACGGCAAAACCTCATCCTCACTGTAAAGTATGGTGGAGGGAGCATCATGGTTTGGGACTGCTTTGCTGCCTCGGGGCCTGGACAGCTTGCTATCATCGAAGGAAAAATGAATTCCCAAGTTAATCAAGATATTTTACAGGAGAATAAGGCTATCCATCCGCCAATCGAAGCTCAACAGAAGTTGGGTGATGTAACAGGACAATGACCCAAAACACAGAAGTAAATCAACAACAGAACGGCTTCAACAGAAGAAAATACACCTTCTGGAATGGACCAGTCAGAGTCCTGACCTCAACCCGATTGAGATGCTGTGGTATGACCTCAACAGAGCGGTTCACACCAGACATCCCAATAATATTGCTGAACTGAAACAGTTTTGTAAAGAGGAATGGTCCAAAATTCCTCCTGACCGTTGTACAGGTCTGATCCGCAGCTACAGAAAACGTTTGGTTGAGGTTATTGCTGCAAAGAGGAGGGTCAACCAATCATTAAATCAAAGGGTTCACAAACTTTTGCCACCCTGCACTGTGAATGTTTACACGGTGTGTTCAATAAAGACATGAAAGGTTATAATTATTTGTGTGTTATTACTGTAAGCAGACTGTGCATATCTATTGTTGTGACAAATGACAAATGTATTCAGAAATCCAGGAAATTCCAAAGGGTTCACATACTTTTTCTTGCCACTGTATATTATAGATATTACATTATATTGTACTCTGCTTGTCTTCACACTATACCTAGATTAACAACTCAATACAAGCTAAGCTCAACCATCAATATCCTGGTGAAGCACCAGCCAGACAACATGCAACGGGACACTCAAACAATTCCCTAGACAATCAAGGTTGCTGTTGACGACAGATTGCATTGCGCAGAAAATAAAAAACAGTACATCCTTTAATACATATAACAGGTACTAAGGCAAGTGGTCCAACCCAGCTAATTAAATGTAATCCCTTTCCTCAAGAGTTCCTTTAACTGCAGTCCTTAATGGCGCCAATTTGTTGTCTGTCTGAAAAGCTAGCAGGGCAATGGCTATCTATCACACACTAATGTTATACACATAAACAGACACACCGTGCATGCACACGTGGTCGGACATACAAACACACACACTCAAAACGAGCAAAGCAATGGCCATCCATCAGCATTCAAATGTTATTAGCTACATTAGCCAATTAGCTTAGTTGCTTTAGCCCCCCAGGCTTCATTCCTTCACCCACTCTGACACACACACACACACACACACACACACACACACACACACACACACACACACACACACACACACACACACACACACACACACACACACACACACACACACACACACACACACACACACCTGTCAAGGGTGCACTTAGAGCAAATCTGATGCTCAATTATCAAATACTTTCATAGCGATAAAAAAATGGCACCAACCTTAACAGATGTAACTATATAAAATGGCGCCGTCCCGAATGGACGCCGTTTTGCGAGCTCTGACCCAGCTTTGCCTATGTTCAGTCACATGATAATAAGATGGATGACCTCGTGGATTTGCTACCAACAGCACTGTTGAAAATGCTATATTCTCTGCTCTTCTGAAACATGGCTCTCGGGCAAGATACCCCACCATGACTATCCAACTTAATGGATTCTCCATTCACTGTGCCGAGAGGAGAGTGGAGTCGGGGAAATCGAGGGGGGAAGGGGTTTGCCTCTTCATCAACAACAACTGGTGTGCTGGAAATGTTGACCCATTGTTCACCCGTCTTGGAATACCTGATGGTCAAATGCTCACCCTTTCACCTCCCGAGGGAGTTTTCAGCTGTTATTGTGATGGTTGTATACATTCCACCTCAGGACATGAAAAATAACATTTACATTTTAGTCATTTAGGATACACTCTTATCCAGAGCAACTTACAGTAGTGAATGCATACATTTTTTTCCCCCGTACTGGTCCCCCGTGGGAATCGAACCCACTACCCTGGCGTTGCAAACACCATGCTCTACCAACTGAGCCACACGGGACACAAGCTGGCACTTAACAAACTGTACGAGAGTATAACCAAGCAGGAAAACGTACAGTATATCCAGAGGCTGCTTTTCTGGTTGCTGGCGGTTTTAATTCCGCGTCATTAAGACATGTGATGCCCAACTTCCATCAACACATCTCCCTCACCACTAGGGGCGATGAAGTCCTAAACCACTGCTTTCTACCCACAAACAAGCTTAAAACGCCTTCCCTCATCTGCCATTCGGCAAATCAGATCATGACTTCGCACTCCTGCTTCTTTTTTACCGGCAGAAGCTCAAACAGGAATTGCCCGTGACTCGCTCCATTTAGAATTGGTCTCCAGAATCAGAGATTATGCTACAGGACTGCTTCACTAGCGCTGATTGGAATATGTTTCGGGACTCCGCCGATAACATCGACGAGCTAACCACTTCCGTCACCAGCTTCATTAGGAAATGCATCTGCGATGTTATCCCCACAGTTAAGGTTCACTGCTTCCCCAATCAAAAGCCCCGGATTAGCACTGAGGTTGGTGCTAAACTAAAGGACAGGGCTACCGCACACAGGGCTATCTCAGACAATCCTGATGCTATGACTGAGGACAGGAACAAGTACAAGAAGTCCCGCTATGACCTCCACAGAGTCATGAAACGAGCAAAAGGACAATATAGGAATAAGGTGGAATCATATTACACAGGCTCTGACGCCTGCCAAGTGTGGCAGGGGCTACAGTCTATTACAGATTACAAAGGAACACCCATCCATGATCTTCCCAACGATGCTTCTCCACCAGATGAACTCAGCGCATTTTAGGCACACTTTGACAAGAACAACATCGTGCCGGGTGTGAGGGCCACCACCGCCCCCAGAAGATTGGGTGATCTCGCTCACCGAGGTCGATGTGAGTAAAGACTACTTAGGTCAATACCCGCAAGGCCCGATGGTATTCCAAGGTGCGTTCTCAGAGCAGGTGCAGAACAACTGGCAAGTATATTGATGGTAATGTTCAAGCTCTCCTTGTCCCAGTCTGTAATCACCACATGTTTTAAGATGACCACCATCATTCCTGTTCCCAAAAACTCTAAGGCTTCATGCCACAATGACTACAGCCCTGAGAGAGGCTGGTTATGGCACACATCAACTCCACCATCCCAGACACCCTAGACCCACTCTAATTTACATACCACCCGAACAGATCCACAGAAGACACAATCTCAATTGCACTCCACACTGCCCTCACCCATCTAGATAAGAAGAATACCTATGTGAGAATGCTGTTCATTGACTACAGCTCAGTGTTCAACACCATTGTCCCCTCCAAGCTCATCCCCAAGCTTAGGACACTGGGATGGAACACTGCCCTCTGCAACTAGATCTTTGACTTCCTGACCGGCTGACCCCAAGTGGTGGAGGGTTGGCAACATCACCTCCGCCACGCTGACCCTCAACACTGGGGCCCCACAGTGGTGTGTGCTTATTCCCCTCCTGTACTCCTTGTTCACCCACAACTGCGTGGCTATGCACAACTCCAACTCCATTATCAAGCACGCCCCCATCCACATCGACAGGGCTGCAGTGGAGCGGGTCGAGAGCTTCAAGTTCCTCTGTGTTCAAATCACTAAGAACTTAAAATGTTCCACACACACGCACATAGTCATGAAGAAGACTCGAATGTGCCTCTTCCCCCTCGGGAGGTTGAAAAGGTTTGGCATGGTCCCTCAAATCTATCATTCTAGTATCCCTGCGCATTTTAAATATGGTACTGTAACTGACCTTGTATATAATATGCTTACTTAACTTATTTATATATATATATATATATATCAAGTGTGCTTTTGTTCTAACTTGTTATTTTTAGCATTACATTGTTATTGATTACTGCATTGTTGGGGTCAGCTAGCAAGAAAGGCATTTCACTGTACTTGTGCATGTGACAATACAAAAGAACATAGGGAACATAAAAGTCCCACTGAATCACTTAGTTCCAGTCAGGGATGTAAGAGTGTCGATGTCATACTTTCATAGTGATAAAAAGTGGCAACTACTACAACAAATGTTACTATAATGGACAGAGCACATACAAGTCACATTGATTCAGGTTAAGTTGAATGACATAGGCTAAGCAGCTTAATGTCACAGCTAGCTTTAAGTCAAGTCATTGGGTAACTTGTCATGGCACCTTTAACATACAAAAACATTGCCATGAAAGGCATAATAGGACACACTGAGTCAGGTCCAAGTAGAAGTCTGGGGAAGTTAGTGGTGGGATAATGTCAAGAGTAAGCGGCGCTACAACGCTACAGCTAAAAGTCAAGACAAGGGTCATTGTGTGAGTGAAACGTAAACAGACTGGTGTGATTCACCTTATATGGCCGGTGTGACTATGACCCATCAGATAGTCATCGGTCACATTCCATGTTGTGTTCCCATGTTGTCCATGTATTATTACTGTCTGTGGGGCCAATGGGAGGAAACCAACAGCCAGAAAACAACATCATGTTTCTATCATTTAACAGGAAATGCCCAAACAGCCATTAGTGCTACCTCGTTTGAAAGAAATACATGCAATGTTAATGAGACCTTGTTGTTCACATTTCAAAGCATAGGCTCTTCAGAAAAGGGCGTCTGTAATTAGAAGATTAGATGTAGCTGAGCACTGAAAGTGAATAAGACTAATTTAGACTTATAGAGGAACTGAGTGGTTTAACACCAGTAAATATTGTTAAAATCTGATCATATATAAGAATATTACATTTATTTTTTAAATGATCTAACATGAGAGCTCAGATATGGTCACTTCTCACATTTTTCACAATATTTGGGAATGACGTATAGTCTGATATTTGTGAAAATTCAATATCAGAGTGGAAAAGAGACCGTGCTTTTGGGCAATTAATAGACACTGCAGTAAATAAAAACAAATAAAAATGTTTCAGTCTTGTCCAGGCCCAGACTCTACACAGACCGGTGCACCATAACCAATCAGAGCTGCAGTAGGCCTATATGAAAATAGGCCATTACCACATATGGGCCTGTGCCATTCACTTTGAACTGAACTGTGTGTTTACAGGCAACAGCCGAATATAGATTATTATCAAAGCAGTCGCAAAAGCCATAAAATAACGTTACATCTGAATGGTTTTCTGCAGACATGTAAATACCACAGGAATCATCTTACATTTGGGAACTTAACAGTCCTAATTGATCAAACAACCAACAGGAAGGCTCTCAGTCAACGATAGTTTTTTATTTTTATTTGTTTTTATTATTATTAACCCATCCACCACCTCTTAGGAGGACAGATCTTTTTTGCTTTTTTTTACAGCTTTTCTGCTTCATATACATACATTTTACATATACATTTTAAAAACACATTTTGCATATAAGGTACTTTTAGATACAGCAATCACATAACAATAATACATACTGTTTAATACCACCCCTCAGCCACTCTCAGCCCATCCCACCTACTGTATAACCATAGACCACCCTCGTTTGGTTTCAATGTTCCATATATTTTTCAATTGCACTGCGATGTTTTACATACATTTTGAACCTTTCTAATCTTATAATATCCACAGATTGTGAACTAAAGATGAAAACCTTTCCTACAAGTGTTATATTATTTATTGACTGACTATGGCTTTCCAAAATCGCCCAACACTGCTTTTTGTAAGGTTAATTTTAAGTGAATGTTGTGACTTTTTTTAACTATTCCTGAACCTGTGACCAGAAACAAGCTACATAGAGGAAATACCATAATAAATGATCTAGTGATTCTGTCTCTTTGCAGCAAAATCTACAGAGCTGAGATTGTTGTTTGCCCCATATATATATATATATATATATATATATATATATATATATATATATATATATATATATATATATATATATATATATATATACACCATTCTGTAGGTGGCAAGAATTTATTATAATAATTTGAATTGGAAAACTCAGTGTTGAATCAAGTGTTGTTTTTTGTATCAGTACATAAACCATGTGCCATGGAATCAGTAAATCGAAAATCTCTTCCCATTTATTTTGCAACCTTTATGACAATTCTTTTCAGACAATTTGTATCTTTAAAATATGGCAGACAAACAAGTTCCCTACCTTGTCCCTCTTCCACAACAAAAATAATATTGAAACTCTGCGTTCTTCCCATTGTTTCCTATGGGGGAAATATAGGCATGTCTGTCTATTTCGCCCAATATATCGCAATGTGGGTATTTAAATTTTTTTCAAGTTGGACGCCATTTTAATCATGAGAATATCCTCTTTCTAATTATGTAAGCCTGGGCAGGTGGCTCGGTTGTCTTCAAATGCTAGCCACAAAAAACGTTTTGCCCTTGGAACGCTGAGCTCCCCCCATTGTTTTCCTATGGAGAGGCATGCCGGTCTATTTCGGCAAATATCTCACTGTGTATATTTTTGTTTTTTTCAAGTCGGGTGTAACCGGTGTGAAATGGCTAGCTAGTTAGCAGGGTGCGCGCTAATAGCTTTTCAATCGGTGACATCACTCGCTCTGAGACCTTGAAGTAGTTGTTCCCCTTGCTCTGCAAGGGCTGCAGCTTATGTGGAGCAATAGGTAACGATGCTACTATGGTGGCTGTTGTTGATGTGTGCAGAGGGTCCCTGGTTCAAGCCCAGGTAGGGGTGAGGAGAGGGATGGAAGCAACACTAGCTAGCTGGCTAATGTTAGCTAGTCAGATAACTTGCTAAATAGCGATTTTCTTAAATTAACTTCATGACAAAAGAATATGCACAAATGTTTGTCTCTACATAAACAAACATATTCGTCTCAATTGTACATTTTGTCAGCCATCTTCACCCAGGGACGGGTGGCTCGTGTCAAAATTCGTCATTGGAACAACTCGATACGATTGGTCATATAAAAACCTTGGGACCCAAATGCATAATGAGTGCTCTAACTCCCCCTTGTGGTGGTTTGGAGCAATGAAGCCGTGACGCTGGGTACCTCTAAGTCCCGCGGTGCAAGCTCGCAACCTTTTCTTTATTTTTACTATCTACATTATAGTGAAAACATCAAAACTATGAAATAACACATATTGAATCATGAGGTAAACCAAAAAGTGTTAAAAAATATCTAAATATATTTTAGATTCTTCAAAGTAGCCACCCTTTGACAGCTTTTTGGGGTTTTTTTACCCCTTTTTCTCCCAAATTTCGTGGTATCCAATTGGTAGTTACAGTCTTGTCTCATCGCTGAAACTACCGTACAGACTCGGGAGAGGCGAAGGTTGAGAGCCGTGCGTCCTCCGAAAAAAACAACCCAGCCAAGCCGCATTGCTTCTTGACAAAATGCCCACTTAACCCGGAAGCCAGCCGCACCAATGGGTCGGAGGAAACACCGGACACCTGGCGACCATGTCAGTACGCACTGCGCCCAGACCGCCACAGGTGTCGCTAGTGCACGATGGGACAAGGATATCCCTGCCGGCCAAACCTTTCCCGGATGACGCTGTGCAAATTGTGCGCCGCCCCATGAGTCTCCCGGTTGCGGCTGGCTGCGACAGAGCCTGGATAACAGCTTTACACACTCTTGGCACTATCTCAACCAGCTTCATGAGGAATGCTTTTCCAACAGTCTTGAAGGAGTTTCCACATATACTGAGCACTTGTTGGCTGCTTTTCCTTCACACTGCAGTCCAACTCATCCCAAACCATCTCAATTGGGTGGAGGTCGGGTGATTGTGGAGGCCAGGTCATCTGATGCAGCACTCCCATCACTCTCCTTGGTCAAAGAGCCCTAACACAGCCTGGAGGTGTGTGTTGGGTCATTGTGCTGTTGGAAAACAAATGATAGTCCCACTACGCGCAAACCAGATTAGATGGTGTATCGCTGCATAATGCTGTCGTAGCCATGCCGGTTAAGTGTGCCTTGAATTCTAAATAAATCACCAACAGTGTCAGCAGCAAAGCAGCCCCACATCATCACACCACCTCCTCCATGCTTCACGGTGGGAACCACACATGCGAAGGTAATCCGTTCACCTACTCTGCATCTCACAAAGACACAGCGGTTGGAACCAAAAATCTAAAATTTAGACTCAGACCAAAGGACATATTTCAACCGGTCTAATGTCCATTGCCCTTGTTTCTTAGCTCAAGCAAGTCTCTTCTTATTATTGGTGTCCTTTAGTATTGGTTTCTTCGGAGCAATTCAGCCATGAAGGCCTGATTCACGCAGTGGCCTCTGAACAGATGATGTTGAGACGTGTCTGTTACTTGAACTCTGTGAAGCATTTATTTGGTGCAGTTAACTCTAATGAACTTATCCTCTGCAGCAGAGGTAACTCTGGGTCTTCCTTTCCTGTGGCGGTCCTCACAAGAGACAGTTTCATCACAGCGATTGATGGTTTTTGCAACTACACTTGAAGAAACTTTCAAAATTCTTAACATTTTACGGATTGACTGACCTTTATGTCTTAAAGTAATGATGACTGTGGTTTCTCTTTGCTTATTTGAGCTATTCTTGCCATAATATGGACTTGGTCTTTTGCCAATCTTCTGTATAGCACCCCTACCTTGTCACAACACAACTGACTGGCTCAAACGCATTTCGAAAATAAATTCCACAAATTAACAAGGCACAACTGTTAATTGAAATGGATTCCAGGTGACTACCTCATGAAGCTGGTTGAGAGAATGCCAAAAGTGTGCAAAGCTGTCATCAAGGCAAAGCGTGGCTACGTTGAAGAATCTCACGTTGAAGTAGCTACTTTGAAAAATCTCAAATATATACCGAGTATGTCCACATCTCCGTCAGACCATTTAATTGGTAAACTACATGGTAATGTAAAATTAGCATTTTTCTGTGATCCAATACGTAATACTTATCATAATTTCGTTTTAATCCAGAGAGGATAGCAAAAGTATCTAGATCCTCTATGAGGCCGTGGAGAGATTCTAATCGTGGGTTTAAAAGAAAACATGAATCATCAGCATACAATGACACCTTAGTTTGTTAGCCACGGATTTCTAATCCCTTAATATTATTGTTTGATCTAATTTTAACAGCTAACATTTTGATAACAAAAATAAAAAAAGATATGCCGATAGTGGACAACCTTGTTTTACTCCTCTAGATAGTTTAAAACTTTCTGAGATGTAGCCATTATTTACTATTTTACACCTAGGGTTACTATACATATTTTTAACCCATTTTATAAGAGATTGCCCAAAATTGAAATATTCTAGGCATTTATATATAAACTCCAGTCGTACTTTATCAAAATACTTTTCAAAATCAGCTATGAAAACCAGGCATGCTGTCCCCAATATTTCATAGTATTCTATTGTTTCCAGTACTTGTATTATATTATCTCCAATGTATCGTCCATGTAAAAAACCTGTCTGATTAGGATGAATAATATCTGACAATACTTTTTAAATTCTATGCGCCAAGCATTTTGCTAGGATTTTTGCATCACAACACTGAAGTGTAAGAGGTCTCAATTTTTTTAAATGGACTGGATCTTTATATATACACCACTTGGGTCCTGTTTCAGTAATAATGAAATCAGACCTTCTTGTTGAGTATCTGATAATCTACCATTTATATAGGAGTGGTTAAAACATGCTAATAATGGTCCTCTGAGTATATCCAAAAAGTTTTGTATACTTCCACTGGTATGCTATCCAGCCCTGGAGTTTTCCCGGACTTAAAGGCCCCAATTGCATCAAGAAGTTCCTCCTCTGTAATTTGGCCTTCACATGAGTCTTTCAGAACAGATGTTAATTTTACATTATTATTACGAAAAAAATCCATACAATTAGTTTCAGTTAGTGGAGATGGAGGAGGCTGAAACGAAAACAAATTCTTAAAGTACTTTACTTCCTCTTTCAAAACATCATTCGGTGAATCATGCGTGACTCCATTTGTAACAAGTTTTAATACATTTTTGTTGGTAGCATTTCTATATTGAAGATTGAAAAATAATTTGGTGCATTTTTCCCCATATTCCATCCAGTTCGCTTTATTTATTATAATATATTACACTGGATCTTTCTTGAATAAGTTCCTCCATTTATTTTTGTTTTTCCTCTAACTTATTCTGTGCCTCTATGGTACAGTTTTTATTGCTATCTAACTGTACTGTCAGTCCTTCAATGTCCTTTGTTAATATGGACTCTTTTGATCTAAATTGCTTTTGTTTTATAGATGAGTACTGAATTGCATGGCCTCTAAAGGCACACTTAAAAGTGTCCCATACAATAAGGGGATCTGCTGTACCTATGTTATGTCTGAAAAAGTCAGTTATAAATTCTTCTGTCCTAGTTCTAAACAACGTATCACCTAGTATGCTTTGATTACATTTCCAATACCCTCATCCACGTGGAAATTCTGTAAGAGTAATATATATGCCAATTATGTGATGATCCGACCGCATTCTGTCCCCTATCAACACTTTTTAAACTTTTGGTGCCAGAGAGAATGGCATAAGAAAGTAGTCAAGACAATTAGCTTGATTAAGCCTCCGCCATGTATATCTCACTAGGTTAGGGTATTTAAGCCTCCATATATCCACTAATTCCAATATATCCATGACATTCAGGATTTCCTTAAGTGCCTGAGGGTGATAGTTTGTAGTGAGATTTCCTTTCCTGTCCATAGAGGTATTTAAGACAGTATTAAAATCTCCCACCATAATAATAGTCTAGTGTTGCTTGTAGAGTTGATAAATTCTTATATATATTTTCAAAGAAGCTTGGATCATCATTATTTGGACCATATAGGTTAATAAGCCATATCTGTTTATTGTCCAATAACATATTTAAAATAATCCATCTACCTTGATGATCTGTTAGGACAATTCGCACATTTGTATCAAAATTACTGTCCTTTTTCCACAAAACTTAATCTAAAATTGTTGAATGAGTTTCCTGTAAACAATATATATTATATTCCACCTCTTTTTGGCAGGTAAATACTGATCGTCTTTTCTTATTATCTGCTAGGCCATTACAATTGTAACTGGCTATACTTATTTCACCACTTACCATAATGAGACACAACTTTCAATTCTAATTATCAAAATATACATTTGTAAACATACCATTAAAAAGTAACATGATGATTGAGTGTCTCTATAGCTGTAGCCTGATATTTGCATTGCTACTAAGTAAACCTCCAATTGGTCCCCACTATTCCACCCGCTAAAAGCCCTCCTCATCCCGAGTTGGGTTGTCATCCCAATGCCTGGCAGACCACCCCCGACCCCCCGTATCCCATATCCCTGAAAAGACTGGGATCCATTCTTCGAAAAGAGCACACAGTGCCATTTACAGAACAGAAGTAGATCAACTGCCAAATGCATTTCCATCTCCCTCACCTCGATTTGTATTATACATAGCCATCAAAAAAATATATACATTTATTTTAAGAATCCTGTTTCTTATTTTCCATAATTAGCTATTAATATTTGTAGTAATGTAGGCAATTTATGAAAAGGATTTTACCACTCACCAGTCTCGCCATTTCCAAAATTACATTATTTCAAGCAATTATTATATTAGCAAACAATTGTTGTGAATCATCCTCTATTGTCCCTAACATCTTTTACTCCTTCGCAACAGTTGTGGGATACGCACGTACACCCACACACTCATACACACTCAACCCTTTCCCCCCACACAACCATAGGCTCACATTCTCAACAGTTGCACCATCCCAGAGCCCAACTCAAGAAAGGTTTTGATTTATAAATGCATATACCATTGCAGCTGTATGAGAAGGCCTGCAAGACCCTGCCACTGCCTGGGTGGGGAAATCCCACCGGAATCCCCACCGCCTAGGTACAAGGTCATCAAAGTTCTCATTAGCAGCTTTGAGAATTTCCTTGTGTAGTATGCTCTCCCTTTAGGGGGCTTTGGCTTTGCAGGATCAACCCTGCCAAGCGGGCTCAGAATCTTGAGGGGGCAGTCCTGCTCTAGGTCTCTGACCGCATTTTGTCTGCATACAGACCGCTTACAGCAGGCCCATAAAACAGTTAGGGACTTCTCCTTAGTATCTGGGTCTTTCAGGTGGGTGTCTAGGGTATAGGGTTGTGGACCGTTCCATCAATATAGAATCATAAATAAATAAATTAGATATATAATTTATTTAAAAAATTTAGTTCCCCATGATAGGACAATAAATAAATTAAATGTATAATTTATTTTAAAACAGTTCCATCATGATAGGACAATAAATAAAATAAATAAGACGTCCAATTCATTATAAAAAGTATATCCATCATCTGAACAACATTGAAAGCTCTCTCACACCCCCGCTCACAGCAATACATTGGTTCTGGGATATGCAACCATTTCATTTCTCACTCAACGCCACTTTCCCAAACATAACCAAAAAAAATAACAAAAAAAATAAACATACACCAGACCATCCACACATACTGTGCCTTCTGTTTACTGAGTTTTTATCTTCACCATGTTGAATTAGTGCTTGTGTGTTCCAATTAGTTATGTTTGAAGATATATAGAAAAGCAACATTTTTTATTGTATTGTTACAATCCATAACCGGGCTAGAATTGTGTTTCATTATTTTCCTCATCTATAAGAACTTTGTAATTTTTTTAAATAATTATGGAGTAGTCTTTGTGTCTTTGAAGAACTGGTTATCAAGATATAATTTATCGACGGCGAGAGCTACTCGTTTCCCTTTTAATTTATTTTCCTTTAAAATTGGATACAGAACTTTACGCCGGAACTGGTCATTCATGCCAATTTTGGTCCCAGCAAGTCTTTTACCCAGGATTTTAACCATTATTTTATCTTTAAAGGAAGCAAATTTGGCAATGATTGGGCGGTCATACCTTTGCCCTCTCTGTCCGAAACGGTGTACACGTTCAAGTTGGATTTTGTCGATAGCGTCGCGTGGAATCTGAAGCGCTGTAAGGAGGAACTCTAACTCCAGATTCAGGAAATTGTCCTTCTTTCTCTTGGATACCTGTAAGTACCATATTCTCTCTCATGGATCTAGTCTGTATGTCAAGTAAGGCTTCTCTCAGAACGGTGTTCTCCTTTTTAAGTTCATTCACTTCGGCTTCAATCTTATTGACTGTCCCTTTTAGCTTGTGTTTCCTTCTCCAATGTCGCAGCTTTTTCATCACTCATCTCGAGGCTTGCCTTCAACTCTTTTATATCCTTACTGACTAATTCAAGTATACCCAGTTTTTCATTTATTGATTTTAACAGATCGGTTTCGACCTTTACCATTCCCGGTGGTGAAAATATTAAATCGTCTGTGTCTGTAGAAGAGTCAAGTTTTCGTTTTGAAATTGGTTCCCCTGTCTTACTCTCCATTATGTTTGGGTGTTGCTTGTTTTTGTAATATTTGTCGATAAATGTCTTCAGATTTGTTTTGTGTTATTATCCAGATTCAAGGTTATCACCCACCAGATTGTGCAGTACTAATATTTAGTCTAACTTGCCTATATTGAATATAACATTTATATCTTGAGGTGCTCTACATAACTACGTTCAGTCCGCCATTACCTGTCTCAGTACCGCCTTGCTGCCATAAAGTTACATTAGAAGTACCCATCCAAGAAGGCTTAAGGTCATTGGCCACAGAAAGAAATGACATCCAATCACATTATATGTACAGTAGCTTTGATTGGACTGATAAGGTCAACATCATACTTTCAAAATCTTAGCTAGCAGTCATCATCATCATCATGAATGAAGTCGATAATCTACTGGCAAATCCTTTTTAATCCTTGTCATATGAAGATAAATAATGAAGAGAAATTAGAGATAAACCGTATTGATCATCGGCCATTGGACATGCTCATCTGCCATTGAATATAAACATTACACAACAAGTTGAAATCGCAAATTCAACAAGGAGTGGTTTGGAAGGAATCAGTGACAGTGGCTAACTGCAAGCATTGCAAAGCAATCACTAGCCTGCTATTCAGTGGAGTGGCTGTGTGGCCCCAAATCTGTAATTAAGGGGCTCTTTTCGAAGTTTAAAATTATAAACATTCAACATTGGCCATGCTGTCAATGAAGCATGATTTGTGCCACGCTCAAACCAACTGTTAACTCGGGAACAGCAAAAACTTGACTTCAATGAGTTCAAGACAACTGGGAAATTGGGAATAAATGAGCTCCGACTGGGAAAATACGTTTTGAACAGTCACCCAACTCAGAATTGTAAATCCGACGTCATCATGATTTGACCTTGTTTTTTCCAGAGATCCCAGTTGTTTTGAATCCAGAGAATCCAAATCCAGATAATGCCAGACTTTCATGACGAAATTTGCCCAGGAAGGACCGCCGTGCCAACATCCTGTTCAAGTGAGCACAGCACAACAAGGTTGTATGTTGTATTGTATGCTGCTGCATAAATGATGTAATATGCCAGGGAGATATGTATACTGTAGCTAAGAAAGTAATACTATGTGAATGTTGTGTAGTAAGATGATAGTAGCCATGTGCCTCACCCTAATAATTTGGTCTATTTTCACCTCTTAATTTCACCTAACGTTACTGTTCTGACTCGATGGTGCTGCACATGTAGCCTATAACATATTTTTGAAAATGTCATCATCTAAAATAGTAAGAGTTTTCATTGTCTGCTTATATGCCTCCTTTATTTATCCTACGGTTCTGACTTGGTATACAGGGAGAACACTGTAAGAACGGCCCATGTTCTGAATTCTGTCACTGTACATTAAAAAAGTGCAAAAGAAAATGTTATATTGACTACATCTATCCTAGCTCGCTCATTAATGTCTTAATTGAAATTACGTATTGTCTCTTATCCGCTTGTCACCCCCCTATGCCATAGTTTGTACATCTCAACCACATGCGTTTAAACATATCAGCTATGTTTTTTTTAAAGGCAGTAAATGAGGCTGAATGAACTGTTTAGTTGTCAGACAAGGCTCCACTGATAGCCAGGTGTAGCAGTGGTAAAATGTTGTGACTGCTGTTGGGACAGCTTTATGTAGGCTGTTTGTGGGCACCATTTGTCACTGTTATAGTGCAATTAATGTATTGTTTAGTGGTGCATTGTGTAGTGGCTTTGCTGGCATGCATCCCACTTTCCCCCCCCCACCAAAATGTACATGCTAAAATCGCCACTGCAAATACCTTAGAAAAAAAGCTTCGGGCGTGGATCAGAAAACCAGTCAGTATCTGGTGAGACCACGCTTTGCCTCATGCAGTGTGGAACATCTCCTTAGCACAGAGTTGGTCAGGCAGTTGATTGCTGACTGTGGAATGTTGTCCCACACCTCTTTAATGGCTGTGCGAAGTTGCTGGATATTGGCAGGAACTGGAATACGCTGTCTTACACATGGGTGACATTGTCCTTTTTGCTCCAGTGGATCGACGTTAACCTTTTCTGCACAAGTTCCCAAAAGCGTTTGGCAATTGGTGTGTATTTGGCACGAGTACAGTTAGGCCCTAAAGCTTAGGCTTATGAACTAACGGCAGATAAAATATAATGTCATAAAAATCTCAATGTAGCCTATAGATATGAATTTCACAAGAATTATACATTATGCATCAACCTACGCTCACTACCACCATCACTATTGTCACACTACTACAACACATCTACGTACTAGCGTGGGACAACTACCCAGAGACCACCAAAGAAAAATACAGATTTTCTTAAGTATTACCCTTCTCTTTCCAACACAAACTGAAGAGATGAAATCAGAATTTCATAAAAAATATAAAAAAGATGAAATAGACCATTTCATAAAAACAAAAGACATTTCTTACAAATCTAGAAGGCCACGATTCCCCACTGTTAGACTCGATTCAACCACTCTATATCCATTCTCAAACATGAAAAATGTGCAGTTAAAATAAACATGACAAAATATGCCATTTGACTGTCAAACACTAAATGACCCAAAGCTTTTAGACTGGATACATTTTAAAATAAAATGTACATTCATAACATGACAATCTTGAGTGCTTCATAGAGAGTAACAGGAGTCTTGCGGTTTTGTAACAGTTCTAGGAAAAAGTAATGCTTTCCTACTGAATTCACTTCAGTGAATTGTGTGTGTGTGTGCATGCATGTTGGCATGAATTTGAGTACCTGCGTGTACATCGTCATGCTTCCGCAGGTAGTGACACTTCCGCAGGTAGTTCCCTCCTCTTTATTACACTGCTATTGCACTTCCTCACTGCCTCTCGGTGTGCCAATCTCTGAGGTCAGGGGTCATTTCCCTATGGTGTCACTTACTGCATCTCAATCCCTGCTGCCTGAACCCCAGCCAGCCCTATCTGGGCTGAGTGCTGCATGCTAAACAGGACCTCAAATCCCTGCTGCCAAAACCCCAGCCAGCCCCATCTGGGCTAAGTGCTCCATGCGAAACAGTACAACTTCTGGAGGAAGACAAGTCACACACACACACACACACACACACAGGATGAGAGGTCATCCACCCTTCCCTTTCCGATCCGTTTATCATTCATCCTTCCAATAAGACACTGATTGAACTCAGTCTGAAAATACACTCACTTCAAAGTTATCCGCCCGCTCTGCCCAGATAGAACATAGCTACAGTACATCGAGGACAGACTTTGAAGTTAAATCCTCATACACAACTGTATCTTCTGGGTTGTTGCATTGCGAAGTACAAGATACAGAGGCAGAAGCTGTGTTTAGCACATACACAAATCACCCAGACCCATGAGACCCCTTCAGAGCTCTAACATTCCACCCCCCCCCCCCCCCCCCACACAGGCCCTTCAGAGCTCTAACATTCAAACATACTGTTTGTTTAGACTTAATTTTAGCTGGGTTCTTTGTTTCTTTGTTCCGTGTCCAATGGGGCACAACAGTGGAATGAATCGCACACTCACTCCATTTCCTCCAAAGCCATTCTATTAATTTGGGTTTTCCTCAGACATTGTGTTGGGGAGACTCCACCAGTCTATAGCTCAGAGGGAAGCCGGTGAGTGAACACACTTGATAAGATGGAGGACATGCGAACAGCAACCCCTTTTCTGAGAAAAATAACAATAAACAAGATAACTGTCTGAAGTTCTGTTCTCAAGTGATAGACAGGAGTAAGACATACTACTATGCTATATCTAGGGGTTTTGGTAAACCGTGGGGTTTGGGGTTGAGCGTGCAGAGATGGACAATGAGACTTTTCTTCCCCCTCTCTGCGTCCGCCTTCTCAGCCCAGGCCTCTTTTAGCAGGTCCTGGGTGTTCTGGTGGGTTTCCACCGCGGTCAGCAATTCCTCCAGGCTCTGGTTGTTCTGGAGTCAAAGGCCCAGTCTTGGACCAGTAGTGCATGGCGTGTGAGGCTGAATCCTTACCGGCTCAGGATCTCACGTTTGAGTCCCTCATAGTTCGCTGCCTGTTCGGTGTTCAAGTCGAAGTAGGCATTCTGGGCCTTCCCGGAGAGGTAGGGTGCCAAAAGGCTGGCCCACTTAGGCTTGGGCCATCCTTCCCTCTGCGCCATCCTCTCAAAGGTACACAAATACATCTCCATGTCATATTTCTCCATTAGCTTGACCAGGAACTGATTTGGGCTAGACTCCTGAGCCATATCACCCTTCAGCTGGGCTACCTCCGCTACCAGTCTGAGGTTTTGTTGGCGCTGCTCCTCCAGCGCTAGCTCCTGGATAGTCTGCTGCTTCTGCTGGCTGAGGATTAATTGAGCAACCAGTTCCTCCATGGTAATCTCTGTACGCTCGACCCCATGGCTCCCAAAGCTACCCAAAGTTGCCCACATTCTCCACCATATGTGATAAACCGTGGGGTGTTGGGTTGAGCGTGCAGAGATGTACACAGAGGTAGGGAGGTTCTAGTCAGAAAACACAACTTTACTAGTCAACAAAATAAACATAACAACAAAATAACTTCAGGTTGGCTCAGTCCTTCTTATATTTGGCTCCATGCCTCCGGGAGCTTCGTTCCTCTCTGTAGGCTCACTCCTTGCTTCTCTCTTTATCTTAGTGCGCAGTCCCCGTCTAGAGCATCCGGCGACAGTGCCCCGTCTAGAGCATCCGGCGACAGTGCCCCGTCTAGAGCATCCGGCGACAGTGCCCCGTCTAGAGCTTCCGGCGACAGTGCCCCGTCTAGAGCATCCGGCGACAGTGCCCCATCTAGAGCATCCGGCGACAGTGCCCCGTCTAGAGCTTCCGGCGACAGTGCCTCGTCCAGTGCTTCCGGCAATAGTGCCTCGTCCAGTGCTTCCGGCGACGGCCCACAGTCCGGAACCGGCGCAGCCAGAGTCGCCCTCCAGTCCGGAACCGGCGCAGCCAGAGTCGCCCTCCAGTCCGAAACCGGCGCAGCCAGAGTCGCCCCCCCAGTCCGGAACCGGCGCAGCCAGAGTCACCCTCCAGTCCGGAGCTCCCAGAGTCACCTTCCAGCCCGAGGTCTCCAGCGACGTGCCTCAGCCCGAGGTATCTAGCGACGCGCCTTAGCCCAGAGACTTCTGTAGGGGTATACAGGCATGAGCTTGCAAGGGGGGTGGGCAGGCTAGTTTATGGACCTAAGCAAGAGCCTGAGCCACCTCCGTTGTAGGAGGATTGGGGAGGAGGGGGTGTAGCACAAGAACCATCGGTGACGGTGGCTACCCTCCCCTCCCTTTAGTTTGGGATTATTTTTGTTTTGGGGTTTATTTTTGTGTTTTTTTGTTTGAGGTGCTTCGGGGTCTGCACCTTGGGGGGGGGGGGGGGGGGGGGGGGGGGGGGGGGGGGGGGGGGTACTGTCACATCCTGACCAGTAAAAGGGGTTGTTTGTTATTGTAGTTTGGTCAGGGTGTGGCAGGGGGTGTTTGTTTAGTGTGTTTCAGGGTTTTTGGGGCAGGGTTGACCTTCAATTGGAGGCAGCTGTTCCTCGTTGCCTCTAATTGAAGGTCTTATTTAAAAGGGGTGTTTGTTCATTGGGATTTGTGGGTAGTTGTTTCTCCGTATAGTCATGTGTCCTTACGGGAATGTTTTTCGTCGTTGTTTTGTTCAAGTGTTTCGTTTCTTTAATAAATAAGAAGATGAGCATACACATTCCTGCTGCATTTTGGTCCACTCTCCATACGACGAATGTGACACTGTGTTCCAATGGCACATTGTGTTAGCAAATCCAAGTTTATCATTTTAAAAGGCTAATTGATTATTAGAAAACCCATTTGCAATTATGTTAGCACAGCTGAAAACTGTTGTGCTGCTTGAAATAAATCACAGACACTGTCACCAGCAAAGCACCCCCACACCATAACACCTCATCCTCCATGCTTTACGGAAATACACATGTGGAGTTCATCCGTTCACCCACACGGCGTCTCAAAAAGACACAGCGGTTGGAACCAAAAATCCCCAATTTGGACTCCAGACCAAAGGACAGATTTCCACCGGCCTAATGTCCATTGCTCATGTTTCTTGGCCCAAGCAAGTCTCTTATTCTTATTGGTGTCCTTTAGTAGTGGTTTCTTTGCAGCAATTCAACCATGAAGGCCTGATTCACACAGTCTCCTCTGAACAGTTGATGTTGAGATGTGTCTGTTATTTGAACTCTGTGAAGCATTTATTTGGACTGCAATTTCTGAGGCTGGTAACTCTAATGAACTTATCCTCTGCAGTAGATGTAACTCTGGGTCTTCCATTCCTGTGGCGGTCCTCATGAGAGCCGGTTTCATCATAGCGCTTAACGGTTTTCGCGAATGCACTTGAAGAAACTTTCAAAGTTCTTGAAATGTTCCATATTGACTGACCTTCATGTCTTAAAGTTATGATGGACTGTCGTTTCTCTTTGCTTATTTGAGCTGTTCTTGCCATAATATGGACTTGGTCTTTTACCAAAAAGGGCTATCTTCTGTATACCCCCTACCTTGTCACAACACAATTGATAGGCTCAAACGCATTAAGGAAAGAAATTCCACAAATTTGAAGAATCTCAAATACCAAGTGTGTGCAAAGCTGTCATCAAGGCAAAGGGTGGTTATTGGAAGAATCTCAAATATAAAATATATTTTGATTTGTTTAACATATTTTTGGTTACTACATGATTCCATATGTGTTATTTCATAGTTTTGATGTCTTCGCTATGATTCTACAATGTAGAAAATAGTAAAAATAAAGAAAAACCCTTGAATGAGTAGGTGTTCTAAAACTTTGGACCGGTAGTGTACATACAAGGGTTTTTCTTAATTTTGTACTATTTTCTATATTGTAGAAATCAATGGTGTACATATTGATGCATGTGGGGACAGAAGACTGAGATAGGGAGAGATTGAATATGTCCGTAAACACTCCAACCAGCTGGTCTGCGCATACTCTGAGGATGCGGCTAGAGATGCCGTCTGGGCCAGCAGCCTTGCGAGGATTAACAAGCTTAAATGTCTTACTCATGTTGGTCATGGAGAAGCAGGGCCCACCACGTCGGTGGCACTGTGTTATCCTCAAAGTGGGCGAAGAAGGTGTTTAGCTTGTCCGGAAGCAAGACGTCGGTGTCCGCGACGTGGCTGTTTTTTCCTTTGTAGTCCGTGATTGTCTGTAGATCCTGCCACATACGTCTCGTGCCTGAGCCGTTGAATTGCGACTCTACTTTGTCTCTATACTGACGTTTTGCCTATTTGATTGCCTTACGGAGGTAATACCTACACTGTTTGTATTCAATGGTTTTCCCAGTGCCCTTGCCATGGTTCGTGCTTTCAGTTTTGTGCAAATGCTGCTATCTATCCACGGTTTCTGATTAGGGTATGTTTTAATAGTCACAGTGGGTACAACATCTCCTATACACTTCCTAAACTCAGTCATCGTATCAGTGTATTTGTAAATTGTATTCTCAGAGGCTACCCGGAACATATCCCAGTCCGCGTGATCAAAACAATCTTGAAGCGTGGATTCTGATTGGTCAGACCAACGTTGAATAGTCCTTAGCATGGGTACTTCCTGTTTGAGTTTCGGCCTATAGGAAGGAAGTAGCAAAATGGAGTTGTGATCCGATTTGCCGAAGGGAGGGCAGCGGAGGGCCTTGTAGGCATCCTGGAAGTTGGAGTAGCAAGGTTGAGTGTTTTAGCATCAAGAGTACTATGGTCAATGTGTTGAACTTCGGTAGTGTTTTCCTCAAATTTGCTTTGTTGAAATCCCCAGCTCAATAAATGCAGACTCAGGATATGTGGTTTCCAGTTTGCATAAAGTCCAGTGAAGTTCTTTGAGGACCGTTGTGGTATCGGCTTGAGGGGGAATATACATGGCTGTGACTATAACAGAAGACAATTCTCTTGTGAGGTAATACGGTCGGCATTTGATTGTGAGGTATTCTAGGATCGGGTGAACAAAAGGACTTGAGTTTCTGTATGTTATTACAATCACACCATGAGTAGTTAATCATGAAACATACACCCACGCCCTTTTTCCCGGAGAGTTATTTATTCCTGTCTGGGGGATGAACTGAGAACCCAACTGGCTGTACAGACTCAGACAGTATATCCTGAGAGAGCTATGTTTCCGTGAAACCAAGTATGTTACAATCCCTAATGTCTCTCTGGAAGGAGATCCTTGCCCTGAGCTCGTCAACTTTATTATCCAGAGACTGAAAATTAGCTAGTAATATACTCAGAAGTGGTGGGTGGTGTGCGTGCCTCCTGAGTCAGACTAGAAGTCCACTACGAATACCTCTTCTCCGCCGGCGGTGTTTTGGATCAGCCTCTGGAATCAGTTTAATTGCCCTGGGGGATACAAAGAAAGGATCCGATTCGGGAAAGTCTTATTCCTGGTCGTAGTGCTGGTGAGTTACCACCACTCTAATATCCAAAAGTTGTTCCCAGCTGTATGTAATAACACACAAAAATTATGGGCTAATAATGTAAGAAATAACACAAATCACAAAATAGTGCAAAGTTGCTAAGGAGCTAGTAACACGGCTGCCCTATATGTCGGCGCCATTTTCTTGAATGTGTCTGTTACTTGAATTCTGTGAAGCATTTATTTTGGCTGCAATCGGAGGTGCAGTTAACTCCAATGAACTTATCCTCTACAGCAGAGGTGATGGTTTTTGTGAATGCACTTGAAGAAACTTTCAAAGTTCTTGAAATTTTCCGGATTGACTGACCTTCATGTCTTAAAGTAATGATGGATTGTCGTTTCTCTTTGCTTATTTGAGCTGTTCTTGCCATAATATGAACTTGGTCTTTTACCAAATAGGGCTATCTTCTGTATACCACCCCTACCTTGTCACAACACAACTGATTGACTCAAACACAAGGCAAGAAATTCTACAAATGTACTTTTAAAAAGGCACACCTGTTAATTGAAATGCATTCAAGGTGACTACCTCATGAAGCTGGTTTAAAGAATGCCAAGAGTGTGCAAGATGTCATCAAGGCAAAGGGTGGCTACGTTGAAGAATCTCAAATATAAAATATATTTTCATTTGTTTAACACTTTTTTGGTTACTACATGATTCCATATGTGTTATTTCATAGTTGTGATGTCTTCTCTATTACTCTACAATGTAGAAAATAGTAAAAATAAAGAAAAACCCTGAAATAAATATACACATACATACATATATATATACACATATATATATATATATATATATATATATATATACATATATACATATATACATATACATATATATATATATATGCTAAACAGGTGGGGCTCAAAACGCATGGCTTTTTTGTTGATGTCCTGAATGACAGGTCGCCACTGAGCATTTTGTTGGACGATGTATACCATGTGTATCCCATACACAAGACAAATAAAAATGGAAACTACTGGATAAATGTAAAGTTTATGAGGGTAAAGTCAAAATATACAAGTATATTGCGACAGGGCCATAGAGAGGCGTGAGTGGGGATGATCCATAAGGATGTCAGGTTTTATGAAGCTTGGTACTGGACCAGCAAAAGGTCTCACTCAGGTTTTTTATATTGTCATACTTTCTCTCTACATATTTTCCCAATGCAGACATGCACACACACACACCATGTATATTTCAAAAGAGAACAAATAACAACACTCAAGACACTCGAGTTTAAAGGTCCAATACTGCCATTTTTATCTCAATATCAAATCATTTCTGGGTAACAATTAAGTACATTACTGTGATTGTTTTTAATTAAAATTGTCAAATTTTGCTAGGACTGTCTGGGAGTGGTCTGAGTGTGGAGGGAAAAACTAAAAACTAGCTGTTGTTGGCATAGAGGTTTGGAACTCTTTCTTATTGGTCTCTTAACTAATTTACCACCTGTTGATGTCACCAAAACTACATCCCACCAAAACAGGCTGAAATTTCATGGGGTCTTTTCAAACACTTCTTACACTAAAAGGGCATTTTCATAATTTTCACAATATTATTCCAACCTCAGTGTGGAAATATATATATAAAACACAGAAAATCACATTTTTGACTGCACTGGGCCTTATTTTTTCCTTGTCACACGTGAGCCATAAAGTAAATGTATGCTATACATTTTAACAGAAAGGAACAGCATATATATCTTTTACTTTCTCTTCCTCTGCTGCCTTTCCTTCCTCCCCCTTAACCACCCACAACGCAGACAGATATCAAAGTGAGTTATACAGCTGTAATCACCACCACCATGACGGGTAAAAGCAGGCACTATCCAACACAGCCATATGCACAACCGCTAATATCACAGCATTCAATTAGAATGTCTGTATATCATCCATCTAGTGGCCTTTAATGGTCCGTTGGTCACAGAAAGATGTGAGGAGAAAAAAAGACTGATTGTAATTATACAGGCTTTCAGAATCAGAAGTCATACCATGCCTGTATGGAAGAAAGGGGGGCAGGGAAGCTGTATAAGAGGGCTAGGCAACAGAGACAGACAGGGAAGGAAGGGCGGGTTTTATATGAGAAGCTTCATAAATACGGCCCTGACTGCCAGAGGGAAGGCTTTATAAGAACATGGCTAGGCTAGAGGGACAAACCTAGCTGGAAACAATTCCCAGGTCCATGAGACAGGGGATATAAAAGAAGCACAAAGTGCACTCCCTTCCATTTCATTACTATGTATTGTACCTAGGATTAAAAAACAGGTCGCTGCTTCAACATTGTAGACTGAATGGTACCACAAAGCTAAGTGCTTTAGGTACTGGAACGTTCACTGAGTTGACATGCTGGAAGTGTCTCTCCACTTCTGGCTCCTCCTGACTCAGTCTGAATGATTAATCACATTCCCACACCTGCCATCAGGGTGAGCATTTATCTGCATCGCAAAGGACAGCCACTATATCGCTCTGTCTCGCTCTCTCACCGTATCGGCGGCTGTCTTTCTGTCACTTTCTTCCTGCCTCCCTCTCAAATAAGAACCTTACATTCATCCACTGATCCACTCAGCATGAGGCCTACATGGTTATACTCATCCCGCTGTAGTAGCTCCTTACAGTAATCTGCTGTGCTCTAGGTTCAGAGCCTCTACCGATGCATCCTTCTCTTTTGGGATCAGTGTATTAGCCTCAAACCTCAACACCCTCTGTGTCCATGATCTAACCCAAACAACCCCTGGCCTCTGTGTCCATGCTCTAACCCCTACACCCCTAGTCCTGTGTCCATGATCTAACCCCTACAACCCCTGTCCCCCATCTGATCTTACCTCCACGGGGAACCTCCTGCTGTTGATGCTGTGTTCCGACCCTGCTGATCCGTTACTCTGACCCCAGTGGAACTCTATCTTCTCCGCCTTGAAGCGTCCAGGTAGTCCTGCCCCCCGTACAAAATAGTCATCCTTCAGCAGAACAGCCACTGAGAGAGGGGTGAAAGAGTAAATACAAGTGAGTATTGGAAGAGAAATAGGTGTGACTATCACTCACAATTAAAAGCTGATGTTTTGTTTTTCCTCAATCAGAAATTCAAAGAACTTGGCTGTCAATAGCCTTCATCAGCTAGATAGATAGATAGATAGATAGATAGATAGATAGATAGATAGATAGATAGATAGATAGATAGATAGATAGATAGATAGATAGATAGATAGATAGAGATCCACTCCCTTAGATAGAGGGCATGGGGAGGAGAGGTTAAAAGGCAGATAAACGTAGAGGGTCAGAAAAGGAAAGAAAGCAGAGAAGAGATACAGTCAGTAAGAGGGATAAGTTAAGGAAAATGTCTTATGTCAATCTGTGATTTGCCTTTTCTCTTTGAATGTGCCTCAGTCCATTCTGATTATTGTCCAGAACTGTTATGGCCGAGACCAATGTAAAATTTATATTCGACTTGACTTGTGTGCATACCAGTACATCCTGTTTAATTTCCTTCTAAATTAAAGTATTTTTCTGCTGAAGCCTATTTGAAGCTAGGGGACTCAGGGAGTTGGACACATAAGAGCCTTCTTCTGCGCTGTCATCATTGGCCTTAAAGGTCCCTGATGACATGCTAATTCTCAGTTAAATAGGCTCCATTGCTTCATAAGGCTTTGTTACTGTAGTCGAATTCTTGAACTAGAAACCCTCAGCTGAATGTGAAACCTTTGAACACTTACAGTGACAAATTGAGCTTTGCCCAGAGACTTAAGCCATCAATTAACCCCTGCAACCTCCAATAAACACGCTTTGTCAAGTCAAGGGGATATCTGTGTTCCATCAAAGGACTTGGGCTAGCTTGCTGGCTACAGCCTTCTCTGGGCTTTCTAAATTTAAATACATTATCAAACACAGTTGAATTACCTCAGCATCAATGGTTCACGACTTCATGCAAGAAGACTTGCATATTTCAGAGACAAAACATGTCTTTGCAGTTTGCTTTGAAAGTTAGTTAAAGCTGGTCTTGTTGAAGAATTCCCCCTTCAGGAGTTGGAGTTGTGAAACGTAAACATAAGTAAAGGCTTTGGCTGTGTGTGGTGTAAACACTGAAGCTGCATTTGTTGTGTTTTCCCGGATGTCTACCCTCCTCCTATTCACATCTGAGGTCCTGCTGAGTTTGCCTGAGTCACGCAACATCTGGGCCTGTATTCAGAAATAGTGAAGTGCTGATCTAGGATCAGTTATGCCTTTTAGATCATAATGGAAAAGATTGTGTACATGGGATCCTAAAACAACACTCCTACGCAGAGAAGCTTTATGAATAGAGGCACTGAAACTCCATTGTGTGAAGAACTCTGACATTTCCCCTGTCTGTCTGTGACGTGGTAGCTAAGTGAGTGTGCTCTGTGCATATTTAGATGAATCCATAACCCTTGAACATCTCTCCAGCTGACATCATTAGCCAGATTAGGCCCCTGATCCCCCTGTCTGTTAGGATTTAAGGGAGGATTTAACCTAGCCAGGCCCTCCAGATGAAATGCAGCTACACCCAGGCTTCTTTTAATCACAAATCCAACAGAGGAGGAGAGGAGAGAGGAATGAGGGGATGAGCATGAGGACAAACAAACCCACATTGATTATAAACACCACAGAGCAGGGGGAACAAGCAGTGTCACGGGGGGAGGGAGGGAGAGCGAGCGAGCGAGCGAGCGAGCGAGAGAGAGAGAGAGAGAGAGGTAGATGGACGGTATGAATGAGGGGTATAGAGAGAGTGAGACAGATTGTATTTAACCTTTATTTAACTAGGCAAGTCAGTTAAGAACAAATTCTTATTTACAATGACGGCCTACCCCGGACGACGCTGGGCCAATTGTGCGCCGCCCTACGGGACTCCCAATCGCGGTCGGATGTGATACAGCCTGGATTCGAACCAGGGACTGTCGTGATGCCTCTTGCACTAAAATTCAGTGCCTTAGACCGCTGCACCACTCGGAAGCCCAAGAAAGAGTGTGAGAACGGAGAGAGAGAAAGGGTGAAGACACACGCAAAGTGTCAAGCGATAGACAGTAATACAATGTGTAGATGGGACTTGCTGTGTGTAGTGGGCAGAGCTTCTATGGAGAACTGAGAGGGGATCTGGGCGTACAAACGCAGGCTAGGGTTTGTTAAGCTAAAGAGGTTCAGCACACAAGCTCCACCAAGCACCCTGTAAACATACAGCCGCACAGCGGAGAACTGATCCCCCTTCTCTGGCTAGTGTCATGGACAACAGTCACACACACATGCATACACATGCAAAAACACACAGAGGAGAGGCTGGCTTTTGGGACTTTGATTAGCCATGCTGCCCTCTCGGTGTTTTGGCACTTCAGCAGTCGAGCTGAGCAGGGCAGGAATAAGATGCTAAGCCAAAAAGACCTTGAATCACAGGCTGTGAAAGACGGGAAGTAAATCCGTGATCAATGCAAATGTCTCCGGTGCCAGCGTTTCCTCATGAATTTGCTTAAGGCTTGCTTGACATTTGCCTGGGAAAGAAATGTTTAGCTGAAGACTTCTGGACGCTGGCCAATCAGCTGCTACTCAAAGCCAAAGTAGGTCAAGGCACCATGCAGGGAAATCGATTAGGATCAACTTTGAAGATCTAGTCCCTTTGTGGTTAATTACAATGTTGGCAGGATCATGCAAGGTGAAGTGTAGCCCTTTCCACCCACAGGCCCCGGTCAGCCTGTATACGGGATGAAAGTGCTCTGAAAGCGGAGACTTTGAGGACAATAATAAATACCATTTTGATGTCATACAGGCAAAACGCGCAACCGTGAGTCGCAAACTTCACATTTCCATACTTAAAAACAAATGTCATTTACAGCATCAATGTTTACAATCGAGAACATTTGCTGCGGAACACACACTTGAATGACTCCATTCTATGTGCACCAAAATTACAATATGTTTGTCTGAAAGTGCCTTTTAATAAAATCCTAACACTGTAAGATCATATTTTGTTACTTAGCTAGCCATGTTGGCACTACAATAAGCTTTCAGATAATGCCCACCTGACCCACATTGAAATGACTTAGGAACTGTACACAGTTTGGAGAGGTGTCCCCCCCACTTGGAGACACCAGTTAGACATCTCACTCAAACTGTTGTTATCATTTTTTCATATCCTGCACCTACTGACGTTTGTATGAATATTCTGATGTTACTGAATGTATCCAGAGCATTTTTCGATTTTGTTATTGACAAATGCTAAGAAAAGTACAGTAAGTGTAAAATTCACATAAAATCAACAATATAATGTTTGGATTCAGCCTTGTGTCAGGTGAACTGTTGTGTCCTCACTTTTGATCTGATAATTACTCCCTAATCTCCAAAGTGTTATCCTTCAATTGCTACCATGGTCATGAATATGCTTTTTATAGTTCTTCTGTTAGGGCCAAATTAAAATGTTTCTATCAACATAGGCTAATTTCCATGAGTGTAAGGGTTTAACACTTTGTAAAGCCATAACCGAACGTTGACTCATCAAATCACATTTTATTGGTCACATACACGTGTTTAGCAGATGTTATTGCGGTTGTAGCGAAATGCTTGTGATCGAACGGTGTGTATTTATGTCTCCTCTCCGACTGATCTTTTTCTTCCATACCCCCCACGTCTTGATCCTTACACACAGTATGAAGGAGCATTTGAGGATAGCGCCTCAGCCCACCATGCTGAAGAATTAAAAACCCAAGCCTGTTCTACTCCAATAGTTTCGGATGAGTGAAGGAATGCTGACCTGCCTTCTGACCGGAGCATTGAGGAAAGCACCCATCTTTGTCTCACCCTGCTACGTTAGGTAAAAAACTGTTCTCTCTGAACAAATGAAGGCACGCTGACCTGTCTTTCCTGTGTTCTTCATGGAGGTCTTGTTGGATGACTCGGCGTTGAACCCGTTGAGGGTCAGCTCCTGGCACTCCTGAGACACCTTGGCATCCTCGTCTGAGATGTCCACTGGTGATTGGTTCCTCTCCGCACACTCAGGGTATGAGGAGGCCCAGACCCCAGGACTGTGGTTCCCTAGAAGAAGAGAGGAGGGAGAGTCAGTTCTCAGCACTAAGATCTGGGCCTGTATTCAAAATGTGCTCAGATTAGGAGTGCTGATCTAGGTTCAGGTCCCCCACCCATCAGTGTCCATACAGTATAATGTTTAATACAGTCTAATACAGTCATTTTGATGTAAAAGGCTATTCTGATCCTAGATCAGCATTCCTACTCTGAGACCCTGGCTATGAAGATGTCACAGTCCCGATACCCATAATGTGCGTGAAGCCCATCGAAAATCCAGCTGGTTTTACTACTACAGTTCCTAAACAGAGACATGAGAGAGTAAAAACGTTTCTCCCCACCTCTCACTTTGTATTGAGAGAGACTGTAGAACCAGTACTGAAATCAACTTCCACCCTGCAGCACCTTCCCTGATCCACTGACTGCTCTTCTAATCCTCTCTCTCCCCCACAGCAGAGATCCTAATACAGAATAATCCACCATCGCAGACAGGGATGCTCTTGATCTGTTCACCACTACAATGGGACCAATAGAACTACAAAAGACTGCAAGGACCACAGACAAAGGATCACAGGCAAAGGCAGACTCAAACACTTCTCTCGATTAACAAATCATTTATGAGCCCATTCCCTAAAGGTTAGAGTCAACTTTTCAAGTTGTTCATTAAATAAAAATGTGACTTCCTTTTTACTACCACCCCCGGGGCCCTCCGGACCAGGGCTGGCTTTATGGCATGCTGTGGGATATATATATATTTTTTTTTTTAAATCAGACACAATTGTCTATTCCTCAATAATGTTCTCCTGGATGACATGAATATTACAGATTTAAAATATCCTACTGCTTCAGCCAGGTCTTGGTCGGACTCCCCACAAACACATGCAGGCAGGCATGCATGCACAAACTGTCACGTCCTGGCCAGTATATAAGGTTAATTGTTTGTAGTTTGGTCAGGGCGTGACAGAGGGTATTTGTTTTATGTGGTTCAGGGTGGTGTGTTTGGTTTAAGGGTGTTTGTTTTAGTAATTCCGGGTGTTGGTTTGTTTAGGTATTTCTATGTGGAGTCTAGTATGTCTGTTTCTATGTCTGGTGAATTGGTGTTGGGACTCTCAGTTGAAGGCAGGTGTTTTCTATCTGCCTTTGATTGAGAGTCTCATAAATGAGGGTGTGTTTGTGTTTGTGTTTTGTGGGTGATTGTTCTGTGTTCAGCCCTAGGCTTTGCCAGACTGTTTAGTTGTTCGTTCGTTTTCGTGTTTTGTTGTTTTGGAGTGCTCTTTTGATAATTTAAATAAAAGTCAAAATGAGCATACACGTACCTGCTGCGTATTGGTCTACATTTTCAGACGACGATTTCGTTATATCGTCGGAAGACGAAGAAGATAACCGTGACAGAATCACCCACCACCAAAGGACCAAGCAGCAGGAGAACAGCATGGATGGATGGACATGGGCGGATTTAAGGAGGTTCGTGTCCAGGGCTATGGAAGAGTTAAGGGAACCCGAGAGGCAGCCCCAAGAAATTTTTGGGGGGGGGCACAAGGGCTGTGAAGAGGGGCAAGGATGGAGCCCCAGGCCAGCTCCCCGCACTAGCCCTGAGGTACGTGTCTCCAATCTGGTACGCCCAGTACCAGCACCCCGCACCAAGCCCAAGGTGCGTGTCCCCAGCCCCGCCAGTCAACAGTCGTCGGAGCTGCCCGCCAGTCAACAGTCGTCGGAGCTGCCCGCCAGTCAACAGTCGTCGGAGCTGCCCGCCAGTCAACAGTATTCGGAGCTGCCCGCCAGTCAACAGTCGTCGGAGCTGCCCGTCAGTCAACAGTCGTCGGAGCTGCCCGTCAGTCAACAGTCGTCGGAGCTGCCCGTCAGTCAACAGTCGTCGGAGCTGCCCGTCAGTCAACAGTCGTCGGAGCTGCCCGTCAGTCAACAGTCGTCGGAGCTGCCCGTCAGTCAACAGTCGTCGGAGCTGCCCGCCAGTCAACAGTCGCCGGAGTGGTCAGACTGCGCTGAACTGCCGGAGTGGCCAGACTGCGCTGAACTGCCGGAGTGGCCAGACTGCGCTGAACTGCCGGAGTGGCCAGACTGCGCTGAACTGCCGGAGTGGCCAGACTGCGCTGAACTGCCGGAGTGGCCAGACTGCGCTGAACTGCCGGAGTGGCCAGACTGCGCTGAACTGCCGGAGTGGCCAGACTGCGCTGAACTGCCGGAGTGGCCAGACTGCGCTGAACTGCCGGAGTGGCCAGACTGCGCTGAACTGCCGGGTGCAGACTGCGCTGAACTGCCCTACTGCCGGAGTGGCCAGACTGCGCTGAACTGCCGGAGTGGCCAGACTGCGCTGAACTGCCGGAGTGGCCAGACTGCGCTGAACTGCCGGAGTGGCCAGACTGCGCTGAACTGCCGGAGTGGCCAGACTGCGCTGAACTGCCGGAGTGGCCAGACTGCCCTGAACTGCCGGAGTGGCCAGACTGCCCTGAACTGCCGGAGTGGCCAGACTGCCCTGAACTGCCGGAGTGGCCAGACTGCCCTGAACTGCCGGAGTGGCCAGACTGCCCTGAACTGCCGGAGTGGCCAGACTGCCCTGAACTGCCGGAGTGGCCAGACTGCCCTGAACTGCCGGAGTGGCCAGACTGCCCTGAACTGCCGGAGTGGCCAGACTGCCCTGAACTGCCGGAGCTGCCAGACTGCCCTGAACTGCCGGAGCTGCCAGACTGCCCTGACCTGCCGGAGCTGACAGACTGCCCTGACCTGCCGGAGCTGACAGACTGCCCTGACCTGCCGGAGCTGACAGACTGCCCTGACCTGCCGGAGCTGACAGACTGCCCTGACCTGCCGGAGCTGACAGACTGCCCTGACCTGCCGGAGCTGACAGACTGCCCTGACCTGCCGGAGCTGACAGACTGCCCTGACCTGCCGGAGCTGACAGACTGCCCTGACCTGCCGGAGCTGACAGACTGCCCTGACCTGCCGGAGCTGACAGACTGCCCTGACCTGCCGGAGCTGACAGACTGCCCTGACCTGCCGGAGCTGACAGACTGCCCTGACCTGCCGGAGCTGACAGACTGCCCTGACCTGCCGGAGCTGACAGACTGCCCTGACCTGCCGGAGCTGACAGACTGCCCTGACCTGCCGGAGCTGACAGACTGCCCTGACCTGCCGGAGCTGACAGACTGCCCTGACCTGCCGGAGCTGACAGACTGCCCTGACCTGCCGGAGCTGACAGACTGCCCTGACCTGCCGGAGCTGACAGACTGCCCTGACCTGCCGGAGCTGACAGACTGCCCTGACCTGCCGGAGCTGACAGACTGCCCTGACCTGCCGGAGCTGACAGACTGCCCTGACCTGCCGGAGCTGACAGACTGCCCTGACCTGCCGGAGCTGACAGACTGCCCTGACCTGCCGGAGCTGACAGACTGCCCTGACCTGCCGGAGCTGACAGACCGCCCAGACCGCCCAGAGCTGATAGACTGCCCAGACTGCCCCGAACCGCCAGACTGCCCAGACTGCCTGGAACGGCCAGAACCTGAGCCGCCTCCAAGATAGGTGGGTTGGGGAGGGGGGGGTGTAGCACAGTGCCGTCGTTGACGGCAGCCACCCTCCCTTCCCTCCCTTTAGTAAGGGGGAATTTTTCTTTTAGGTATTGTTTGGGGGTATTTTTTGTTTGTTTTTAAGGTGCTTCTGGGGTAGCACCTTTAAGGGGGGGGTACTGTCACGTCCTGGCCAGTATATAAGGTTAATTGTTTGTAGTTTGGTCAGGGCGTGACAGAGGGTATTTGTTTTATGTGGTTCAGGGTGGTGTGTTTGGTTTAAGGGTGTTTGTTTTAGTAATTCCGGGTGTTGGTTTGTTTAGGTATTTCTATGTGGAGTCTAGTATGTCTGTTTCTATGTCTGGTGAATTGGTGTTGGGACTCTCAGTTGAAGGCAGGTGTTTTCTATCTGCCTTTGATTGAGAGTCTCATAAATGAGGGTGTGTTTGTGTTTGTGTTTTGTGGGTGATTGTTCTGTGTTCAGCCCTAGGCTTTGCCAGACTGTTTAGTTGTTCGTTCGTTTTCGTGTTTTGTTGTTTTGGAGTGCTCTTTTGATAATTTAAATAAAAGTCAAAATGAGCATACACGTACCTGCTGCGTATTGGTCTACATTTTCAGACGACGATTTCGTTATATCGTCGGAAGACGAAGAAGATAACCGTGACACAAACACACATATACACGCCAGACCTGGATTCAAATACTATTTAAAATATCTCAATTACTTTCACATACATTCAAAGTAAGTATTCAGATATATTTTACTTGAAAAGACAAGTAGTTTAATATTTTTATGTTTTTGGAAATACACTTGGAAATTATTTGAAAATACTCAAATACACTGAGTCAAATACACGTCCATGCATTTAAGCCAGAAATGTTCAAATAGTATTTGAATTAAGTATTTGAAAATACTCTCAAATACAATTTCTTAGACTATTGTTTTTTTTTTTGGGGGGGGGGCTGTGTATTTTAAAAACCAGATAGATAAATACACATGTACAGTATTTGAACCCAGGTCTGACACATGCACACACACACACACACACACACACACACACACACACACACACACACACACACACACACACACACTCTAACTGAGTAGCAATTCACAGCAGTAATGCATTTTTTTCCTGATTAATTTGTTACCAGTTTCCAGGGCCTTAAATGCACTTTTTGTTCCACCAGCCACTGTAGCATTAATTTAGCTATAAATATGGTCATACTTGACTATTTTTATTCACAACTGCAAGTGAAAGGCTCGCAATTTGGAGCCCCGAGCACCCGCCAACGTGGCTGGTGAAACAGACATCTTACCTGCCAATGGCAAAATCTACCTGCCAAATTTTAGGCCCTGCCAGTTTGATGCTGAAGCAGTAAAATAGACCCAAGTGCTACAGATTTGTCCATTGAGTTAAATTTGGATGAATTGTCTTCTCCCCATTCCACACACCACCTGGAAGTGTGTATTTATTGGCCAGGTCTGGATTCCATGGAAGGGCTGGCGCTAAGTATCTGGGGCTGTGCTTCTCACTAATGGCTGCATCAGCAAGCTGGAGTGAAGTCATCAGTCATCGCCTTGTGTCTGTCTGTACCAGTGCCACTCTAATATCTCACACCGTTAAAGAAAAGTGTGCACATGGGGATGTGTGAAACTTACTCCTCAACCCGAAGTGTCCCTACTTGCGCCAGCGAATAGCTAACTAAACGCGTGGCACGACTGGTAAGACACTTCAGGAGGGCGGTCACGTGGGCTAGCAAAGCAGAGGTCCTCGGTTCGAGCCTGTCTGAGCCAAATCAGAAGTGGTACTAGCTGAACAAGCAGCGTGACATCCTTTATACACACACACACACACACTCCCGTCTCGCCATTGTAATATGAGCAGATAAAAGACATCTGCTTGCCACTCAAAAGTGTGCAGACTTGAGGACACAGTTCATATCCCAATACAGAAACAGCAAGCATTTACAATAAGTATTTGAGTAGTTAACATCTCCTCCCATTCAGCCATAGTAATAACAGAAGATGGCTGCTTGCCACTCAACAGGATACTGTTCATATACAGCGGAGAGAGAAAGCAAGCTCTGAGGAAATGTCATGTATTTTCTACTTCTGTAAATAAAACCCTGGCTGTCTCGGTTTGACATATTCCTCTCTCTGCCCTGATCCAGTTAAATATACGAGGTGGAACCACAAATCTAATCCTCTACGAATATATTCTGTTTTCTTCGAAATAACAAACAACCCGATTCCATGCAAACCCATGTTTTCAGGAAGGCAAATAATATAACCAAATGAACGACAAAAAGCAATAAAACAATAAGCTCTGAGAGAAAATGCGCAAAAGAAACATAATTACACACATTCAAAATGTAAACGTTTTCTGCTTTTCGGAGCTGTAGCCTTCAGTTCACCTTTCTGGAAAGCAATCCCTGATGAAAAGCTAGCTCAGAGCTTTCCACGTCTATTATTTGTTGGCAACTTATTTTGTAAATAACCTTCTGTAGCTTTATGAAAACTGTTCTGCCTGTAGCCTCAAATCCTGATGCCCCTCCTCACAGACAACAACAAAACACATAGTCATCATCAGTGGTGTAATGTACTTTAGTAAACATACTTTAGTCCCTTTCAGTATATGTGCTTTAGTATTTATATTGTTGACAACTTTTACTTTAACTTCACTACAAAGAAAAGAATGTACTTTTTACTTCATAAATGTTCCCTGACACCCAAAATCCCTAGTTACATTTTGAATGCTTAGCAGGACAGGAACATGGCCCGATTTACACACTTATCAAGAGAACATCCCTGGTCATCCCTAGTGTCTCTGGTTTGCTTAATATAGGGAATTTGCAATGATTTACACTTTTACTTTTGATACTTAAGTATATTTTATTAATTACATTAACTTTTTATACTTAAGTATATTTAAAACCAAACACTTTTACACAATTAGTATTTTACTGGGTGACTAATACTTTTACTTGAGTCATTTTCTATTAAGGTATCTTTACTTTTACTCAAGTATAACAATTTAGTATGTTTTTCACCACTGGTCATCAAGAAATGTTGCAGTATGTTTATGTATCCAACCTCGATCATACCTAATTTTTTCCCACCTCATCTTTACAGAAATCTTAGACTAATGTTGAGGGCTTTTTTTGTATAAAATTGTATTTTGCATGCATCATTTCAATATATTTATTTTTCCCCACTGAATGCAATTTCTTCCCCAGCATGGCAATTAAACAACAACATGATTAAACATGATTAAACAATATGTTTTCATTACAAGCTACAAAGCTTTTTATTTACCCATATGAGCGAAGTATACACAACAGAAATCTAAGCTTTTTGTTTAATTAATAAACGTTGAATGTTAATGCACAGTTCCAGTCAAAAGTTTGGACACACCTACTCCTTCCAGGGGTTTTCTTTAATAGGACTATTTTCTACATTGTAAAATAATAGTGAAGACATCAAAACTATGAAATAACACATATGGAATCATGTAGTAACCAAAAAAGTGATAGCTTTGCACACTCGTGATATTCTCTCAACCAGCGTCATAAGGTAGTCACATGGAATGCATTTCAATTAACAGGTGTGCCTTGTTAAAAGTTAATTTGTGGAATTTATTTCCTTCTTAATGTGTTTGAGCCAATCAGTTGTGTTGTGACAAGGTAAGACCTGATGGTGCGGGGGTGCTTTTCTGGTAACACCGTCAGTGATTTATTTAGAATTCAAGGCACACTTAACCAGCATGGCTACCACAGCATTCTGCAGCAATACGCCATCCCATCTGCTTTGTGCTTAGTGGGACTATCATTTGTTTTTCAACAGGACAATGACCCAACACACCTCCAGGCTGTGTAAGGGCTTTTTTGTTTACTACATGATTCCATATGTTATTTCATAGTTTTGATGTCTTCACTATTATTGTACAATGTAGAAAAAAGCAAAAATAAATTAAAACCCTTGAATGAGTAGGTGTGTCCAAACTTTTAACTGGTACTGTATTTATTTGCTTCTTATTTGCTTATCTATTTTTGCTGTTAACTGCATTTAATACAATAAGTTCTTCCAGTCCCACTGTTTTCTTATGAGGCTGTCTGGCCTTTCCAATCCACAAGTTTGACTCAACTTCATCTGTCAGCAGGAAGCCCCTGCCAGCCACTGCCTCTATCCCCATGTCATCCCAGATCAGCTGGGCCCAGGTCAGTGACATAGAGCCAAACACTGTGAGTTCAGTTTAGCCACAAACACATACCCAGCAGGAGAAGCCGATCGGCATCGGATGACTGAACACTGTGTGTGTCAGCCAGACATGAACACACATGCACACACACACCATACACACAGTGCACACAGATGGATCCATGTCAGCAACACTGGGGATTGGTGGGAGGGAAAGGTTGGACCGTCACACCAGAGACAATATACTGGCCTAGTGAACAATGTGGACAAAGACAGATGAAGTGTCCCGTTGGCCTGAGTGACAGACATGTTATGGAACGTTAACGACATAGTAGACATTGTAGCTGGTCTTGCATAGCCAGACACCATCATCCCATGGTCGAGGAAAAGCCTGGAAATCCGAGCTAGGATTTTAGTCTAGCATGCACGATTTACTTCACTCACATGAAACAGCCAAACAATGGGTGATAGAGTACATGCCCTGGTAGAAGGATAAAGGAATAGGCCATGTCTTTTCAGGAGTGGCTTTTCCACACCTCACTAACCAGAGCCATTGTCCTACTCTGCACATTTCCCTTTTTCTACTTAACACCGTAGACAGATAATGGAACTCCTTGAGCTAAAAAGGAAAAGTCTAATTCTGGTGAAACATCAAAGAATTTCTCCATTAGGTTGGTTAAAGGGGAGGGACATGTTAAATGAACTCGAAGAGTGGAAAAAGAGGCAACGAGGCGCATCTGAATGTGAAGATCCTGTTAAACAGTATAATGCCGTTGGCTGAATCGACATGTATTCTTCTCTCACAAGAAAGACGGTAGCTAGCAATGTCAGGATGAAACCATTGTTTGTTGAGAGTTGTTGTATTATTCTCTGGTTTATGCCTCAAAGGGAAGAACAGCCTCAAGGCTGTGTGTGTGTGTTACAGTTGAGGGTGACTCACTCTCTTCCCTGCATGTCTGTTTGCCAAACACTCGTCTTTGGTAGAACTGGCTGGAAGGAAGTACAATGCCTCAAATATTACTCACTGTACCTCACATTTATATTTGCTCCCTGTTTCTCAAATAGCTGAAATATCTTTTGACAAATTTTTTCTGAAAAATACAAAAATGTACGAGTTGAAGTACGTTCTTTCACCATGTCCTAGGAAGAGCTTAACACAAACCCAGATTGACAAACCTCCAATAGTCCCAGTCGGTATTAGATAGAACGTCTCAGGCCTGCCTGCCTATGGGGAAAACAACCTGTGCTTACCTACAGTAAGTTACACCATTGGCTCACAGCAAAGAACTTGACATTTTAAAAAAGGTACGTCTAAAGGGAAAAGGACTTGTGTATCGAGGCCGTCTCAAGCTTCCGCTTAACTGGCGAGCTGATAAAAAAAAAAAGTTATTTTGGGGAAGAACAGGTACACGAGAAAGAAAGACGTAACGTGGGTTGATCGGAGCTCCAGTATCAATCGTTGATAAACAAACCTTACTCCGTGTGGTGGCGGTTCGGCACGGCTGTGCTGTGATTGGGTCAGAGATGGTGATGGAGAAGAACGTGATGCAAGTATGGAGCATAGCGGCACAAATAAAGGGGGAGTAGGAAAGAGAAAAATAAAGCGGGAGAGAAAGGGAGTAGGGATTTGAAGGGGAGTGAGGTCTATGTAGGCGGAAATGAAGAAGAAAAGGACATTTGAGGAAAGCAACATAGTTTCCAATGCCAGCGGCAGTTCGGAGGTAGAGAGTGCAGAGGAAGGGCAAGATAAGTCTCCAGGGGAGCATAGAGGTGAGAATTATGTGATTCTGAAGTTTAGGGAGGAAGGGGGAGTTGGGGCGATGAGTCCGATAAGGTTGACGGCTGTGATAAAAGAGTTGATTGGGGAAGTTGTCAATGCTAAAGTGTTCAGCGATCGGAGCTTGTTGGTGTTCTGTAAGGACATGGAGCAGAGGGGAAAAGCTCTCAAAGTGAAGCAAATAGGGAAGTGTAAGGTGGTGTCGAGCAGCTGGAATGATCAAGCAGGGAAGCACTGCATGAAAGCGGTGATAACAGAAGTGCCTGTGAGTGTTAGCATTAAAGAGGTAAGCAACAAAGTGAGAGGAGGCGTTCTAGTGAATGTTCAAAGATTGCAAGCAACAAGGGGTGGAGTTAGGGTAGATAGCCCATCTATTCTGTTACACTTAAAGGACTGGGTACTGCCTAATAAAGTAATCATAGGATATATGAGTTATTATGTGAGGGCTTACGTACCGAAGCCTTTAAGATGTTATAACTGCCAGAAGTTTGGGCATGTGGAAAAAGCCTGTAAAGAGAAAAAGAGGTATGCCAGGTGTGGAGGGGAGCATGAGTATGGGAAATGTGGGGATGGTGTACAACCAAAGTGCTGCAGCTCTGGGGGTGCTCATAGTGTGGCATGTGGTGGGTGTGAAGCAATGAAGCAGGCAGTGGAGGTGTAACAAGTGAGTGTGGAGAGAAGGGTGTCAAGTGAGGGTGGTCCAGAAAGATACAGGTTCAAGAGAGAGATGGGTAGGAGCATCTAGACCAGGGATTACGGGGCAGGTGGGAGGCGATATGGTATACATAGATAAGAGAAAGTTGGTGACGTTCATAGCAGGAGCTATCAATAGCACTGCTAAAGTTGAGTCTAAAACAGAGCGGATTCAGCTAATCGTGAAAGTGGCTGGGAGACATCTGAGTATGACACTATTGACATTAGAAAACGTTTGAGTTTATCTCAATCAGCCGAGGCTAGAGTCATGTATTACTGGATTGTAGTTATGGTGGTAGTACTACAATGGAATGCTCAAAGCCTGTTGGCTAATGGGCAGGAGTTCAAGCAGTTCATTGTGTATATGCCATGTAAGCCTGTGTGATTTGTGTGCAGGAGTTCGTAGGGACAGAGTTGTAGGGAGGGAGGGGGGAAGGGGGGGAGGGGGGCGTTGGTTCTCTGACAGGAACATCAAAAACCAGAAATCATAATGGATAAAAATTCCACAAAAGGAGGGGTGGACAATTTCGACAAGGTGGTGATTGGCTACAGCTGCAAAATAAGAACCCTACAATGGCCACTTGTGATATTCTTCAACATCTTGGACATCTCAGCATACAATGCGTCTGCTACTCCAATTTCCGGGATGCCGACAAGTCCCTCCCCTGCCCTCCCTTTGGCAAATCTGATCACGACTCGAGGGGGAGGATGTGCCACCTTCATAAAGCAAGGACTTCCTTACATGATACTAGGCAAAGGTATTGAATAGGAATATGTGGTGGTGGAGGTGTGGTTGAGAGGAGGGCTGCTAGTAGTAGTGAACTACTACAATCCTTGTCAGATATTGGACCTGGAAGTGCTGGAGAAGTAAGGTATTGTGGTGATTTTAATAACGGATGGATGGAAATGGCCAAGTGATGGAAAATCTGATAGAAATGAATAATCTGGTGTGCCTGAATGATGGCCGAGGGACCAGGATTGATGTAGCCACATGGAAAGAGTCTGCCTTGGACCTCAATCTGGTATCTAGTACGATGGCAGAAATATGGGAGTGGGAGGTATGGGAGGAGTTGACAGTAGGGAGTGATCATTACCCCATAGTCTGCGCAATAGGCCAGAGGGTTGAGGAAGCATCAGTGGATTGAGTTAGTAGGTGGTTGTTTGGAAGAGCAAAATGGGATCAGTTTCAGGAGCTGAGTGAGCAGCTGATGGCTCGGGTGGATATGAGAGGGGATGTGGATAGTATGAATAACTGGGTGAGAACAGCTTTAGTGGGGGCAGCTACTGAGGCTATACCTAAGAGTTCACGGAGGAGGAGGAGGAAAGCAGTCCCGTGATGGAAAGAGGAGTGTGGGGCAATGGTGAGGAGTAGGAACAGGGCATTTGGAGTATTTAAAAGGAACAGGGAATTTAGAGAACTGAAAAGGAACAGGGCATTTAGAGTACTGAAAAGGAACAGGGCATTTAGAGTACCGTAATTTCCGGACTATTAAGCGCACCTGAATATAAGCCGCACCCACTGAATTAAAAAAATATATATTATTTTGAACATAAATAAGCCGCACTTGTCTATAAGCCGCAGGTGCCTACCGGTACATTGAAACAAATGAACTTTACACAGGCTTTAATGAAACACGGCTTGTAACAAAAATAAATAGGCTTTAACGAAACACGGCTTGTAACAAAAAATAAAACATTTGCAGTAAGCTTTAGTTGTCTTTTTGCACTGAGTCAATTCCTCACGCTGCTGTTTCCAACGTCTTATCATCGACTCATTAAGACCAAGCTCCCGTGCAGCAGCTCTATTTCCTTTTCCAACAGCCAGATCAATCGCCTTCAACTTGAAAGCTGCATCATATGCATTTCTCCGTGTCTTTGCCATGATGAGTGTGACAAAATGACTACCGTAATCAGAATGATGGGAAGTTTGAGAGCGCTTGATTTAATCTAAACAGTGAACAAAAAAGTTGTTTGACCTTAACCCGTTCGGCAATTTCATTGGTCTAATGAAAGCTTCATGCCACCAAAAAACTGAGCACGTCACAGAATGTGTTTTTTTGGAGAAAAAAACATTGAAAGCGGGAAAAATCCATATATTATCCACGTCATTGTTTAAGCCGCGAGGTTCAAAGCCTGGGAAAAAAGTTGCGGCTTATAGTCCGGAATTTACGGTACTGAAAAGGAACAGGGCATTTAGAGTACTGAAAAGGAACAGGGCATTTAGAGTACTGAAAAGGAACAGGGCATTTAGAGTACTGAAAAGGAACAGTGCATTTAGACTACTGAAAAGGAACAGGGCATTTAGAGTACTGAAAAGGAACAGGGCATTTAGAGTACTGAAAAGGACACATAACTTCCAACATCTGATTCAGTATTAGCAGGCCCAGGCTCTGGTGAGGAGAACTATCCATAAGGCAAAGAAGTCATGTTGGCGTTGGTTCTCTGACACCATTGGAAGGACGAAACCTGTGGGAGAAGTGTGGGGGATGATTAAGAGGTTGAGTGGGGTCAGAAGGGACTGGGATTATCCAGTGTTGACGAGTGGGTAGGATGTGGCAGTAACAGATGAGAAGGCAGAGATGATGGCCAAAGTGTTTGTCTAAGTGCATAGCTTGGCAAATTTGTCAGAGGAGGGGCAGAAGGGGAGAGAGAGAATGAGAGAGGAGCACCCTAGAGTGCTGGATAGGAGGGATGTAAATGATGCGTTGAATGCACCATTTATCATGGCAAAGATGAAAAGGGCAATAGGTAAGGCTGGGTTAACTTCACCTGGAAAAGATGAGGTGTGCTACGTTATGTTGGCCCATCTTAGTGATGAGGCACTGGATAAGGTATTGAACAACAGAGTGTGCGAGGAGGAGAAATTACCATGAAGCTGGAAGGAGGCAGTAGTGGTAGCAATCAGGAAACCAGGGAAGAACCCAACGACGCCAACAAGCTCTCGGCCAATAGCTTTAACATCACATGTATGTAAAATTATAGAACGTATGATTGCGGAGAGGCTAACTTACTTCCGAGAAAGCAGGGGGCTCGTATCGCCACACCAAAGTGAGTTCAGGAAGGGAAGAGGAACTATGGACCCAGTGCTCTGCTTAGAAGCAGATGTCCGGAGGCTCAGGCTTTCTTTTTTGATGTGGAGAAGGCGTATATGATATGATGTGGAAGGAGGGGTTGTTAATCAAGCTTGATATTATGGGGGGAGGAGGAAGAATATACAACTGGAAGGATTTCCTGTTTGGAAGGTCTATCCAGGTGAGGCAGGGGAAGTCTCTATCAAGCAGATACATGGTGGATAACGGTACACCGCAGGGGAGCGTGATTAGTCCTCTGTTATTCTCAATCATGATCAATGATGTTTACTCTCAGGTACAGCCGGATATTGGGAAGTCGTTATTTGCAGATGATGGGGTCTTACGGAAGAGGGGAAGAAATGTGCCATACATTGTCAGGAAGGTACAGGAAGCAATTGATGAGATGGGCATTAATGTGGGGATTCAGGCTCTCTTTAGAGAAAACACAGACAGTGTTCTTTACCAGGAGGAAGTTGGGAGATGAGTTACGCTTCAGGTTACAGTGCCTTCGGAAATAATTCAGAACCCTTGAGATTTCCAAATTTTCTTACATTACAGCCTTATTCTAAAATTAATCAAATGAAACAATTTCCTCAGCAATCTACACACAATACCCCATAATGACAAAGTGAAAAAAAGTTTAAACATTTTAGAAAATGTATTAAAAACAAAAAACTGAAATACCTTATTTACATAAGTATTCAGACCCTTTGCTATGAGACTCGAAATTGAGCTCAGGTGCATCCTGCTTCCATTGAGCATCCTTGAGATGTTTCTACAACTTGATTGGAGTCCACCTGTGGTAAATTCAATTGATTGGACATGATTTGGAAAGGCACACACCTGTTTATATAAGGTCCCACAGTTGACAGTGCATGTCAGAGCAAACACCATGCAACGAGGTGAAAGGAATTGTCCGTAGAGCTCCGAGACAGGATTGTGTCGAGGCACAGATCTGGGGAAGGGTACCAAAAAAATTCTGCAGCATTGTATGTCCCCAAGAACATAGTGGCCTCAATCATTCTTAAATGGAAGAAGTTTGTAACCACCAAGACTCTTCCTAGAGCTGGCCGCCCTGCCAAACTGAGCAATCGGGGGAGAAGGGCCTTGGTCAGGGAGGTGACCAAGAACCCGATGGTCACACTAACAGAGTTCTAGAGTTCCTCTGCGGAGATGGGACAACCTTCCAGAAGGACAACCATCTCTGCAGGACTCCACCAATCAGGCCTTTATGGTAGAGTGGCCAAACGGAAGCCACTCCTCAGTAAAACGCAAATGACAGCCTGCTATGAGTTTGTCAAAAGGCACCTAAAGACTCTCAGACCATGAGAAATAAGATTCTCTGGTCTGATGAAACCAAGATTGAACTCTTTGGCCTGAATGCCAACCGTCACGTCTGGAGGAAACATGGCACCATCCCAACGGTGAAGCATTGTGGTGGCAGCATCATGCTGTGGGGATGTTTTTCAGCGGCAGGGACTGGGAGACTAGTCAGGATCGAGGCAATGAAAACCTGCTCTAGAGTGCTCAGGACCTCAGACTGGGGACGAAGGTTCACCTTCTAACAGGACAACGACCCTAAGCACACAGCTAAGACAATGCAGGAGGGGCTTCGGAACTAGTCACTGAATGTCCTTGAGCGGCCCAGCCAGAGCCCGGACTTGAACCCAATCGAACATCTCTGGAGAGACCTGAAAATAGCTGTGCAGCAACGCTCCCCATCCAACCCGACAGAGCTTGATAGGATTTGCAGAGAAACTCTCCAAATACAGGTGTGGCAAGCTTGTAGCGTCATACCCAAGAAGACTCGAGGCTGTAATCGCTGCCAACGGTGCCTCAACAAAGTACTGAGTAAAGGGTCTGAATACTTATGTAAATGTGATATCAGTTTTTTATTTTGAATAAATTAGCAAAACAATGTAAAAACTGTTTTTGCTTTGTCATTATGGGGTTGTGTGTGTAGATTGAGGAGGGGGAAAAAAATAACAATTGAACCAATTTTAGAATAAGTCTGTAACCTAACAAAATGTGAAAAAGTAAAATGGTCTGAATACTTTCCAACGGCACTGTATATGGGAGAAACTTGGAGAGGGTGGGGGACTTCAGGTTCCTTGGGGTATACTTTGACACTAGACTGACCTGGGCAGAACACATTGAGAGAGTGGTGGGAAAGTGCAAGAAGGTGCTAAATGTGATGTGCTGTCTGACGGGGAAGGAGTGGGAGGCTAGGTGTTCCTCATAGAGGACAATGTATGTTGCATTAATCCGATCTGCAATACACTATGGAAGTATAGCGCATGGTTCGGCAGCCTGGACCTCATTGGAACGGCTAGATGTCATACAGGTGCAAGGTCCCAGTTCATTCCCAGTGGCTACACTACAGGTGGAGATGGGGGATATGCCATTGCAGATTAGGAGGAGCAGCAGGCAAGGAATTATTGGGTGAACCTACAGGGACATGGGGTGTCTCATCCTGCGAAAATTATTTTATGCTGGAAAGATTAGCCAGGACGGAACACGGGCTTTGGGTGGGTGGGTAATACCCAGGCGAAGGAGATGGGAATGTATGGAAGGGAGTTTAGTCGGTAGCTATTCCTGTAAATCCACCATGGCTACTCCCGCCTCCAGTAGTTGATTTAGAAGTGTTGGAGAGACTACAGAAAGACAGGGAGGGTGTTGATCCATCTGATTTGTTTAAGAGACGTCTGGATACTGTGTATTAGGATTTTGTGGCCATTTACAGAGATGGTTCAAAAGATCCAAGGACAGGACGTACTTGGTCAGCATTTGTAGAGCAGGAATGTGGGGTGGAAGTCAGGAAACGTATTACAGATCATCTGGCTGCATATGCGGCGGAGCTGACTTGCAGTGGGTGGAGGAAGTCAATACTAGTTATTTGCTCTGATTCATGTGCAGTGTTGATGAGTCTGCAGTCCTTTACCTAACGTAGCAGACAAGACCTGCTTTATGATGTACTAGACAGATGGGTATAAAGATACAATTTACTTTGGTCCCAGCCCATGTGGGGGTGGAGGGGAATGAGGCAGTTTATGTACTGACTAAACAAGCACTTAGTAGTGGGGATGTTGATGTTGTAGGTTCAATGAGCAAGGCAGAGGCAAAAAGCCTGACATGGACAGTGATGATGCAGAGATGGCAGGAGCAGTGGAATAGAGATACTAAGGGCAGGCATTTATTTCAAGTACAGAGGAAAGTCGGCAAGGGGGGGACGGCAGGAAGGGACAGAAGAGAGGAGGCCATTTTTACAAGATTAAGGGTGGGCCACAGCCAGTTGAATAAGATTTTAAATGTGATAGGAAAGCATCCAACAGGAAAGTGTGATTATTGCCAGGAAACAGAGACCGCGGAGCATGTATTGCTTGAATGTGGGCAGTATCAGAGGGAAAGAGAGAGGCTGAGATCTACAGTGCATTAGGAATGCATTCAGACCCCTTGACTTTTTAAACATATTGTTAAGTTACAGCCTTATTCTAAAATGTATTATATTGTTTTTTTCCTCATCAATCTACACACAATACCGCATAATGACAAACCAAAAACAGGTTTTTAGAACATTTTGCAAATGTATTAAAAATAAATAAAGGAAATATTACATTTATATTGGTATTCATACCCTTTATAAGCTTGGCACATCTGTATTTGGTGAGTTTCTCCCATTCTTCTCTGCAGATCCTCTCAAGCTCTGTCAGGTTGGATGGGGAGTGTCGCTGCACAGCTATTTTTTAGGTCACTCCAGAGATGTTAGGTCGGGTTCAAGTCCGGGCTCTGGCTGGGCCACTCAAGGATATTCAGAGACGTGTCCCGAAGCCACTCCTGTGTTGCCCTGGCTGTGTGCTTAGAGTCGTTGTCCTGTTGAAAGGTGAACCTTCGCCCCAGTCTGAGGTCCTGAGCGCTCTGGAGATGGCGCCCTGAAGATGGCGCCGGATGAAATGTCAGCCGTTTTACAGCCGCCTAACCAATTGTGCTATTATGTGGGGTTTTTTGCGTTATTTGTAACTTATTTTATACATAATGTTTTTGCCATCATATCTTACGGCAAAAAAGAGCTTCTGGATATCAGGACAGCGATCACTAACATCGGATAAGATAAACTTTTTTCATCAACAAGCAGGACGCACAGGATGTACTTCAGACACCCGACAAGGCCAATATCCCTGTCACTGGCAGGAGAAAAAGACACAGGTATAGAGGACACAAGGCGGGGTGCCTTGTAAGGATCCGCCGACGGCGAGTGGGAAATCTGCCTTTACCATCAAAATTACTTGTCAACGTACAATTATTGGACAATAAATTAGATGAGGTACAATCACAAATACCCTACTAAAAGGACATCAAAAACTGTAATATCTTATGTTTCACCGGATCGTGGCTGAATGACGACATGGATAACATTCAGCTGGTGGGATATACGCTGCACCGGCTAGATAGAACAGCACACTCCGGTCAGACAAGGGGCTGGCGGTCTGTGTATATTTGTGAAGAACAGGTGGTGCACGAAATCTCAAAGTCTCTAGATTTGGCTCGCCTGAAGTAGAGTATCTCATGATAAGCTGTAGACCACATTATTCGCCAAGAGAGTTTTCATCTATATTTTTCATGGCTGTTTATTTACCACCACAGACGGATGCTGGCACTAAGACCACACTCAGTCAACTGTGTAAGAAAACAAGCAAAACACGCCCGCTCAGAGGCGGCACTGCTAGTGGCCGGGGACTTTAATGCAGAAAAACTGAAATCAGTCTAACCTAATTTCTATCAGCATGTTAAATGTACAACCAGAGGAAAACAAAAACTCTAGACCACCTTTACACCACACACAGAGATGCATACAAAGCTCTCCCTCACCCCCCATTTGGCAAATCTGACCATAATGCCATCCTCCTGATTTCTGCTTACAAGCAAAAACTAAAGCAGGAAGCACCAGTGACTCGGTCAATAAAGAAGTGGTCAGATGACATGTCAACATGTTTCAAGCAGACCACCATAGTCCCTGTGCTTAAGAACACTAAGGTAACCTACCTAAATGACAATAGACCCGCAGCACTCAAGTCTGTAGCCATGAAGTGCTTTCAAAGGCTGGTCATGGCTCACATCAACACCATTATCCCAGAAACCCTAGACCCACTCCAATTTGCATACCGCTCAAACAGATCCACAGATGATGCAATCTGTATTGCACTCCACACTGCCCTTTCACACCTGGACAAAAGGAACACCTACGTGAGAATGCTATTCATTGACTAAAGCTCAGCGTTCAACACCATAGTGCCCTCAAAGCTCATCACTAAGCTAAGGATCCTAGGACCTAACACCTCCCTCTGCAACTGGATCCTGGACTTCCTGACGGGCCGCCCCCAGGTGGTGAGGGTAAGTAACAACACATCTGCCAAACTGATCCTCAGTCCCCTCCTGTACTCCCTGTTCACCCACGACTGCATGGCCAGGCATGACTCCAACACCATCATTAAGTTTGCAGATGACACAACAGTGGTAGGCCTGATCACTGACAACGACGAGACAGCCCATAGGGAGGAGATTAGAGACCTGGCTGGGTGGTGCCAGAATAACAACCTATCCCTCAACGTAATCAAGACAAAGGAGATGATTGTGGACTCCAGGTAAAGGAGGACTGAGCATGCCCCCATTCTCATCGACGGGGCTGTAGTGGAGCAGGTTGAGAGCTTCAAGTTCCTTGGTGTCCACATCACCAACAAACTAGAATGTTCCAAACACACCAAGACAATCGTTGAAGAGGGCACGACAAAGCCTCAGGAAACTAAAAAGATTTGGCATGGGTCCTCAGATCCTCAAAAGGTTCTACAGCTGCAACATCAAGAGCATCCTGCCTGGCTGCATCACTGCCTGGTACGGAAACTGCTCAGCCTCTGACTGCAAGGCAATACAGAGGGTAGTGCGTACGGCCCAGTACATCACTGGGGCTAAGCTGCCTGCCATCCAGGACCTCTAGACCAGGCATTGTCAGAGGAAGGCACTAAAAATTGTCAAAGACTCCTGCCACCCCAGTCATAGACTGTTCTCTCTGCTACCGCACGGAAAGTGGTACTGGAGCGCCAAGTCTAGGACCAAAAGGCTTCTCAACAGCTTTTACCCTCAAGCCTTAAGACTCCTGAACAGCTAATCAAATGGCTACCCGGACTATGCATTGTGTCCGGGTGGTTTGAGCCCTGAATACTGATTGGCTGAAAGATGTGGTATATCAGACCGCATGCCACGGGTATGATAAAAACAGATATTTTTACTGTTATAGTTACATTGGTAATTAGTTTATAATAGCAATAAGGCACCTCAGCGGTTTGTGGTATATGGCCAATATACCACGGCTAAGGGCTGTGTCCAGGCACTCCGCGTTGTGTCGTGGTTAAGAACAGCCCTTATCTGTGGTATATTGGCCATATACCACACCTCCTCGGGCCTTATTGCTTGAGTATAGCTCTGTCTCTATTCAAGTTCTAGGTTAGATCTGTGTCTCTATTCCAATTCCATGTTAGAACGCCATCTCTATTCCAGTTCTAACTCTGTCTCCATAGCTGCAGGAAGTCAGGGTGCTGAGGGTGATGTAGCATCCCCTTATAAATAAAAAAACATTCCAACAACATTTGTGAACTAGGCCGTTATTACTCCTGAATGAGGAGAGAAAAATACTCCCCCAACCCAAAACATCTTCCTGCAGCAATGTCTGTCTATTTCAATTTAATGTACTGTAGGAACTGTCTCTATTCCAGTTCCATGTTAGAACTCTGTCTCTATAGGTGGTTATCAATAAAACGTCACAATAGCGTTATATTTGCCAGCTGTGGGGCAATGAGACCCCCAGCTCCGCTAAAACCATTGACAACCATGTGCCGTTTTCAAGGGATTCTTAAATAAATGTTAAAACCACTTGGTTTTAATATCATCACCTCTGGAAGAGCATATTCATAACTACACATTTCTGATTATTCGACATTTAGATCTAGAATCAGAGTTATACAGCAATCAGTAAACATCAATTGATCATGTATTTTCAGATACGTGAGGGTAGCCAGACCCAGGCATTTGGCATGCAGCTAGCTAGCTAGAGTTATTTAGCTTGCTTCATCAGAGATTAGGCTTTTGGAAAGAGCTTGACATTGTCCTGGTAAAGTTCTGTCGTACTACTGTCATCACCACTATAGATGGCAAGCAAATCAAACAATGTTTTGATATAGCCATCTAGTTTACACCCTAAAAGTTAGCTTGTTAACTGGCCTTATTGACATGATGTTATTAGCTAGCTAGCCAATTTGACGTGGTCCATCAATCAAAGCAGCCTATCATATCTTCCAGCAGCAATCGTGATTAAACACTATTTAAAAACAATGTTGAAGAGGGGATCATGTTTAGCCAACTGTACAAAGTTTCTACCGGTAGGTGGCAAAGTAAACATTTATCAGCCAACCGTAACGTTACATCTGCAAATGCGCCCCCTTCTGCTGCTTGACAGGCAGACCCCACAAAGGACAATACATTAACCTAAACCACTCATACTTGTCAGGAATAATTCACTTTTATATCACTCAAATATCCAATTAATGGTGGCCAATATTGAGAGATAGCGTGAGGCTACCCTCACGTATCTGAAATTACATGATCAGTTGACGTTTACTGATCATGAAAAGCTGTAGGCCCATAACTCTGATGATAGAGCTTAATGTGCACAATTGCTTTGCTTGGAATAATCCGAAATGTATAGTTCCGAACATTTATTTAGCAATCCCTTGAAAACAGCAGTTGTCAAGGGATTTAGCACAGTTGTGGGTCTTCTTGCCCCCCAGCTGGCAAGTCGAACGCTCTGCACCTTATTGTGACGTTTTATTGATAACTGATAACGACCTATTCCAGTTCCATGTTAGAACTCTGTCTCTATTCCAGTATCATGTAGGGACTTTCTCTATTCCCTTCTGATACTGTACCATGTTTACCCAACATCCCGTTCATCCAGCAGGAGATAAACATTAACTGCTGGTTAGTGCCAATACAAAAAAATATATATGTGTAATTAACCCAACACTGTAACCACTCAAATACAAATTTCACGCGTGCCCATTTTGTCCAAGCACAACTAGCAACAGGGTCTAATCTTGTGTTAATTTCCCATTCAGAAATAGATTACATTCCATTTACCAGCGCTGATATAATGTGAGTCTTTCAAAGGAACAGCGAAAGGGAGGAACGGAGCTGGGATCAGATAACTGAGGGTTCCGGAGAAGTCGATTAATCCTTCTCAATGTCATCCATCAGGCTGACTATAATCCTGGTGTCTGGCCCTGCCTCTGCGTGCCAGTGATTGGAGGGAAGGACAATTTACCCTTTGGGAAGAAAGACTATAGTAAAGAGGGCTTGGGTGTGCAACATCTAACCAAGCTGCAATAAACCCAGTCAAGCCAACTGAACCATCGGCCTCAAAAGATCATATAGTGAAAGATGGACTGTAGACTAGTTCAGGGTAGTACTGCCATTATGGGGCTATTGTCAGAATGCAATGAGGAAGCCAAATGCGAAGATTATGTCTCATAGTGGCAGTGCTACCCTAAACTAGCCTACAGTCCATCATTCACTGTATAAGGGGTTCCCCTTCCAGCATTGGGGAACATCCTGATGGATCTAGTTTTTGTCATAAAATCTCTCTCACTCTATAGTTGAACTTGTGTCATTATTCACAGTGCTTGGTCTTCTCAGCTTCAATGAGGTTATTCTGTCTTTCCCATGGCAACTAGTCACTTAGCAGGAGCCAAGGAGATAGAGAGAGTCTGTTACATATTGCAATTTCATCTCCATTTTGGAGCAGTTTCAACCTCTGCATCTCCTGATAGACAGCGAAACAGGATATAGACGTTTTAACAAAAGAGCTGTTTCATACTAATTGACGTCATTTTGAAGCACCAAGGACTTCGATCTGACTCTGGCCTTGGATTAAGATTTACGTCAACGCTGAAGAACTGTGAGGTGGTTCTGGAATGGAAGAGAAGTGTCAAGTCAAAAGTCAATGAGAGAGAAAATGAGGAACTAAAGATTGGCTTTTGTGTGAAACTTTCTAAATTGTTCAAGGGAAAGAGAAAAGGTTGGAAGGGTGAGAGAGTTTGGGGAGAAGGCTGTCAGACACAGTCAGACAGAAAATTAAATGACGAAAACATTTTCTCAAGTTTTTGCCCAGATAGCAGACCTGCCTCTTCTTATTGGTCATGTCACAGTTCCTCAACAGTGTGAACTTTTTGATACCTGTAAAGTTTAAACAGTCAGACACTCCTTGATTCTAATCTTTCAACACGAATAGAGAGTGTGTTGCTTGTTCCCTACATTGTCAAACATTGGGGCTGTGGCATAATTTCCCCACCGGGGATGCTTACATCAGCAATAGCATTTCTACTGAAACTGTGATTACGGTCGTGTGCTGTCTCTTGAGTCCGATTGCATGATTGGCCTACTTGAGCCTCAGCCTGTCTTCATCAGAGGGCTAGAGATAATAATGAATAGAATATATTCAGAGATTTATGATGACAGTTTGAGTTCTTCCATAGAGGATTCCTCAACATTCCTGTGAGATTGATTGGGTAACTCAGTGTGACAGGATCACATGACTTGGCAGATCCAACCATTTGGAAGGCAATAGAGAACCGAAGGAAACCAAAGAATTTTCACTCTCCCTTTACTCTCTCTGTATTCAGCACAGGAGGCATTGATATACAAATGCAGCTAGACCACTCCCAAAAACGAAACCAGATTCTCTGCGCTCTCATGATGCCAATCATTTATTGACAATGTGTCAGAGTCCTGTTAGAGTCTTTAAAATGTGAATATTAGTGATCTTATTTCACACAGATACTTGATTTCATTAGCAATAAAGACCTTCAGTTAACTGCCAAATGGTTAAATATTAGGGCTGGAAATTGTCAGGGACCTCACAATACAATATTATCACGATTCTTAGGTTGTAATTTGATACTGTGATTTAATTGCGACTCAATGTTCCAAACATATTGCTCACCTACAGTTGAAGTCGAAGTTTACATACACCTTATCCAAATACATTTAAACTCAGTTTTTCACAATTCCTGACATTTAATCCTAGTAATAATTATCTGTTTTAGGTCAGTTAGGATCACCACTTTATTTTAAGAATGTGAAATGTCAGAATAATAGCAGAAAGAATGATTTATTTCAGTTTTTATTTCTTTCATTACATTCCCAGTGGGTCAGAAGTTTACATACACTCAATTAGTATTTGGTAGCATTGTCTTTAAATTGTTTAACTTGGGTCAAATGTTTCAGGTAGCCTTCCACAAACCTCCCACAATAAGTTGGGTGAATGTTGGCCCATTCCTCCTGACAGAGCTGATGTAACTGAGTCAGGTTTGTAGGCCTCCTTGCTCGCACACGCTTTTTCTGTTCTGCCCACAAATTGTCTATTGGATTGAGGTCAGGGCTTTGTGATGGCTACTCCAGTACCTTGACTTTGTTGTCTTTAAGCCATTTTGCCACAACTTTGGAAGTATGCTTGGGGTCATTGTAAATTTGGAAGACCCATATGTGACCAAGCTTTAACTTCCTGACTGATGTCTTGAGATGTTTCTTCAATATATCCACATCATTTTCCTGCATCATGATGTCATCTATTTTGTGAAGTGCACCAGTCCCACCTGCAGCAAAGCACCCCCACAACATGATGCTGCCACCCCCGTGCTTCACAGTTGGGATGGTGTTCTTCGGCTTGCAAGCCTCCCCCTTTTTCCTCCAAACATAACGATGGTCATTATGGCCAAACAGTTCTATTTTGTTTCATCAGACCAGAAGACATGTCACCAAAAAGTACGATTTTTGGCCCCATGTGCAGTTACAAATGGTAGTCTGGCTTTTTTATGGCGGTTTTGGAACAGTGGCATCTTCCTTTCTGAGCGGCCTTTCAGGTTATGTCGATATTGGACTCGTTTTACTGTGGATATAGATACATTTATACCCGTTTCCTCCAGCATCTTCACAAGGTCCTTTGCTGTTGTTCTGGGATTGATTGCACTTTTAGCACCAAAGTATGTTCATCTCTAGGAGACCGAACACGTCTCCTTCCTGAGCGGTATGACGGCTGCGTGGTCCCATGGTGTTTATAGTTGCGTACTATTGTTTGTACAGATGAACGTGGTACCTTCAGGCACTGGCTGATTTATTTTGATTTTCCCATGATGTCAAGCAAAGAGGCACTGAGTTTGAAGGTAGGCCTTGAAATACATCCACAGGTACACCTCCAATTGACTCAAATGATGTCAATTAGCCTATCAGAAGCTTCTAAAGCCATGACATCATTTTCTGGAATCGCGTACTAGCGACTCCTGTGTCGGGCCAGGCGCAGTGCACGCTGACCAGGTCGCCAGGTGTACGGTGTTTCCTCCAACACATTGGTGCGGCTGGCTTCCGGGTTGGATGTGCATTGTGTCAAGGAGCAGTGCGGCTAGGTTGGGTTTCGGAGGACGCATGGCTCTTGACCTTCGCCTCTCCCGAGCCCGTACGAGAGTTGCAGCAATGAGACAAGACTGTAACTACTACTAATTGGGGAGAAAAAAAGGAGTAAAAAAATAAAATATTGCAATATGTAACTAACGATTTTCCCCCCCCATCACTGTTAAATAGCACAGATTTGTCAATGATTCAGTCTCTACAGTCTACATACAATAGGTCTTTTCACCAGCCTACCATGTCTAGAAGTAGGTGTGATAGACTGAAAATTACCAAAGACCTGTCTTCTCTTCTGTATGCTAGAGGAGGATGTACTGTGTACATCAGACCACATATCATACAGATCATCAAATTATTAAAAACAATAGGCTTTTTCACCAGATTCCAAGTTCTCGCACAGTCAGCAAAAGCCAGAGGCCTTGCTTCTCTTCTGTATGCTAGAGGACGAGTACTAGAAAGTGAATGCCTCAGTTACGTCACTTTACAGTAGCTTGGCCAGCTTAGATAAGCACTTTTCTCTGCAACGGTACAGCCAACACAGTCAGTGTCTTACATACTCAAAATGTATTGCTGTACCTTGCCACAAGCCTGTAATCCTTGGCCAATTGACGGATAGGAAGACTTAACTTAATGATTGACTCATGTTATATTACTCAATTATGTTGGGGTTTTATTGGTCCTTCCATCACCAAGCAACACATGACAACAGTATTTCCTTGGCCACCACCACGCCTTGCCACAGCTGTCATTGACACCGTGTGGGTGGTTGTCCTCAGAAAAACAGAAATGTGTAAATTATTTAAACAGTCTTGACAGCCCATGCTAATTAACTTGACTGATACCGTAATTGGTAGGGATCTGCATCTTTCCCTTTCAAGACGATCCAATACGCATCTAGATACATGGGTTCCGATACGATACAGGCATAACACATTTTAGTTTAAAATGATTTGATGCAATTCGGTTTGATAGAGCAACGAATCGATGCGATTCGGTTCAATGCGATCCGATGCACTATCATTGGTTGCATGAAACACAATCATTTTCCATTGTAAAATAAAATCTGCTACTGATGGAGCTCATGAGCTGGGCGTCTCTGAGCTGGATCTGTCTGAGCTGACCTCTGTGTGTGTGTGTGTGTGTGTGTGTGTGTGTGTGTGTGTGTGTGTGTGTGTGTGTGTGTGTGTGTGTGTGTGTGTGTGTGTAGTAGCGGATTTAGGTATAGACGACATGGGCAGCCGCCCAGGGCAGCACTTTGCCGGGAGCGGCACCGGGACCCCGCACAATAAAATTCGGAATGGTGACATTTGCGCGATCAGTTTTCTATCGCTCATTTGCACGTCATGTCAATGATATTATATAACTGTGTGGGACTGTGGGTCAATTAACCTTGTCGGAGAGGGCGCCCTGATTCTAGTTTGTGAGCTAGGCAGGCTACTGCCTGGGAAGGTCTCCCACTCAGAAGTACGTGATGGGGAGCGGGGGAATCTATCAAATAGCGCACCTCTAACTTTGTATCGTACTAATGCAATTAGTAAAATCAGTCACACTACAAAATGCTACCAAATAAACCACAATTCATTCATAATACTGTGAATATATAGTTTCACAGACATATTGTTGCATTTTTTTCTGGTTTGTGCGAAATCGTTAAGTATAATATAAAACCAGTCCAAATGTATCCACATTTGTGGACCGCTCTCAGAATTTGTCTTACTCTTCCAGTGACAGTAACTGAGAGGAGCTTTTCAAAGCTGAAGCTCATCAAATCCTACCTGAGGTCAGCCATGTCACAGGAATGCCTTAGTGGCCTTGCTGTCATCAGTATTAACCATGCAATTTCTGGTCAGATTTCTTATGATGATGTAATTGATGACTTTGCATCAAGGAAGGCAAGAAAGGTCAGGGTTTAGATGGCAGTTGTGCAATTTAGTTTGTGTTTGTTTGAAGTTCAATAGTGTAATAATCAGGTTCTCTTCTTTATAAGTGTGTTATTCTATTTGTGTATTTGTGTGACATAGGATTTGTGCAACTTAGTTTTATTTGTGTGTTTTATGTTAGCAATAGGGTAATAGTGTAATAATTCGATTATCTTATTTATTTGTATTTACATACTACAATTTGTTCTGTTTGACTTTGCCTCTTTTTTATATTTATGAGTCTTATTTTTGTATATGTATATAGTTCTAAATGTTAAGATGATTTATTTGTGTTGTTCCAAATGTTGACTGGTGCTTTTATTTGTGTGTGTGTGTGGGGGGGGGGGGGAGGGGGAGCCATACAAGCTAGAACGGCCGCATACCGTTGTTTTTTTCTCCTCACACTTCTGATCTGAAATCCACATCACCCACTTGTCATTTTTCCAGATTAAAAGTGTTTGAGCTTGTAATGTTTCAATTTATCTTGAAAATTAGAAATGACATAGGCAACGTTGGATTTCACTCCTGTCTCAAAATCGAACGGCTTTGACCGAGTCAGCTTCACTTCTCTAAAATCTAATGTCAGCCCCGATCAGCAGGTAGGCTATAGCCAGATGAGAGTTGTGTCTCCGGTAGCTTACTTTTATTACGGCAAACACCATTTTCAACAGCGCATTTGATAACAATAACCTATCAAACTACATTGGTTGTCTCAACTAATAAAGCATAATATTGCGCAAGCCATTTTACAAACATTTGAATGCTGAAGATGTTGCACAGATAGTGGCCGCCTACTGTACATTTGGTCAGCGTGAGAAGAAGCGCACAGTTTGACTAGCTACTGATGTTGCCTGAGTTACATGCTTAGATTCGACACTGAAGGAGAGGACGCATCAGTTGTCACAAAATTAGGTATTTTAGGAAGGTAGAAAGTAATATGAGCAAAAAGTAATGTGAAAAGACGATATGTGACGTCCGAATCAATTTTCTAACCGATGCATGCTACATTTGGATCGGTTTGGGGTCCCGCGGACCAATGCGCTCTTATCTTAATGTAACATCCCTTGTAATTGAATTCATTCCTGGAAAGACGGACGTAAATAAATGTGCACGGATGAAAGCATGAGTCTACTTCACTTAACCTAGGCCTACAAGTATTAAGAGATGACATTTAACATTTGTCGGTTTGATAAAACCAAGGTAACACATACACACACACACACACACACCAAATATATACATCTAATACACACACACCTAATACACATCCACACACACACCTAACACACAAGACTTTAAGATAATATCTAGAGATTTTCTAGATGAAATAAGGGACCATGTACTCTCACATTTCATGTAGAATGGGCCATAGACCATGATGACACAACACCCTGCTACTACCCCCCAAACCTTGCTGCCACTGCCCCCCACCTCTGCATCACCACCCTGGGCAACTGATACCTCTCCTCTGTCCCTGCCTGACACAGTGGCAATGCACCACACTAAACACTAAATGGTAGACAGGGACAGTCACACAGCACATTTCATGTAGAATGCACTGTACCATGCAGTGAGCCTGTCTCATAACTGTAGCCAACGATGATGGGCCCTATTGCAGCTGGTCCCATCACCTACCCGTTTGACACAATCGGCATCCCAAATGGCACCCTATTCCCTATCTAGTGACCAATATAGGGAGTAGGGTGCCACTTGGGGCGCAGACACAGTAGCAGTGAACCAGACTATGAGGTAAATGGTGTGGATAATTCAGCTTGAGCTGGCGATTGGATGAGGAGAGCCGCTGGGCTGTGGTACAGGTCCTAACTGGGTGTCATGATATCTACCGTCAAAGCATGGCCAATTACACACTGATGCATGGGTGTACACACACATGCACACACAGGCATGCACACTTGCACACACACACACACATATTCAGTACCAGTCAAAAGTTTAAACACACCTTCTTATTCAAGGGTTTTTTCTTTATTTTTGCAATTTTCTACATTATAGAATAATAGTGAAGACATAAAAACTATGAAATAATACATATGGAATCATGTAGTAACCAAAAAAGTGTTAAACGAATCAAAATATGTGATATATTTGAGATTCTTTGAAGAAGCCACCCTTTGCCTTGATGACAGCTTTGCACACTCTTGACATTCTCTCAATCAGATTCATGAGGTAGTCACCTGGAATGCATTTCAATTAGCAGGTGTGCCTTGTTAAAAGTTCATTTGTGGAATTTATTTTCTTCTTAATGCATTTGAGCCAATTAGTTTTGTTGTGACAAGGTAGGGGTGGTATACAGAACATAGCCCTATTTGGTAAAAGACCAAGTCAATTTTATGGCAAGAACAGCTCAAATAAGCAAAGAGAAATGACAGTCCATCATTACTTTAAGACATGAAGGTCAGTCAATATGGAAAATTTAAACAACTTCAAGCGCAGTCGCAAAAACCATCAAGTGCTATGATGAAACTAGCTCTCATGAGGACGCCCACAGGAAAGGAAGCCCCAGAGTTACCTCTGATGTAGAGGATAAGTTCATTAGAGTTAACTGCACCTCAGATTGCAGCCCAAATAAATGCTTCACAGAGTTCAAGTAACAGACACATCTCAACTAGGGATGCACCAATTTGACATTTTTGGCCCATAACAATACCGATACAGTTAAATAGTTAATACACACAGACACATGGACCCAGCGGTCTAAGGCACTGCATCTCAGTGCAAGAGGTGTCACTACAGTCCCTGGTTTGAATCCAGGCTGTATCACATCCGGCTGTGATTGGGAGTCCCATAGGGCAGCGCACAATTGGCCCAGCGTCGTCCGGGTTTGGCCGGGGTAGGCCGTCATTGTAATTAAGAATTTGTTCCTAACTGACTTGCCTAGTTAAATCAAGGTTATACACACACCACACTGACCAAAAATCTATTTTGTCCAGCTGTCTATGTAACATTTCACGTAAACCCTGTTTCTTGTCTGCATCGAAGTAGCGGTCCTTGTACCTAACATCGAGCATGGTGGTGACACAGTAAAGAGGCTCAGAGAGAATGTCACCGAATGGCTTGTTTACACCCTCAAGTACTTTAGTATGTTTTAACCCCATGGTCTGTCTGCAGTTTTGTTGAGCAGGCGTTTCAATGCCATGACAGAGGGTATCATGTCTGCTTCAGACGCAGTTGAGCTTATTTCTAGAGTCAGTAGTTTGAATGGAGCTAGGAGTGTTCATGTTTCAATGATGTTCTCAAATGCCATTGAAATGGCAGCAGAGAATGAGAACCAACACATTCTTGAGCATGCAATACGGCTTTCCTCAGTACGAAATCATAATGCTCATGGGTCTGACATCGCTGATCCAAATGTCAGTAGTGAAGCTCATGGATGTGTGTTTCAACAATACTGTGTAACTCCGGTAGGGCAACATCTGAAAAATAGTGTGTACCGGAGCTCGACCAGTCGGCGAAAGCCAACATCATCCACGACAGAGCACGGCTGATTGTCAAGAGCAATGAATTCCATTATTTTGGCGTTATTGGATTTTGCCTTTTTTGTTGTCTTGCTGCAATGTTCTTACTCTTTCAAATGACTGCTCGACTTGAACTTGTTTAGTTGTTGAAGTGTGCGCTATTTTTCTGCTTTTGTTCTGTGCAGCGCTGTATTTTTTGTGGCATCATTACGTCATCTACATTAAAAAAAAACATACCCCTTTTTCTCCCCAATTTAGTGGTATCCAATTGGTAGTTACAGTCTTAACTCATCGCTGCAACTGTGTCAAGAAGCAATTTGTCTCATCGCCGAGTAGTGCGTCCTCTGAAACACAACCCAACCAAGCCACACTGTTTCTTGACACAATGCCCACTTAACCCGGAAGCCAGCCACACCAATGTGTCGGAGGAAACACCGTGCACCTGGCAACCGTGTCAGCGTGCACTGCGCCCGGCCCGCCACAGGAGTCACTAGTGCGCGATGGGACAAGGTCATCCCTGCCGGCCAAACCCTCAACTAACCCGGATGACTCTAGACTAAATGGGTCTCCCGGTCGCAGCAGAGCCTGGAGTCTCTAGAGGCACAGCTAGCACTGCAATGCAGTGCCTTAGACAACTGCGCCATTCGGGAGGCCTAACAAACTTAACATGTGTAAATATTTATATGACCATAACAAGATTCAATAACTGAGACATAGATCCACAGATGTGATGAACAGAAATTGAATAATGTGTCCCTGAACAAAGTCAGTATCTGGTGTGGCCACCAGCTGCATTAAGTACTGCAGTGCATCTCCTCCTCATGGACTGTACCAGATGTGCTAGTTCTTGCTGTGAGATGTTACCCCACTCTTCCACCAAGCCACCTGCAAGTTCCCGCACATTTCTGGGGGGAATGGCCCTAGCCCTCAACCTCCGATCCAACAGGTTCCAGACGTGCTCAATGGGATTGAGATCCGGGCTCTTTGCTGGCCATGGCAGAACACTGACATTCCTGTCTTGCAGGAAATCACGCACAGAACAAGCAGTATGGCTGGTGGCATTGTCATGCTGGAGGGTCATTACAGGATGAGCCTGCAGGAAGGGTACCACATGAGGGAGGAGGACGTCTTCCCTGTAACGCACTGCATTGAGATTGCCTCAACATCAACTGTTCAGAGGAGATTGCGTGAATCAGGCCTTCATGGTCGAATTGCTGCAAAGAAACTACTACTAAAGGACATTAATAAGAAAATTCTTGGTTCCAACCGCCATGTCTTTGTGAGACGAAGAGTAGGTGAACAGATGATCGCCGCATGTGTGGTTCTTAACGTGAAGCATGGAGGAGGAGGAGGTGTGATGGTGTGGGGTGCTTTACTGGTGACACTGTCTGTGATTTATTTAGAATTCAAGGCACACTTAACCAGCATGGCTACCACAGCATTCTGCTGCGATACACCATCCCATCTGGTTTGTGCTTAGTGGGACTATCATTTGTGTTTTAACAGGACAATGACTCAACACACACCTCCAGGCTGTGTAAGGGCTATTTGACCAAGAAGGAGAGTGATGGAGTGCTGCATCAGATGACCTGGCCTCCGCAATCACTGGGCCTCAACCCAATTGAGATGGTTTGGGATGAGTTGGACCGCAGAGTGAAGGAAAAGCAGTCAACAAGTGCTCAGCATATGTGGGAACTCCTTCAAGACTATTGGAAAAGCATTCCAAGTGAAGCTGGTTGAGATAATGTCAAGAGTGTGCAAAGCTGTCATCAAGGCAAAGGGTGGCTACTTTGAAGAATCTCAAATATAAAATATATTTTCATTTGTTTAACACTTTTTTCATTACTACATGATCTCATATGTGTTATTTAATCGTTTTGATGTCTTCACTGTTATTCTACAATGCAGGAAAATAGTAAAAATAAAGAAAAACCTTTGAATGAGTAGGTGTGTTCAAACTTTTGACTGGTACTGTATATATTGTGTAAATAGGCATGCACGCATACAATACACATGCACAGACACGGACAGACACACACACACATAGAGTAATGATCCTATTTTACTCAGAAAAGACTGCTGTGCTACATCTTTAGCTTTGCCTTTGTGAAAAAAAGACCTCATTATTATTAAGCTGTGGTTTAAGCATAAAGCAGCAGGCTATATGAGCATGATCACACAGCTATAGTTAGGGCACTATAAAATCTGGCCACTGGATATTTGCAAATAATCATGATATCATTCTGCCTGGTATACTCTACTTTGTAGTTAAAATTTAATTGAGAAAGTTTTTGGGAAAGGCTTTCCATCTACCAGAACATGGTTGCCATTACATTAGAAGCATCGCTGATGCTTACGCCTACACAAAGTGGTAGACAAACGCGCACAAACAGGGGCATTCCTGTGCCCTTGCCTCTTCAGGAAGTTGAAGGAAAATATGAATCACTGATTCATTTTGTTCATGTCTTATGATAATCTTGGGTAAATGTCTGCATTTTTGAATAAGTTCAATACATTTAGTTGATTTCCATACATTTGTGAATATTGTTGAATTCCGTTTTAATGTCTGGATTCCATCCACTGATTTTATAGGGCCCTATATAGTAGGGCTCTGCAGCAGGACATTGTATTGCACATTTCTCCATGACCTCCATAATTACCATACAGCATCAGTAGCACTGAGCCATATCCATGTAAATAGTGCCTTACCCAGTGTTCTCACAGAGAGGAGAGACCGGAATCT